>NC_138982.1:87452469-87917739 GCF_964341445.2 Mesoplodon mirus
TGCTACCACCCCATTGCTATGGCCATCCCTGGACACCCATCTGTTGCTGCTGAACAACTGCTTTCCTGTGTCACTGGCTCCCAAATCAAAGTCTGGGGAAAGCTGATCTGATTGGTAGCGCCGAGGCCACAGACCCAAGCCTGAGCTTGGTGGGGTTGGGAGGGGTGTGTTCAAGATAGCAGATGCCTGCTGTTCTGCTTCCCTAGTGGAAGGAACTCTATCTCCAGCAGAGACTCATGAAATGAGGAATTTCCCAAAACATATAGGAATGGGGTTCAGATACTGGGCAGTTAAAACATGGCCAAATTCCACTACATTTAGAATCCCTTTCACATGCCACACCAAGACTATCCTACAGAACAAATGTTCTATAGAACACACTTTGGGAAGTGCTGTGATATTTTTTTCACAAGAACTGAGGTCAAATCAGGTATGTCCTGAAGACCCTAACTCGCCCTAATCTGGCCATTTAATATCGTAAAACTTAAGGACTGTACTACCCAATTTAGTGCTCAATTACATCATATTTTCATGTTTTGTAATATTTGCTAATTGTTCCAGGTATTTGTTTTGTTTCTCTTTGAGGATTTTATCTGTGACATTATTTGGAGTCAAGCATGTATTTGACACTTAGTACATGCACTACAATTTGTTTTCATATGAGCAGAGGTAGTCCAGCTAAGGTTGTAGCTTTCAACAAGTCCTAAAAAAAACACCCCAGGATGTCAGGGAATTGGCTGTTCTTAATTCTTCAGCGTTATTTCTACAGATATTCCTTTCTCTCCACTTGTTTTCTTGCTGTGGGACCCCTATTATGTTGATGTCATAATTGGGTCCGTGCTCCCAATTTCTTAATTTTTCTCTTTATATCCTACATCTCTTTAGGTAGATCCTCAACACGATCCTCCAGTTCTCTAATCCATTATTCATTCTAATGTCCAACCCATTGCTGAGGTCTTTATGTAAACAGGATTATTTTTTAAATCTGGGATTTCCCAGTTGCTTCATCTTTCATCTTTATAGCTGTAACCTGTTTCATTTGAACAACATCCTCCTATCCACATCTCTTCCAGGATATTCACTTTGCTTATCATGAAGTCTTATTCTTCCTGTTCATTAACTCTGCTACATCTGGTAAAGGTCATCCAGTTTGACATTTCTCACGTAACTTCCCTCTGTAGATCTGTTGTTATCTTCTCCCATGAGCTCTGATTCCCTGGGCTATCAGCTACCTAGAGTTGTAGCGTGAACTCCAGAGGGGAGGAGCTAAGTGTGAGGGGAGTTCAGGGAAGAAGGAGGGACTGGAAGGGTGGAGAGCCTCTGAGTTGACCATGCCCCTTTTCACCCCCCTCCAGGGGTCCAGTCTGCCCCCCCATCTAATTTTACTTCTACCTTCCCGCCCCTCGTCCACCGCCCCCCAGCCCCACTGTTCCTGCTCCCATCCTAACCTGCCGGCATCTGCCCTGTGAAGAGGCCTGTGGGAAAGCAGGGACGGCTCAGGGCCAGCAGGTCAGCAGGCACAGTGGTTACGCTTCTCCACGCCAGCCTCCACAGACATTATCCCGCGAGCCAGCCCGCCCTGGGTGGGTGCTGCTTGTTTCCTCCCTCCTGATGATGACGAGGCAGGGCAGGCAGCAGTACACCTGGGCCAAACGGAGGGAGGCCAAAAAGCACCACAAGAAAGCTCTCCTCCAACCTGTTCCCTACCCGTGGCCTCTTAGACTGAGGGTGGCCACTTGCCTCTCACCCCAAGAGCTGACCGTCTTCTGTCTCTCCAGGCCCCTCACAGACTTTGCATTCGCTCCTCTGTCCCACTGCCCTCCGTCTGGCTTGAGGCATCTCCAGCCTTGGCTCCTGGGGGAGAGCCAGGGGCCTCTGTTGGTTCACCAACCTCTTAGGTATCTGAGTCTGCTCATCTCTGTGTGTGATTCCTTTTTCCTCTTTATCTTTCCTGTCTTTTTCTATTTCCTGCTTATACTCCTTCTCTTGGGAGGGAGAAAAAATTGTAAAGAGGTAAAAATAATTTATTTTATGGTTTGAGGCAGAACACAAGGATCTACTCCCTGGATTTTATTTATATGCTGAGTGATGGCACTGCAGGCATGTTTCTTCTAGAGCTATTCTGAGGCCTACTTAATTAATGCTCTAAAGATGGAAAAGCACCACAAAACTGCAATGATTGTCAGAGTTATGATCTGATGTTTATCAGCTGTTTATTTCTGTAGTGGTATTCATTGCCAGACTGGTGCCATTTATAATTTTAAATAAGTATTGGCGGGATATAAGTATTACCTAAAGAAAAACTGCTTTCTAAACAAGACAAAGCCAATCATCTTCAAACATCATCCCCTTCAAAATCTTCAAAGAAAATTTCCTGAGACTAGCAGAAGTGGCCTCAGGGAAGGCCATATTTCAGAGACACAACTATTTCTAATCATGGAGTAAACACTGTGGCTGAGATGATATATATGACTTGCATTCTTCTCTGGTGCTCAGGTAAGATGTTCCTCTTTAAATGGGCAAAGATAGCCTGCAGTAGCCCAGCTTTGCTCCCTTTGGTCCCTGGTCACTTATGTCTGGGTCCATGTAGCTGTCTTCCAACAAATGTCCTAGCTAGAGAACACCCCATGAAAACTTTTGGTGGGGTTGATTTGGGGGCTGCCCAGCATACAAATGTTTTGCATGTTTTAGAGGAGCTTCCTCCCCTCCACCCCACTGTGTGAGTTTTGTGGGAGGCAAGGCTGCCTGTAGATGCCATAGGGGCCAGGTACGGGACCCACGCTCAGAGAGTTGGATGCTCCCACTTGGTACTTTCAATGGTGATTAAATGATACAAAGATGAAGGAAGAGTTTAACACTCGCTGTCAATGGTGACATCAGTAGGGACCATGACAACAGGGCCCAGGGGTGACCATGTCTAATGGCAGAGGAGGTGGTAGTGCCTAGGTGAGCATCCTGGCCACAACATTCCTGCTGCGTGACTATTGTTATAATTTCTTGCAGTGTATTCTCTCTTGGTCCCCATAGTGTGAGCTTAGGAACTCAGGTTGGGTGCTATCCAATATCCTTCTAGTAAATTCTTTTACTCCTTATGTTAGCCAGTCGATTTCTGTTGCCTGCAGCCAATAACCTTGCCTGACCCCACACCCTCTTTCCTTCTCTGTCTACTTCACTCATAGCCCACAGCTAACTTGAGCCTTACTGTCCACAGATCTCCCCAAACCATCTCTGCACACCCAGACTTCACTCTGTTTGCCTGTTTCCTTATCCCCCACTTTTTATCCCTTTATTACCCAGATAAACATTGTCCTTCTCCTAGAAACCTATAATTCCTCCACTCTGGTGAAGACGGTGCAGGGAGAGAGTGGGGACGAATACAGGATTCCTTTTTTGCAAGTATTAGAGAGGATAAAATAAAACTGTGAGCATTTACATGCTAATTTTGGGGGGGAGCATAACATACACCCCCAGTTAGATAACTTAAAATAGTTGTGAGTCACTTCATCCACAAAAGGGCAGTTAGATCTAAAGGGACAGAAAGAGTCAGTCATTCCTGTTTGCTATGGCTTATCTTCATAGCTATTTAGTGGGGATCCGGAAATACAAGTTCTCAGGATTAATACTGCCCTAGAGGAACATATAGGTTAACTGCTTAGGTCTCCAAGCTGCCCTATGTCTGGCACAAAGAAGGAACCCAGCATTAATGACAATAAAGCCCACAAGAGATGAAGACTGGTCCACAGGGTGGTGGGTGCCTGTGGCTCTGTGAAACACTGAAGGAAATCTGTCACATTCACCATTTTTCTTAGTGTCAACTCTGCTTGCCTGACTTAACACAGGCACATGGATGCCTGGACGATCCACGGAGGAAAAACAGAGCGAAAATCCTCTTGTTTCAACTTTCAGTAACTGTAAGGGAGTCAGACATAAAGCTCTTAAACTGTGTGATCAAACAACCTGACTGTGGAATTATGACTATGGTATTTAAACATTTTTATTGTTGTTGATAAGCATAACAGATGTGCTCTTGTGGGAGGTTTAGTAGAAATATCCTGAGGAAATGTCCTCAGGAACCTGAGTTATATTCCTGGATTTGCTTCAAACTAGTTGTATAATTTGGACAAGTCATTTATTTTACCAGCTCAGTTTTCTCTCCTTTTAAGAGAGAGGAGATTGGGTAATTTAAAAGGTCCTTTCAGCTCTTAAGTTTAAAATACAATTACCTCTTTCTTATGGTTTTGAGGGATATTTTGTGTCTCTTTTATTGATAGAAAAAATAGAAAGAACATCACAAATGCAAGCCCAGTGACACACTTCTGTAGCTAAGCAGACTTGACAGAGAAAATCTTGTTGACATGAAAAAAGGAAATAATGGTACATGAAGTCAAAACAAGTATATACTGATGGCCCAAATAATGTATGCTCTTCATCCTTCACTGTTGGTATTATTAACATTCTATAGCAAAGCCTTAAAAATTGGGAGACCGGCTCTGAATCAGGAAGGAAGGAACAAAACCTATCTCCTGAGACGAAGAAGAAAGAATATTTTGCCAGTAACAAAGCTTCAAACGACCAGAGAAAAGGAAGAACCCTGGTGGACTGACAGTGTTCACAGAAGACTGGAAAGACAAAAGGGATGGAAGAAGCAGAGAGACATAAGATACATAGAAAAAAGGAGCAACGGGCCTCCCTGGTGGCGCAGTGGTTGAGAGTCCGCCTGCCGATGCAGGGGATACGGGTTCGTGCCCCGGTCTGGGAGGATCCCATATGCCGCGGAGCGGCTGGGCCCGTGAGCCATGGCCGCTGGGCCTGCGCATCCGGAGCCTGTGCTCTGCAACGGGAGAGGCCACAACAGTGAGAGGCCCGCATACCGCAAAAAGAAAAAAAAAAAAAAAAAAAAAAAAAAAAAAAAAAAAAAAAAGGAGCAACAAGAGAATGGTAGAGATCGGAGATGGTGGTAACAGAAGGGAAGGTTGGGAACAATGGTAAGAACCATGAGCCCCAAATAAAGAGTTGCTTCAAACTCTTTAGTCCAAGATAGGCTATAAATGTATACAAACATACGCAGTACTATAATACTAAAAATATAGGGTGACCTTTTCAACAAATGGCGCTGGAACAGCTGGATATCATATGCAAAACAAAAACAAAAACCAAACAAAAATTCCAGACAGAGACCTTACACTTTTCACAAAAACTAACCCCAAATGAATCATAAATCTAAACATGAAATTCAAAACTATAAAACTTCCAGAAGTTAATATAAGGAGAAAATCTAGGTGACCTTAGATTTTATGACAAACTTTTAGATACAACACCAAAGGCATGGTCCATGGGGAAAAATTGATAAGTGGTACTTCATTAAATTAAAAAATGTCTGCTCTGTGAAAAATGCTATTAAGAGAATGAGAAGACAAGCCCATAGACAAGGAGAAAATATTTGCAAAACTTGTTTCTGATAAAGGACTGGTATCCAAAATCTACAAAGAACACTTAAAATTCAATGACAAGGAAACAAACAATCCAACTTAAAAATGGGCAAAAGATCTGCAAAGATGCCTCACGAAAGAAGATATACAGATGGCAAATAAGCATATGAAAAGATACTCAACTGTATATGCCATTAGGAAACTGCAAATTAAAACAATAAGATATCATTCTACACCTATCAGAATGGCTAAAATCTAAAGCACTGACAGCACCAGATGCAGATGAGGGTATGGAACAACAGGAACTCTCATTCATTGCTGGTGAGAGTGCAAAATGGTGCAGTCATTGTGGAAGACAAGTTTGACAGTTTCTTATAAAACTAAACATACTTTTACCGTACGATCTAGGAATTAAGCTCCTTGGTATATACCCAAATGAGATGAAAACTTATGTCCACACAGAAATCTGCACCCAAATGTTTCGGCAACTTTATTCATAATTGCCAAAAATTGGAAGCAACCATGACGTCTTTCATAGGTGAATGGATAAACAAACTATGGCATATCCAGACAATGTAATATTATTTAGTACTAAAAAGACATAAGCTATCAAGCCATGAAAAGATACGGAGGAACCTTGAAAGCATATTGCTAAGTGAAAGAGGCAAGTCTGAAAAGGCTACATGCTGTATGATTTCAACAGTATGACATTCTGGAAAAGACAAAACTATAAGGAGAGTAAAAAAAAAAATCAGTGGTTGCTAGGGTTTGAAAGAAAGGAAGAAGGGATGAATAGGTAGAGCACAGGGGATTTTTTTTTTTTTTTTTTTGCGGTACGCGGGCCTCTCACTGTTGTGGCCTCTCCCGTTGTGAGGCACAGGCTCCGGACGCGCAGGCCCAGCGGCCATGGCTCACGGGCCCAGCCGCTCCGCGGCATGTGGGATCTTCCCGGACCGGGGCACGAACCCGTGTCCCCTGCATCGTCAGGCGGACTCTCAACCACTGCGCCACCAGGGAAGCCCAGCACAGGGGATTTTTATGGGAGTGAAATTACTCTATACAACTCACCATAATGTTGGATATATGACACTATGCATTTCTCAAAACCCATAGAACTGTACAACACCAATAGTGAACCTAATGTAAACTGTGGACTTTAGTAAATAATAAAGGCCGATAAAATATCAATATTACACCAATATTTGTTCATCATTAGTGTATCACGCTAATGCAAGATATTAATAATAGGGGAAACTGTGTGTGAATGGGGGGTGGTGGGGAGAGGATATATGGGAACTCTGCACTTTCTGCTTAATTTTTCTGTAAACTTAAAACTGCTTTGAAGAATAAAGTTTTGTTAAAAATATGTATATATAGGGGACAGTGAGGAAGCAAACAAAGTTGAAAATCTTTTGCAGCCAAGGTAAGGCAGAGGGAGAGGTGAACTTTTATCTACACTTTTAAATGTCCACAGTATCAAGTGTAAGTTCCCAGGTAGCCAAAGGATGTTTTTACTCAGGACAGCATGTTACTTGATGATGTTAGATAAACTTTAATTTTGCCACCATTTTTGGAAATTAAGTATTTTATTCAAACACTTGAGTCTAACCAAAACATAGGTGATCTTCACTTTTAAATAACCAATACTTTCATAATTACATAGTGACACCCCTGGCCATTCTTGGGATCAGCTGTAGAAGGCTGGGTCCAAAATAAAGTTCCTTAAAATTATGGATTGAAAACTAGCTCCTCAAAACCTTTTCAGTGGTCCAAATAGAGAGAAAATTTCCCACTTCTTGGGAGCTGTGACGGGGAAGTGGATTCCTACAGCTTTCTTATCAGGAAAGAAAACTTATATTCAACTTTCTCTGGACACATTTTTCAATATAAGACAACTTCAAGCCAGCTTTACTCTTCTTGTTAAACTAACTGAAAAATCCCCTGTTGAATCTTGTAGCAAAATTAACATCTGCATATTACTTCTTCCCAATAGTAAAATCAATTTCTTTGGCTATTACTGTCACTTCAAATAAACTGAGGGGATGAGGGGAATAAGAATTTGAAGTAATTAATTATTATAGCAAATTAATTTTATTAATAACATTTACTATATAATTTAAATTTGCTATATAACATTCAGCTTTGCTTTTCAGGAATGGAGCACTATCTTTTAACATGTAAATCAACTGCTTCTCCTATCTAATTTTTACACACATTCTTATATATAAAAACAGAAGGATCTTAGGCTGAGGACTTAATAGAATACAATGTTATTCTTATTGCTGACCTTAGGTTTTAAGCAAAATACAGGTCCTTAGGTTTTGGTTTGGTTTGCATAGCCAACTAATGTACTGGAAAACCTCAAAGTTTCCATTTTCAAAATGTCCAAGTAAAGAAAAAAAAAATCAATGTTTATAATTTTTTTTTTAGCAAAATAGAAAAGACTATGATTATATTGTCTGGCAACCTATGATGTATTTGATATTTTTCTTAGCAAGTAAGCAGAAAGGATGGTGAGGCCCCAGTTCCAGTAGCTCACTAGATGTGCCTTTAAATCACTAACGCACCATCTTGGTGTGTTGACATGAACTTCAGTCAGCTCTAGCGTTAAACAATGCAGGAAGAGCTGGCTAACATACTCTGGGGTGCTGCATGGCAACGTGTAATAATATCAACAGGGTGTGGTTACTTCTATTTGAAATGAAGAAAGAAATGCTGGCACTTCTAGCAGCAAAGAGGTTTCACGGTATCTTCAAGTCCCTTAGTCTTTAAGATTCAAGCTAACAGTGAGGAATGACATAGGAGTTACATCAGGTAACACATTGAAACCAAACCAGGAAAGGCAGGCTGAAAATCTCGATGAACTGTATAAGAACCTAAAACACCCTGTCAGAAGGGACCATCACAGCAGTAAAATCCACACAAAACAAAATAACAACTGAAAAACCAAACCCAACACTACAGCAAGCTTATAGACATGGCACTCAGCAAGAAACAAAAAGGAACTGAAAAACAACTTCAGCACACGTAGCAAAGGTAGAGGTCCATTGTACAGTTTAGCATGTGATTATCAGGTCAAGGCAGGCAGAAGATGGGCCCTCCATAAAATCAGACTCATAACTGGAGTAATGTCAGCCCCTAAATACCCCTATGACATGTCAATACTCTTTTTTCAGAGCCATGCAGGAAAATGTGAGAGGTGACTCTACAGACTGAATGTTTGTGTCCCCACATCCCCAAATTCATATGTTGAAGCCTAATCCCCAGGGTGATAGTATATGGAAGTAGGGCCTTTGGAAGTTAATTAGATCATGAGGTTGGAGCTCTCGTGATGAGATTAGTGCCCTTTTAAGAAGAGACAGGAGAGAGCTGGCTTCTCTCTCTGCTCTCTGGGCCACATGAGGACACATCTGTAAGTGCTGTTTACAAGCCCGGAAGCCAGCTCTCACCAGATACAAGTCTGCCGACACTTTGATCTTGGACTTCCCAGCCTCCAGAACTGTGAGAAATCAATGTTTGTTTTCTAAGTCACCCAGTCTATGGTACTCTAACAGCCTGAACTGACTGAGACAGTAACCAACCACCCAGGTAATGTGCTAATGAGCTGATTCTTCCCAAACAAGCACCAGGCCAGTTCAGTAAGGAGATGTGGGAGGACAGCAGAGGAGGTTTCTCTGCCTCATTTTGTAAAGAAAACGGGGAGAGTACATACGACATGGAGAGAACTGAGGCTACTGCATCAACATTTTTAATTCTTCTAAGTAGTAATGTATACAGCTAGAAGTTACCCCTGGACTGTCCAGTTCATGAGAACTGGATGGGCTTTTTCACTCTGGATCTGACAGGCTGGTATAACTGATTCTAGATACTGGTTGATATTAATAAAGCCAAGATTTGTTCCTTAGGCATAGACAACTATATGTCATTAAAAGATAAATGCCTCCGTGTAATAAACAAAATAAAAGAAATAAGTCCAGAGAAACATTTCAAATTCAAAAATCTATGGCAAACAATGAATTCTGTCACTGAAAGCCTCAGAGAAGACCTCTTGCTGGGTCATGGTTAGATTTTTATTTAAGGGCTTCTTATCACCATCTAGCTCAAATATAAACATCTTATTATTGTCACCATGTGTCTCTACAAGAGTATTCTCATTTCCCAGTAAACCTGCTTTTATGCCCTCTGTCCCAGTCAAACCCATCCCTGACAATTTTCTCAACAAGGTGATTTCCTTCTTGTTTGGTCCCAGCCCTTGACACAATGAAACCCTATGCCCCTAGAAAGGAGTCTCCAGACACTGCCCCTCCAGGGATTGAAATGAACCACGATCTTGCCTGACCTGTACCTTCAATCGTTATTTTCATTATCCTTCTTTAAACCAGTCACTCCATTCCTTCAGTGATTTTTCTTTTAATGGCAACTTCATATTTACATTACTCTCAGCCTGGAAGGCATGTGAGACTTTTCCAGGTGCTAGCTTAGCTAATTAGCATGACACATTTGGCTAAATAGTTCTCCAAGACAGCGTTTGGTATGGAAGATGCAGGGGCTGACAGGAGAGGTTAGGAACAGTCTCCCACATCGGCTTCCTCGCTGCACCAAAGCCTAAACTTAGAATAGTCTTTCTCCTCCAAGCTGAAGGAAAAAGAATGGCAAACATACCAATGGCTTGAAGTGAAAAGGAAAAAAGATTAAAATGAAAAAATTAGTCTTTTTTTTCCTAAACCGAATTCTTTTTTTTCCTTTTTTTTTTTTAAAAAAATGCACTTATCCACATTGTTTTAATTTTTTCTTCCTTTGCTTACAGCATTATAATCAGTATTTGCAGACAGTGTCTTTATATGAAACATCTGGTGTAATTTTAATGATGATTAGTCTTTTCAAAAATAAAAATCTTAAAATGTACTTAATTAAATTGAGAAAAACTTGTGTAAAGTCAAGATTTCTGGAGAGCTAGATGCTACGTGAAAATTAGGAAATAAAATTTATGTTCATTGGAAAAGAAATGGGAAGCATTTGAAAAAGAGTTCAGGAAAGTCTGCTTTTTATAATGCTCTGTAGTGTGAATTTAATGATTTAATGTGCTACATGTCCGTTAGTGCCAATATAAACACTGTTATATGTATTTCATTCAATATTTTTCAGTTTTCCAATTAAGAACACACCTATGTCTAAACAAAATTCTTAGTTGCACTGAAGACAGGTAGATGGGAAATGACGTGTGCACGAGAGAGAGCCCTGATCAAGACTTTGCTCAGGTTAAAGGAAAAAGGTTCTGCTCTTGGGCTCATAGCTCTTTATTTAGCAGAGTTCTTTAGTGAGTTTGGGGTTGGTCGTGGAGGCAAAACTGCTTGATGTGAGAGAATAACAAAAATTTAGAGACTGAGAGGCCAGCATTTGGGGTGAGGGGTGGCCAAGAAGATGGTGACAAGCCAGGGCCTGAAAAATAGTGCCACCATCCTGATATTTCTCCTAGTGGAGGAATAGCTGGTAAATTGTTATGACAGTGTTGTTTAGATTTTCTGGTTTAATTTATCACCTACTCTGTGCTGTTCTGCAATTCCCTTATGTTACTCCAAACCTTCAGTAAAATTCTGCTATATCCAACAGGATTGTGTTCATGATTTTAGAAGGAGGGGGGGCTGGTCTCCAACATGAGGCAAAAGGGACCAAGAAGAGAGGAGGCCATCAAGAGAAACAGAATAATGGTTTCGATGGGTAGGTCAGAACAATGCCATTTCTGGAGAAAGCAACTGGAATACAGGACTGGAGGGAGAGAAGGGCAATTTTCCAAAGTAAATTGATTGAGGATTCCACTGTCTTATTTGCACATTAAAGAGAAGTTTCAGAAGGCTGTAAGATTTGAGG
Source organism: Mesoplodon mirus (assembly GCF_964341445.2). NCBI lineage: Eukaryota > Metazoa > Chordata > Mammalia > Artiodactyla > Ziphiidae > Mesoplodon > Mesoplodon mirus. Next base: position 87,463,767 of record NC_138982.1, read on the forward strand.
ACATCTGGTTCATATTATTGCATACTGGCATTAAAATAATTAAAACACTTGAGTTTTCTGCTAGTCCTAAGGTTTCCAACTATATTTCTCAGACTAGTAAAATTTAGGGGCTGTCAGCTTTTTATTGTATTATGCAAAGATATTTTAAAAACTAATTATCACCATTGTTTCATAAAATAAAGGGCATTTTAACATACATACAGGCAAAATGGAAAGAGCATAATCTCAGAACAATTTAAAAAATTTTTGTTTTTATCTGAAATGATCTCACATTCAACCTACTAAAAAGTATATTTTATTTAGGTTTAGCTTAAAGAATCCTTAAATCTTTTTTCAACTATGTATTCATTTTTTCAAAAACATTAGTAAACCTGTTATGTGCCAAGCACTGTGCTAGGTACTAGGGTATAGAGATGGACATGACTCTGCCACTATCCTCAATATCTCACGGTTTTCTGGGAAAGTCAAGTAGGTGACCCTAACTGCAGACAGTGCAACGTATGCTGAGGTAGAGGAACTTACTGAATACTGCAGCCAAAAAAGGTCCAAAGAACAGTAAAAAAAAAAGCAGTCACTCTATCTCTAAGCAGCAGTGTAAGAAATACTAAAGCCTGATGTAGGGTCTTACTTTGCACACATCATTTGAGTTTCCTTACCAATGATTTAGGGGGAAACTGGCAGTACACCCTAGAGATCATGGGGTTTTTCAGACATTTATTTATTCTGAGCCAATAACAGGGCTGGGAACACACTTCAGGTGCAAGTCAGCTGGTCCATACAGCACACAGAACTGGAAAATGTGGGTTACAAGGAATGTGGGGAGTAAAAACTGAGCCCCCCCCCGACTTGTCTACAGTGGAATGGCTCTGCACACAGCCAGTCTGCTTACTTCAGGAGTACAACCTAAAGGTCAGCGAGGGCCAGGACAGGGTAAGAATATGGTGACATGGTCCATGGTGAAGACCAAGCTTAGGATCTGGTGCCAGACTGGAGATGGTGCACTTGCTCAGTACACACACTTGGGAAATGTCTGGGAGTGGTGATGGGCACACTGGTCCCTCTTGGCTAAATACTACCCCAAGCTACCAGGTCTCTGAGTTTTGATCCTAAGTGAGAGTTAGGGAGGCATATCATGGTATCCCAGTCATCGGGTTCTGGAATTTCCCCAGTGAGTAGGGAATGCTGGCATAGTAAGGGATACATATACATTCATACATATGTATACACATATATACACATTCATTCACATACATTCCTGGGAAGAAGATCTAGAAGCAGGTACACTGGGGAGTTTTCTCTTTTCTCTATGCCTCCTATTAGAGGGGAAAAGCTAATTGTATGCGTTTTCTTACATTATAGAGAGTATATGTGTCAAAGGGGTAGTTGCTGGAACAGTCCTTTCCTTCCCTTGTCTCACCTCAATTTTTGTCAGAAATAGGTCTAGAACTTTCACTCAATTACCTATCCTTGTATAAAATCAAAACCTCGATAAATCGGCTGATGGCTGCAGTTCCAATATCTTTGGCCGGGTCTTCTGGCTTCTCTGAAGCACAAACGTGTGACAACGGTACAGAAACGCAGGCAGTGACTCTCGAACACACAGAGATTCTGCAGCTTGGTCTGTTCTCACACATTCCCATTTTAGATTCTGAGCAGCTCTCCCTCCCCGTGTGCTATGAAATAGAAGTCTGGCAGAATCATCCAAAAGAGATGAGGTTCCTTCCCCGCAGGGGATTAGGAACAGAGGTGCGGTCCTTTCCCTCCTCAGCCTTAGGAATCGTGACCTCCCTAGAGAAGGGCCCAGCAGGGGGCCAGGACCCGCAGACGGTGCGGGGAACCAGCGCCCCTGCAAAGCCCAGAAATGCCAGAGACGAGGCCGGGAAGGCACTAGAGGAGGCGAAGGTGTCCCCGAGGCCAGTAGCGGAGGATGCGGCAGCTTGGGCAAGGCAGTGATTGCTTTGAAGGAGAAAGGGAACGAGGGTCCCCTGGTCCCTGTGGTCTCCCGAGGTCGATTCCCCAGGGACCCAGAGCAGCGACGGGGCTCTGAGATCTGGCAAGTTCCTGGGAGCGAAGCGAGCGAGTGTCTTACCTGGCCGGGCTGGCTAGTGTAGTTGAAGGAGTAGATGTTCTCGGTGCTGAGGCTCACCACCCCGTTGTAGATGCGATCGAACTCAGCGCCCCTGGCGGGGTCGCGGGGGTCGCGGCGCCGCGCTAAGGGTTGCGCGGGGAGCGCGGGTGCCGCCGGTGGCAGAAGCCAGGGCAGCGCGCAGAGCAGCGCGCAGAGCAGCGTGCGGCCCCGCATGGTGGGCGCCGCGCCCCAGGGGAGAGGGCGAGCGAAGAGCCGGTCCTTCCAAAGCCCCTTGCGGGCCCCGGCGCCGGCTGCAGCACAGCGCAGCGCAGGCGATGCCTGGCAAGCCCTGCCGACGAGTGCTGGCAACGCGCTGGCGAAAGGCTGATCAAATATTGATGCAGCCTCCTGGGGTCTCCACGAAGGTCACGGGGCGGAGGTAGGGGGTGGGGAGGATAGGGGGTCCGGGGGCTGCTGCTTTGCTTGCCGGCTTCTAAGTCCGTTTCCTTCCCCCTTTCTCATTTCTGAGAACCCCCCACTTACCCAGCCAGAATTTCAACCATCTCTTCCCCCTCAACCTCAAAAAAAAAAAAAAAAAGAAAGAAAGAAAGAAAAATTGCATTGGAGACATTAAAAAGAAATATCCACTAGTCTTGAAGAATCAACCTGACCAGCCATTGAGAGGAAATTCAGTCAGTTTCAAATAAATAGGCACGCGGCTGCAAGCGAAGGAATAGAAAGCAACAGAGCCTGTCCTCAAAGAGGGTGCACGAGTTCGCATTTCCAGACTGCTACCCGCAGAGACCTCTTGCTCGTCTGAATGACGGTTAACTCTCCATTCTCCCTTCTCTAACAGAGTTCTCCCTTCTCCCTTCCCAGCCACCTGCTTTATTTTCTTATCACCTTCTAATCTCAAGGAGCCTCACGTCATCACTTTCTCTCTCCCTCGCCATACGTGTACGTATGTAAATATGTACAGTCATAAAAAAATAAATAGATGTGGTAAAACAATTTCGAACACTGCCTTAAGTCTAGTCCCGGAAGTTGTCAAAGACGACCCAGAGCAGCTGGCTTTGTGCAGAGGGCACAACTTCTGCCCCAACTTCTTGTCTACTTTACCTCTGCAATGACTTCTTAGATTTAGCAGAATCCCCAGGATTCTGTATTGTTTTTCAGGAGAGAAACCGCAGCCCCAAATCAAAAGGAGATACCCTTCAGGAAAAAATTAGGGGAGTCAATTTAAACAGTTGAAGAGGCAGGTAAAGGGTGGGTTGAGAAGAGGATCCCTCGGAAGTCCTGGCAGAATATCAGTCACAAGTCAGGAGGACTCTTTTCTTTCAGCTTCAAGTTATTTGTAAACTAGAAAAGAATATAATTGAGTTCAACCTGAGGGAACATTAAAAAAGAAGCCACAAAGAAGGAAAAATATCATGTTCAAAGAATTAAGATTACAGATTAAAATCCTAGCATTTACCATTCAATGGGAAGTGATTCTCTCTTTTTTTAACCTTATTGAATTACTACAATTTATTAAAACATCAAAAACAATGAGCGCAATACATTTGGTATAAAGTTATAAGTGCAAATCAGAAAACAATGCAGATGGACGATTGAATTAGATGACTTCCTATTAGTACTTTTATTAGAATTTAAATTTTTTTTTACTTTTTAAAAAATGTTTTTGAAAATATATGGGCATGAGGACAAAAATACGGATTCAAAGAAGAGTCTGGGGGTAAAGTTTAAAATAGAACTGATTGTTTTTGAGAAACATAGCATGATAATTTCATCCAGAATTTGAATGATGTTAAATTGCTGTATTTAAAATGTCTATGTCTCTCTTTTTTTTTTTTTTTTGCTGTACGCGGGCCTCTCACTGTTGTGGCCTCTCCCCGCTGCGGAGCACAGGCTCCGGACGCGCAGGCTCAGCGGCCATGGCTCACGGGCCCAGCCGCTCCGCGGCATGTGGGATCTTCCCAGATCGGGGCACGAACCCATGTCCCCTGCATCGGCAGGTGGACTCTCAACTACTGCGCCACCAGGGAAGCCCTATGTCTCTTTTTATAATTTAAAAAATTTTCATGAACTTGAAGTTTATGATGTCCTTTGAGATTAGCTGGCCTGGCCAGTTCAAGTACTTTCTAGAGGAGTAGGATCATGGAGTCCTTCTCAAACACTAAGAGGGGTGAGGAACTGGCCCTTTCACAAGGTGACCCCTTCTTTGGGGGGGCAAGTGTCTCATTATTAGAAAGATATTTCACATTTTAAATTGAAATCTGCCTCTCTTCCACTCACTGCTGTGAGTTCTGCCGTCTGGAGCCGTAGGAATAAACTTAATCCTTCTTCCACATGACAGCCTTATAGGGATTTGAAGGGAGCTATGACCCTTCAAGGATTTATCCTAACTTTAAGTAATGAATTTAGAAGCAATTGGAACACACCCTTTATCCCATAGAGCCCAAAATATTTATTTTAAAGCCATTATAGATGATATCTATACCAGACAATTTGAGTGTTACATTGCAAATCAGGCTATACTCTGACTGACTCCTAACTCTAGCTCAGATCCAATGAATGACATTAGGTAATTAACCTCCCCAGGATTACAAGATCACTGTAAGGATAAAAGGGGGGTGGGAGAAGAATATATTTGAAATTGTATCAGTATTAGAAAGCATAAAATGTTATACGACCAGATATTATCATATGACTATATTGTTCAATAGATAAAAAGTAAAACATGGCCCATCAGCCAGGTTTTAAAAGTATCTACAATGCCCAGCTTCCACTGTGAGAGACTAAACATACAAACAGACAATGCACAGTCCATGTATGATGACAGACGCCCGACCCACAACCTCTGCAGCAGCCAGTCCAGGAAGTCAAACCACAAACTCTGTAGCAAATGGCCCAGAACAGTCAGGACTTGGTCAGTGACTGCCAGCTTCTCCAATTTTTGTTCCTGCTTCCAACTTAGAATCAGTCAGGGGAAGCCAAATATGTTCTACAAACCATAAAATGTGCCTGCTTCCAGCTTCTCCATGCCACCAAGATCCAATCAGAGCACTTCTGAAAACCTTCCCTTTTTTTCACTATAAAGCTTTCCTACTCCCCTGCCTTTAAGTCTGCCAAACACAAGTGGTGGCTTACTATAGCAAGCTCTGAATAAATAACTTCTGCTTGTTTTCCTTGGGTGGTCCTTGTTTCCATAGTGTTTCTGAAGGTCCCATTGAGATGTTGTCTGTACTGCCTGTCATCACGGACTCCAGCCTTCAACCAGGTGCAGTACCCACCGAGTCCACTTATAGGCGTTGACATGGTAAGTCAGCACTGGGTCTGAACTCTGCCCTTTGCTTTGAGTTCTTTGGTTATCGAGTCTCAGTTTGATACCCCGGTTTCGTTATTGGTTCCCATTTGTTCAGCATCTCTGGTGGAGTCAGGTCATTCCTTTTTATCCTTTTTTTTTTTTTTTGCTCTCTTTTCTACTTCTGTTTTATGTTATGTCATCTAAAAGTGTTGTTTATCACAGAGTAGAACACAGGCATAGGCCTTTTAAGCTCTTTGTTTAAGCTGGTCTCACAGACCAGTATGGTTCTCACTTGCCTGGCATTCTTTTGGACATATGTTGCTTAGCCTAGATAAGACTATCCTTGTGTTTCAATTTTTTTTTTTTTGGTCCCCAGAGTTTGGCTTTGATCCACAGAGAGCTTCCTCTCTGGTTCTACACCTGCCTGGAGGTGTAGCTTGTTGGGTCTACATTTGGAGGCAGTTACCATCACACTGGGGGCTCAAGACTCAAAGTGCACAGCATCACTTTCAATGGACTGTTTGTTGCCAGCTCTTATGGGGTCAGCTAAGTCTAATTCATCTCTTCCTTCTGGAAGAACTCCTACTTCTTATATGTTGACTCATTACAGTTCTATTCTTGCACCTTGAATTCTTGTGTTTCAAATGGCATAACTTCCCCAAGGATGACCTGGGCCTTCAGTGGCCACTGTGTGGAACACTGGGCTTGAACAAAACTGTTCATTTGAGAGGTGCCTTAAAAAAGAAAGAGAATAAACTTCGACTCAATGGGCAGCATTTTTTTTTTTTACTGGTTTGCAGACACCTTGAAATGAAACTCTGTTCAAAATTGCTTCACTAAAAGATTCTTTGGTCAAAGCTAATGAACAATTAGCAAACTTAAACAACAGTCTAGACTCCTCTGCCTCCTTGTCTTCCAGTTGCCTTCCTGTAGCCAGTTCCCCCGCATCCCCTCCCCCTTATCTCTCTGCTCTCTTCCCTTCTGCCCATCCTCCTTCAAATTCCTCTTGTCCAGACCTACTACCTTTTGTCAGCAACTCTTCTAAAACCCTCAAACGCCAGTTGCCTCTAAGAATTCATCCCTCCCATAAGCTAGTTATGCAGACAAGCATAAAATTTAAACCTTGGACCCAGGGGGAATTAAGAGCTGTAATGAAAAATATCTGTAAACCCAAGCAACACCAGCAAATATTCATGGAAGAATTTGGAATTCTTTGGATACATATGACCCAGGGCTACCTGACCTATATCAACTTGTACACATTGTGATCAGAACCTCAGATGCTAAATCCTGGATGACAAAAGCTGATTGGATTGATGCAGAAAGGGACCTACAGGATCCCTCTTTCCACAATAAACCCCAGGGTCAAAAAAAGCCCATAAGATAGGTCATACTCTCCTAAAAGCCACACCTGAAACATTTCCAATAAAAGTTGATTGGACCGTAATGCAATCATGCAACAAACAAAAAGATGAAACTATAAGAGATTTTGGGATAAACTAGAAAATATCTTCAAACAACACTGATCTTTCTACATCAACCCCTGCCATCATCGTTCAGCCTCTTCTTTGGAGTAAACATAGCACACAGGTAGGTATTTCAGATAACCCACAGATTCTTCTTTAACTACAATCCTTGGGTATTTGACTGAAAAACATTCCTTCCTGCTCTGTGATACCACCCCTACAAATTTATTATGGAGAGATATACTTTGCAAATGGAACTGTAATATTAAATGCACACAAGAGGGGCTATTTCTGGTTTCAGAGGACTCACCTATTCATAGTCAAGTAGTGTCTGCTCTATATAAACCTCCCCTTCTCCACTGTATTTGGTGTATACTCCAGATGAAGATCTTGACACTACCTGACTCTCTATGGGCTAAAGTTCCCATAGGAATTGACATAGGAAAAACAATTGGAATGAAATCCATTAAAGTTCTGATAGATCCTACAAAACTCTTATCCAAACTTCCCCAAAGCCAGAAGCTAGAGCAAAGGAAAGCCTCAAATCTATGGTCCAGGGCTTCATATCCAAAGGCCTTTTCATAACCTTCACTAACCCTTGTAACATTCCTGTGCTGCCAGTAAAGAAACCAAATGGACAAGGATACTGATTTGTTCAAGATCTCAGGGACATCAATACAATTATTATCACTTTCTTTCCATTAGTACCTAACTGAAACACTATGCTGTCATCAGTTGTTCCCCACATCACCTGCTTCACTGCAGCAGATTATTGCTCTGCCTTTCTCAGTGTGCGTCTACACTGGGGCTGTCGATACATTTTTGCCTTCAACTGACTGCATGACACTCTATGTGGACAGCTAGGCTCTAGATGCCACTGCAAAACTTGTTGACGCTTCTGCTGAATTAGTTCTGGGCTCCCTGCTTGAACTTACGGTTCCATGTGGGGTAAAGACAGAACACACACTTTTTTTTTTTTTGAATTTTTGAACTTTATTTTTTTATACAGCAGGTTCCTATTAGTTATCCATTTAATACATATTAGTGTATATATGTCAATGCCAATCTCCCAATTCATCCCACCCCCCCATGCCACTTTCCCCCCTTGGTGTCCATACATTTGTTCTCTATATCTGTGTCTCAATTTCTGCCCTGCAAACCGGTTCACCTGTACCATTTTTCTAGGTTCTACATATATGCGTTAATATACGATATTTGTTTTTCTCTTTCTGACTTACTTCATTCTGTATGACAGTCTCTAGATCCATCCACGTCTCTACAAATGACCCAATTTCATTCCATTTTAGAGCTGAGTAATATTCCATTGTATATATGTACCACATCTTCTTTATCCATCGTCTATTGATGGGCATTTAGGTTGCTTCCATGTCCTGGCTATTGTAAATAGTGCTGCAATGAACATTGGGGTGCATGTGTCTTTTTGAATTATGGTTTTCTCTGGGTGTATGCCCAGTAGTGGGATTGCTGGGTCATATGATAATTCTATTTTTAGTTTTTTAAGGAACCTCCATACTGTTCTCCATAGTGGCTGTATCAATTTACATTCCTACCAACAGTGCAAGAGGGTTCCCTTTTCTCCACACCCTCTCCAGCACTTGTTGTTTGTAGATTTTCTGATGATGCACATTCTAACTGGTGTGAGGTGATACCTCATTGTAGTTTTGATGTGCATTTCTCTAATAATTAGTGATGTTGAGCAGCTTTTCATGTGCTTCTTTGCCATCTGTATGTCTTCTTTGGAGAAATGTCTATTTAGGGCTTCTGCCCATTTCTGGATTGGGTTGTTTGTTTTTTTTTACTATTGAGCTGCGTGAGCTGTTTATATATTTTGGATATTAATCCTTTGTCCATTGATTCGTTTGCAAATATTTTCTCCCATTCTGAGGGTTGTCTTTTTGTCTTGTTTGTAGTTTCCTTTGCTGTGCAAAAACTTTTAAGTTTCATTAGGTCCCATTTGTTTATTTTAGTTTTTATTTCCATTACTCTAGGAGGTGGATCAAAAAAGACCTTGCTGTGATTTATGTGAAAGAGTGTTCTTCCTATGCTTTCCTCTAAGTGTTTTATAGTGCCTGGTCTTACATTTAGGTCTCTAATCCATTTTGAGTTTATTTTTGTGTATGGTGTTAGGGAGTGTTGTAATTTCATTCTTTTACATGTAGCTGTCCAGTTTTCCCAGCACCACTTATTGAAGAGACTGTCTTTTCTCCATTGTATATCTTTGCCTCCTTTATCGTATATTAGTTGACCATATGTGCGTGGGTTTATCTCTGGGCTTTCTATCCTATTCCATTGATCTATATTTCTGTTTTTGTGCCAGTACCATATTGTCTTGATTACCGTAGCTTTGTGGTATAGTCTGAAGTCAGGGAGCCTGATTCCTCCAGCTCCGTTTTTTCCCTCAAGACTGCTTTGGCTATTCGGGTCTTTTGTATCTCCATACCAATTTTAAGATTTTTTTGTTCTAGTTCTGTAAAAACTGCCATTGGTAGTTTGATAGGGATTGCATTGATTCCATAGATTGCTTTGGGTAATATAGTCATTTTCACAATATTGATTCTTCCAATCCAAGAACATGGTATCTCTCTCCATCTGTTGGTAACATCTTTAATTTCTTTCATCAGTGTCTTATAGTTTGCTGCATACAGTACTTTTGTCTCCCTAGGTAGGTTTATTCCTAGGTATTTTATTCTTTTTGTTGCAGTGGTAAATGGGAGTGTTTCCTTAATTTCTCTTTCAGATTTTTCATCATTCGTGCATAGGAATGCAAGAGATTTCTGTGCATTAATTTTGTATCCTGCAACTTCACCAAATTCATTGATTAGCTCTAGTAGTTTTCTGGCAGCATCGTTAGGATGTCATCCGCAAACAGTGACAGTTTTACTTCTTCTTTTCCAATTTGTATTCCTTTTATTTCTTTTTCTTCTGATTGCCATGGATAGGACTTCCAACGCTATGTTGAATAATAGTCATGAGAGTGGACATCCTTGTCTTGTTCCTGATCTTAGAGGAAATGATTTCAGTTTTTCACCTTCAAGAATGATGTTTGCTGTAGGTTTGTCGTATATGGCCTTTATTATGTTGAGGTAGGTTCCCTCTATGCCCATGTTCTGGAGAGTTTTTAATCATAAATGGGTGTTGAATTTCATCAAAAGCTTTTTCTGCATCTATTGAGATGATCATATGGTTTTTATTCTTCAATTTGTTAATATGGTCTATCACATTGATTGATTTGCATATATTGAAGAATCCTTGCATCACTGGGATAAATCCCACTTGATCATGGTGTATGATCCTTTTAATGTGTTGCTGGATTCTGTTTGCTAGTATTTTGTTGAGGATATTTGCATCTATATTCATCAGTGATATTGGTCTTTAATTTTCTTTTTTTGTAGTGTCTTTGTCTGGTTTTGGTATCAGGGTGATGGTGGCCTCATAGAATGAGTTTGGGAGTCTTTCTTCCTGTACATATTTTTGGAAGAGTTTGAGAAGGATGGGTGTTAGCTCTTCTCTAAATGTGTGATAGAATTCACCTGTGAAGCCATCTGGTCCTGGGCTTTTGTTTGTTGGAAGATTTTTAATCACAGTTTCAATTTCATTACTTGTGATTGGTCTGTTCATATTCTCCATTTCTTCCGGGTTCAGTCTTGGAAGGTTATACCTTTCTAAGAATTTGTCCATTTCTTCCAGGTTGTCCATTTTATTGGCATAGAGTGTTTTGTAGTAGTCTCTTAGGATGCTTTGTATTTCAGCAGTGTCTGTTGTAACTTCTCCTTTTTCATTTCTAATTTTATTGATTTGAGTCATCTCCCTCTTTTTCTTGATGAGTCTGGCTAATGGTTTATCAATTTTGTTTATCTTCTCAAAGAACCAGCTTTTAGTTTTATTGATCTTTGCTATTGTTTTCTTTGTTTCTATTTCATTTATTTCTGCCCTGATCTTTATGATTTCTTTCCTTCTACTAACTTTGGGTTTTATTTGTTCTTATTTCTCTAGTTACTTTAGGTGTACAGTTAGATTTGTAATTTGCGATGTTTGTTGTTTCTTGAGGTAGGATTGTATTGCTATAAACTTCCCTCTTAGAACTGCTTTTGCTGCATTCTATAGGTTTTGGGTCATCGTGTTTTCATTGTCATTTGTCTCTAGGTATTTTTTTATTTCCTCTGATTTCTTCAGTGATCTCTTGGTTATTTAGTAACGTATTGTTTAGCCTCCATGTGTTTGTGTTTTTTACGTTTTCCCCCTGTAATTGATTTCTAATCACATAGTGTTGTGGTCAGAAAAGATGCTTGATATGATTTCAATTTTCTTAAATTTACTGAGGCTTGATTTGTGACCCAAGATGTGATCTATCCTGGAGAATGGTCCATGTACAATTGAGAAGAAAGTGTAATCTGCTGTTTTGGATGGAATGTCTTATAAATATCAATCAAATCTATCTGGTCTATTGTGTCATTTAAAGCTTGTGTTTCCTTATTTATTTTCATTTTGGATGATCTGTCCATTGGTGTAAGTGAGGTGTTAAAGTCCCCCACTATTATTGTGTTACTGTCGATTTCCTCTTTTATAGCTGTTAGCAGTTGCCTTATGTATTGAGGTACTCCTATGTTGGGTGCATATATATTTATAATTGTTATATCTTCTTCTTGGATTGATCCCTTGATCATTATGCAGTGTCCTTGTCTCTTGTAACATTCTTTATTTTAAAGTCTATTTTATCTGATATGAATATTGCTACTCCAGCTTTCTTTTGATTTCCATTTGCATGGAATATCTTTTTACATCCCCTCACTTTCAGTCTGTATGTGTCCCTAGGTCTGAAGTGGGTCTCTTATAGACAGCATATATAAGGGTCTTGTTTTTGTATCCATTCAGCGAGCCTGTGTCTTTTGGTTGGAGCATTTAATCCATTCACGTTTAAGGTAGTTATTGATATTTATGTTCCTATTACCATTTTCTTAATCGTTTTGGGTTTGTTTTTGTAGGTCCTTTTCTTCTCTTGTGTTTCCCACTAAGAGAAGTTCCTTTACCATTTGTTGTAGAATTGGTTTGGTGGTACTGAATTCTCTTAGCTTTTCTTTTCTGTAAAGCTTTTGATTTCTCCATCGAATCTGAATGAGATTCTTGCTGGGTAGAGTAATCTTGGTTGTAGGTTCTTCCCTTTCATGACTTTAGTTATATCATGCCACTAACTTCTGGCTTGTAGAGTTTCTGCTGAGAAATCAGCTGGTAACCTTATGGGGTTCCCTTGTATGTTATTTGTCATTTTTCCCTTGCTGGTTTCAATAATTTTTCTTTGTCTTTAATTTTTGCCAATTTGATTACTATGTGCCTCAGCGTGTTTCTCCTTGGGTTTATCCTGTATGGGACTCTCTGTGCTTCCTGGACTTGGGTGGCTATTTCGTTTCCCATGTTGGGAAGTTTTCGACTATAATCTCTTCAAATATTTTCTCAGGTCCTTTCTCTCTCTCTTCTTCTGGGACCCCTATAATGCAAATGCTGTTGTGTTTATTGCTGTTCCAGAGGTCTCATAGGCTGTCTTCATTTCTTTTCATTCTTTTTCTTTATTTTGTTCTGCAGCAGTGAATTCTACCATTCGGTCTTCCAGGTCTCTTATCCATTCTTCTGCCTCAGTTATTCTGCTATTGATTCCTTCTAGTGTATTTTTCATTTCAGTTATTGTGTTGTTCATCTCTGTTTGTTTGTTCTTTAATTCTTCTAGGTCTTTTAAAAATATTTCTTGCATCTTCTTGATCTTTGCCTCCATTCTTTTTCTGAGGTCCTGGATTATCTTCACTATCATTATTCTGAATTCTTTTTCTGGAAGGTTGCCTATCTCCACTTCATTTAGTTGTTTTTCTGGGGTTTTATCTTGTTCCTTCACCTGGTACATAGCCCTCTGCCTTTTCATCTTGTCTATCTTTCTGTGAATGTGGTTTTTGTTCCACAGGCTGCAGGATTGTAGTTCTTCTTGCTTCTGCTGTCTGCCGTCTGGTAGATGAGGCTATCGAAGAGGCTTGTGCAAGTTTTCCGATGGGAGGGACTGGTGGTGGGTAGAGCTGGATGTTGCTCTGGTGGGCAGAGCTCAGTAAAACTTTAATCCACTTGTCTGCTGATGGGTGTGGCTGGGTTCCCTCCTTGTTGGTTGTTTGGCCTGAGGCAACCCAGCACTGGAGCCTACCCAGGCTCTTTGGTGGGGCTAATGGTGGACTCTGGGAGGGCTCACACCAAGGAGTACTTCCCAGAACTTCTGCTGCCAGTGTCCTTGTCCTCATGGTGAGACACACCCACTCCCTGCCTCTGCAGGAGACCCTCCCAACACTAGCAGGTAGGTCTGGTTCAGTCTCCTATTTGGTCACTGCTCCTTCCCCTGGGTCCCGATGCACACACTACTTTGTGTGTGCCCTCCAAGAGTGGAGTCTCTGTTTCCCCCACTACTATCGAAGTCCTGCAATCAAATCCCGCTAGCCTTCAAAGTCTGATTCCGTAGGACTTCCTCCTACTGTTGCCAGACCCCCAGGTTGGGAAGCCTGACGTGGGGCTCAGAACCTTCACTCCAGTGGGTGGACTTCTGTGGTATAATTGTTCTCCTGTCTGTGAGTCACCCACCCAGCAGTTATGGGATTTGATTTTATTTTGATTTTGCCCCTCCTACTGTCTCATTGTGGCTTCTTCTTTGTCTTTGGATATGGATTATCTTTTTTGGTGAGTTCCAGTGTCTTCCTGTCGATGGTTGTTCAGCAGTTAGTTGTGATTCCGGTGCTCTCGCAAGAGGGAGCGAGAGCACGTCCTTCTACTCCGCCAATCTCCACACAACACTTTTAAGTCAGTCAGTTAACCTCTTATGAATTTCTGTTGTCCTCTCCCTCTCACATTACTATTAACTGCACAACACCCTCAATTTTGCCACTCTCCTGCCCTTACCAGAAAGGGAACCTCACAATCGTCTTATTTCAGCTAGGGACTTTCTGTACCTCGCTCAGCTTTATTAGAGAGGATTCTCCCTTTGAGAATTCTCCCTTTGAGAATAGTATTTGTTGATGGGTCATACTTCAAAATCGAAACTGGAGATTATCATGCCATCACTAATGCTATCACTAATCTCAACTCTCCATTACAGGAGAGTCCTCTACCTGAGGGAAAGTTAGTCCAGACGACAGAATTTATAACACTTATTAGAGCTTGTCAACTAGCTGAAGACCAGAGAATAAACGCATATACAGATAGCAGGTATGCTTCTGGAGTAGTACATGCTGCTTTAGAAACAAAAAGTTTCTCTCACTTCTGCTGGAATCCCCATCAAAAGTGGACAACAAGTTAAGAAATTTTTAGATGCACTCCAAGTTCCCAGTGAAATGGCTACTGTAAAGATTGAGGCCCATGGTAACAGAGACAAAAAGATTAAATGGAAGTTAAAGGACATGCTCTAGTAGATCATTTTGCCAAACAAGCAGGCTTAACCAAGGTTATGATACTAACTAACCCCCTAAAAGACAAATCTCTGGATCGAGACAAAGAAGCCATTATCAAATATCCACATCAAAAATCCAGCCCATGATTTGGAAAAGGAAGAATGGAAGAAATGTGGTGTATACTTCACTTAGATAATCCTTGAGACTCTCAAGATGACAATTCGGTGGCACCAGATGATTTCAAATGGATATTAGCTGAATTTCTCTTTGAAACTACGCATCATGGTGAAGACATATTGCTTACTATCTTAAATCAATGTTGGTGGGAAAACTTTAAAAGACAGCTGAGATTATTTTGGGGACATGTGTTACTTGTGAACAACGTAATCCTGGAAAAACTGTAAAGATGAGGCATGGCCAGGAACCAAAGCCTCCAGGACCCTTTGAACACCTTCAGATAGATTTTATCCAGCTCCCACTCTCCATGGGATTTATTTATTTTTAGGATGAGTTACAGCATTTTCTTGCTGAAAATCTTCTTTGCTGAACATTCTTTGGAGTCTCTAAAAAGCTGCTCGACTTTGTGTTTCAAATCTGGGGTATACCAACTTTTATATCGAGTGACCAAGGCATACAATTTCATGAACTACCATAAAAGAACTTTGTAAGGCATCACTCTTTCTCAAAAAGTATGCTGTCCTTACCACCCACAAACTTCTGGAAAGATGAAAAGAACCAATGGAATCCTTAGATTAAGATTAGCAAAACTTTCAGAAATTCTTGAGCTCTCTTGGCTAGAGGTACTCCCACTAGCCCTTTTGGCCATATGTCTCAGTGACACATTGGTTATATTCCTATGAACTGTTAACAGGAAGGCACATACTTTTAGAAATTTCACCCCTGATATTAGACTCTTTTCTGCTGCATGCAGATGTGGCAAAATATTGCAAGTCCTATAATGGACACGTTAAGGCCAGCTTCACACAATGCTTCTTAAATTGGCTCTTCCTGATCATCAACTAGGAAATTTCATCTATTGGAAGAGACACTGGGAAAAACCTCTCTTGAATCTCACTGGAAGGGACCTTATTAGGTACTGTTAACAACTGTTGAAATACCTTTCTAGGCCCAAGATGGAGCCACTCCTGCCTGGGGTGCCACATTTAGTAAACTGAAACTTAGATAACTTTCACATCCCTTTAAATGCTCCACTTGACCAGAAATGCAGTATATTTAGTCGGTCAATCCCCAAATGCAAGTTAGCTCTTGGCCTTCTCACCCAAACATGGTTGACAGTGGGGCCCCAGCCAATCAGATATTTTCTGTTTTTCTCTTTCCTTTTCTTTCTTTATCCTGTAAAAGCTTCCTTCCTTCTACCCCATTTTGCAGTTCTCCAAAAGGAGATTGTCTACTTCATGAAGTGTTAAGTAAAGTTTGTTTGTATCACAAAAGTTGTCTACTTTAATCATTTTTAACACAATAAATATATTAGTGAAACTTCAGTAAGTCAATTTTTTTTTTTTTTTTTGCCGTATGCGGGCCTCTCACTGTTGTGGCCACTCGCGTTGTGGAGCACAGGCTCCGGACGCGCAGGCTCAGCGGCCATGGCTCATGGGCCCAGCCGCTCCATGGCATGTGGGATCTTCCCGGACCGGGGCACGAACCCGTGTCCCCTGCATCGGCAGGCGGACTCTCAACCACTGCGCCACCAGGGAAGCCCAGTAAGTCAATTTTTGACTTAACTTTTCACAGCTAAATAAACAACTCAGAGTTCCATATAACTGGAAGTCTACTCCAGTAGGGGACTTCAAGCTGAGGATTATCACAGATCCTTTAGAAGCAGCTGATCTTTGGAAATAGACAATGGACTGAAGACCTTTGGAATAAGCACATGGCCTTGGAAAATGGACAGATTCCAACTAAGACATTGTACCAGGACCCCTGTCTAATTGTTGTTTTGTTTTTGACTGACTTACTGATATTCTCCTTCTCTATTACTATATAGATCACTGATGTTTTCTACCCAGAATGCTCCCTTCTCTCCTTTTCCCTCCTCTTTATTATAATTGTTGGATCAGAACATAGTCACTCTTCTTAAGATTGTCCCAGATAGGACCCTCTGCCCTCAGCCTTACTGACTGTTGGATATGCCATTCATCATTGGATTCTCACAGTGAAAACGTATAGGCTAGCATCAAGTGAGATCACAGAAAACTATAGCCAATGGCTATTCCACTTGCACCTACATGGACAAACTACATTAAACACATTAACCTGTGACTCTGCTAGTTTTCCTTCTCCCAGAGAAAGAATCAATTAGTACAATCTATTGATCAGACCCCAGGTAATTCTAAATTTGAACTCAACAAACTTTGTAGGGTGATGGGCCAAATACTTGCCACTTGGAAGAGACTAATAGAGATCTAAGTATGTAAGTTCTTGGTTTTGATTTCATTTTATGATAAAATCTTTTTTCTCGGATCTCCATGTGCCCCTACAGGCTACTACTTTCTTTGCAGGCAGAACACATGGTCTTGTTTGCCTCAGACTAAGATTTTATCCAATTTAGTAATAGCATCCCAAGACTTCTTTATACACCTAGACATTAATTCTATAAACTACCAAGGATGGAAATCCTGGCTCAGATGCAAGCTACAAAAGGAGACCACCCTTGATTGTGCAGGTACTCTACCTGGAGGAATTGCTGACTCATTGCTTATCCTAATAATCAGAGCAGTCTTTTCAATGGTGAGAATTATACAAATAGAAAAGACTATAAGATGAAGTTATCATTAACTTTGGCAGAAGTTATTAATGATACTACCTAATCTCTAGAAAGAATAGAAATCAGTCTCAACTCATTGGCATGAGCAGTGGTGGACAGTTGCATTGCTCTTGATCTCTTGTTTGCTAGTCATGGTGGTGTCTGTGACTGAATATTCAAACAGACAATGGGCAGATGATATGTAACAAGAGAACTTGACCCACAATCTCTGCAGCAGTCAGTCCAGGAAGCCAAACCATAACCTCTGCAACAATCAACACAGAATTGTCCTGATTTGGTCATGTTTGCCAGCTTCCCTATTTTTTGTTCCTCATAACCAACCAGAGATCTATATGATTTATATCCCAGTTTAGGTATTTTTACATTTCAAAAATCAGAATATATAAAAAGTATGATTCTTGTCATAGTAGTACTGAAGACGAATCTTCCCCATATTAAAAAAAAATCAGTGTCATAAAAAATAGAAGCAGTTGTGGAAACAAAGACTACTGACATGAGAATAAACAGAAACTATTCAGTGTTTGATATAGAAAGGATCATCCACCATCACTTGCATTTGGCGGAGACTCAAAGACAAGAGGGGAGTAGGAGAGGTTTATAAAATAAATAAAGGGAAGACTTCAGAAATACTCTGATGAGAATTTGGGATGGGGGATCTGGAGGTGGACTAAGCAGAAGTAGAACATCTTATGGCTTGGGGAGCATATCTGGCTCACATTTGGACCGCCCAGAGAAAACTAAATAAATAGCTTTCTTGATGTATAATTGACATACAACAAACTTCACATATTTAAAGCATATATGTCACCTGTGTTATAGACACACATACTCATGAAACCATTTTCTACATATCCAACATCCTCTAAAGTTTTCTTCTTCCTTTAAATCTCTCTCCTACTTCCTCTCTGCTTCCTTTCTATTATCAAGCATCCAGTGGTCTGTTTTCTGTCACTACATTAACTTTCATTTTCTAGAGACTCATAAATGGACTCACACAGTATATACCCTTTTTAAAATTTGTTTGGCTTATTTCACTCATCATAATTATTTTATTAAATGAGTTTTGTTAAAATTTTGCTAAGAATTTTTGCATCTATAATCATGAGGGATATTCGTCTGTAGTTTTCTTGTAAACTTCTCTCTGATTTAGATATCAGGATAATGCTGGCCTCATAGAGTGAGTTGGAAATTATTCCCTCCTCTTCAACTTTTTGGAAAGAGTTTCTGTAGAATTGGTAATATTTCTTCCCCAAATGTTTGATAGAATTCACCAGTAAAGCCATCTGGACCTGTACTTTTCTTTGTGAGAAGGTTTCTTTTTTTTTTAAATTGCAACTTTAACTTCTTTAATAGATATAGGGCTATTTAGGTTATCCACTTTTCCTTGAGAAAGTCTGGTAATTTATGTCTTTCAAGGAATTTGTCCATTTTTTCCTATGATGTTGAATTTATTACTATAGGGTTGTTCAAAATATTACATTATTCTTTTAGTATCTGTAGAATCTGTCACTTCTCTCATTTCCAATATTGGTAATTTATATGTAATTTTCCCCTGATCAATTTGTTTATAGGTTCATCAATTTAATTAATCATCTCAAAGATTCAGCTGTTAGTTTCATTGGTTTTCTCTATTGTTTTTTGCTTTACTATTTTATTGATTCAGCTTTAATCTTTACTACTTCTTTCCTTCTTGGATTTAACCATTGCGGTCAGAGAACATAGCTAGTATAACTTGAATCCTTTTGGATTTATTGAAACTTGCTTTATGGTCCAGATTATTGTCCATCTTGCTAAAAATTCTGTATACATATGATAAGCATTTGTATTCTGCTGGTTGTTGGAGTAGTATTCTATGTATGTAATCAGGTCAAGATGGCTGATAATGTTTTTCAAGCCTATTATAACCTTGCTGATTTTCTACCTACTTGTATTATAGGTTATTGAGGGAGGGGGATTGAAATTTCTGACTATAACTGTGGACTTTATTTCACATTGCAGTTCTATCAGTTTTTGCTTCATTTATTTTGAAGCTCTCTTATTAGGTGCATAAATGTTTAGAATTGTTGTATACTTTTGATTTAATGACCCCTTTACCATCATGAAATGATCTTATTTACCCCTGGTAATATTCTTTGCTCTGAAATCTACTTCATCAAATATTGATAAAGCCACTCCAGCTTTCTTTTGATTAGTGTTAGCATGATATATCTTTTCCCATCCTTGTACATTAAACTTACTTGTGTTTTTATATTATTGATAAATGTGTGTCTCTTTTTATAGGCAGCAATTAAAAAAATCTAATCTGACAATCTCTGCCTTTTAATTGAGGTGATTAGACTATTTGCATTTAATGTAATAATTGATTTGTATCTATCTTGCTGTTTTTTTCTATTTCTCTCATCTGTTCTTTGTTTCCTTTTTTTTGCACTTTTCTGCCTACTTTTAATCAACTATTCTTTGTTATCTCTTTTATAATATCTCTTTTTATACATATCATCTCATTTAGCTGTAATTCTTGCTACTTTAGTGATAGCTTTAGGGTTTATAGAATACATCTTTAACTTGTCACAGTCTAACTTCAGGTGATTTTATAACACATCAGAATAGTATAAGAGCCTACAACAATATATTTCCTCTGGACTTTATGTTATTGTTGCCATGCATTTTGCCTTTACATATATTATAAACATCACAATACATTTTTAGTATACTTGTTTAAGTAGTCAACTATCTTTTAAAGAGATTTAAATAATAAGAAAAATAATTTTATATACTTACTCCTGTAGCTATTTCCAGTGCTTGTCGTTGTGTAGATCCAGATTTCCATCTGATATCATTTTCCTTCTGCTTGAAGTACCTACTTTAACATTCCTCATAGTGGGGGTCTGCTGGTGATAAATTTTATCAGTTGTGTGTGGAAGCATATTTATTTCATCCTCATCTTTAAAATATATTTTTGACAGTTATAGAATTCTAGGTTGACAGGCATTTTTCTTTTAATACATTAAGGATGTTTTACTGTCTTCTTGCTTGCAATAGTTCTGATGAGAAATATGATGTTATCCTTATTTTTGTTCCTCTGTAATGTCTTCCCTCTGGCTGCTTTTAAGAGTTTTTTCTTTATCACTGAATTTGGTTATTATGTACCTTGATGTAATGTTCTTCATGTTTCTTGTGTTTGGATTTTGTTGAGCTTCTGGAAGGCAGGTTAGTGGGTAAAGATGCTGACAGGAGGATTGAATTAGTGATGAGAGCTTATGGAAGTTCTCTTCAGATTGCTTCAGTGTTGTCAATTCAGTAGGGAGCAAGGTCACTGGCTGAGACTGAGGACAGAGGAAGAGATGTTGAGCACGAGAGAAGGTATAAAGTTGTCATTTGGGAGGGTAGGAGAATTAATAGAGCAGGGAATGGTACTGTGGTCTTCAGTCATTTTTAAAGGCCCACTTAAAATTAGTGATCATGAATTTAAAGTCAGCATGGCTGAGTGTTTTTCTCCTTCTAGTTTTATCTGGAAGGGTTCAGGCACTTAGTAAATACAGTGTTGAAATAGCCAGGATTGTGGTTTTGCCAAGTTTACAGTAACTCAGAGAGGGGCAGGGAGTTGAAGATGTATGCAGGGAATGATTATATTGACTGACCGTTGAATATAACTACATTAAACTTCCTCAATCAGAGTGGAAACTATTAGAAGGCAGTTCTTTGCATCTAGAAGGTGTTGAATGTGTATTTGCTGGCCCATGTATGGTTATGTCTTAACAGTAGAAAACCAGGACCTGAAGGAGGTTGTATTATTGGAGCAAATTAACTGTTTTCCAGTGAAATGCTCTGTGAAGATCTTAACATGGGATATGCAGCTTTGCCTGTCTTGGCTCCGCCCAGTTAGGGCAGCCTTCCTTACACCAACACCAGAGGTACTGGACTTCTTCCACTCCCTTGCACTTGCCACACACCTTTGCATATGTGGCTTCCTCTGCAGGAAGGCTTTACCTGTCCCTGGTAATTTACTCATCCTTGCTTTTCAGCTTTCCTAGTAATTCAAATATTCCTGTAAGTTTATTATCTAGTTAGTATGCCTAATTGTTAGCACTTGTCAGAGTTTTAATGTGACATTTGTATTGTTGGTAACTGTTTGCTATTACACAGTAAGCTTCCTGAGGACAGGGACTTCGCCTGTTTTTAGAGTCCGCTGAATATAACATAGTCTCTGGCACATTGGTAGGTAGCAATAAATATCTTTTTATATTATTTTTTTTAAGAAGATGTTGGGGGTAGGAGTTTATTAATTAATTTATTTATTTTGCTGTGTTGGGTCTTTGTTTCTGTGCGAGGGCTTTCTCTAGTTGTGGCAAGCGGGGGGCCACTCTTCATCGCGGTGCACGGGCCTCTCACTATCGCGGCCTCTCTTGTTGCGGAGCACAGGCTCCAGACGTGCAGGCTCAGTAGTTGTGGCTCACGGACCTAGTTGCTCCATGGCATGTGGGATCCTCCCAGACCAGGGCTCGAACCCGTGTCCCCTGCATTAGCAGGCAGATTCTCAACCACTGCGCCACCAGGGAAGCCCAGTAATAAACATTTTTGAATAAACAGAGGTGAAAGCAGGTGTGACATGTTAAGTTTGGTGTGGGGAGCAACATCTTGCTTTCCGAGAATTCACAAGAACCTGGCTAATGATACATGCCTACCCTCCAAAGCTATGTCCGGAACCCTGCCGACAGGGGGCCAAAGCAAGACACGCAAGAGCCTTTTTATCTCATAGCGTAAGCCAGATCTTGGAAGGCGCCTGCGCACTGGCCTCGCCGGATGTACGCAAGGGAATGGGGCGGGGCTCCGGTAACCTAGGCAACATCCCGGAAGCGGCGGGCTGTGTTAACTTGTGGCCGGCCGGGTGGTTCTGGAACCTGGAGTTATAGTCGTGGTGGAGGCAGCAGTCAGGAAACTGCAAGGCAGGTTGCGATGACGGGGCGGAGGCCTGCAGCCCGCCCCACAGAATCTTAGGGACCGGGGCTACAGGGCGGGGCGAACGGTCGTGGCGTCTTCCTCTCTGTTCCCTGGGGATCCAGGCGCCTGGGTTGAGAATCCTTACTACAGAAAGTGCACCCGCGACTCCATGTGTTTTGCGAGTGTGTGTGCGTGTCAGGATGCCTGTCTGGGTGTGTTTGTGTCTAGCGCGCTCCCCCAGGAGCATCCTGAGTGTGCGCGTGCGCACCGCTTTCGGGCACTTATGCGCAGAGCTAGAAATTGGGGTACCCTAATGGAGTTTTCGAGGAATTTCCGGTCTCGTGGGAGAGAGACAAACTACCCGGGGTACCTGGGGACAGGGAGGGTCATTTAAGTCGATTTGAAGGTTAGGAAAGGGTTTATCAGGAAGGCCCGCCTGAATGAGTTTTGAAGAGTGAGTGGGAGTTAACCCCGTGGAAAAGGGAGTGGAAGTGTGACGGGTGTTCCAAGCAGAGCGTAAGGAACGGCTGGAACGATATGGGAAGGCGAGAACTTTGTTTTAGGATGTGTGGGAGATGTGAGAGGAGAAATGACTGCAAAGAAAGGTCAGCTGGGCCGCACGGAGCGGGGAGAGTGTCTTGAGTGCCCAGCTGAGCTGGATTCCTCTCTGCAGGGGAGTGCTGTTAAAATCGTTTGAGGAAGGAAGTAAAGTTTTGAGAGCTATCCTCTATCCATATATCTGGGTAGGAGTGATTGGAGGGATAGTGTTTGGAAAGAGGTCTTGTTTCCCTTTGATCAATTTTCCACTAGCCAGAGTGGTTTTACTAAATCCCATCGTAACTGACCTTGCTTAAAACACTTCAGTGGCTTCCTATAGGTCTTTAGGTTAGTGTTCAAATTGCTGTGGCTCACAAGGCCATAATCTGGCCTCTGCCTTTCTTTTTTATCCTTTTTCTAGCCTTCCTGCCCTCTCAAATCTTTGTTAGTCAAACTGAACCTCTCAAATCCTTTGTAAGTGCCCTCCCCCGACCCCGACCTGGAGCATTTTCCCCCAGCTTCTAACTTTTAGTCATAGTTCCGCTCTCAGCTTAAATATTTTTGGGTGAATTAGAGGGAGGAGGTGGCCTTTTCTCACTGTGTAGAGTAAGTTAGGTATTTCTATGACACTGAATTTACTTCCAACGTTAACCTTTTATTGCAATTTCTTATTTAATTGCGGTCGGACAAACTAAGCTCTGTGAGGGTACAGAGTTATTCTACTTTCTTGCTGTATCTGGTGCCAAGCTCTTGGCAGGTGCTTTCAAAATACTTGTTGAAATAATAGATGGATGATGAAGTGGGAGAGCGAATGAGTGAAAGGAAGATTAATTAGGGGAAATAACGAGAACCTGGACAAAAACATTCATAGTAGAGATGAAAAAAGGGGGGACATGAGAGAGATGTTTGAGGGAAAGAATGAATAGATTCTGGTATCTGATTAGCTTTGAGACAAGAAGGGAGAGAAGGTGATGCTAAGGTTTTAAATTGGAGCAACTGGAAGAAAGGTAATTCTGTACTTCAGTGTTATTCAGCAGACATTTACTGAGCAAGCCAGTTATATATCAAGAACTAGACATTGGTGGGGAGGGGGCATGGA
The DNA here is from genome assembly GCF_964341445.2 of Mesoplodon mirus. Lineage (NCBI taxonomy): Eukaryota > Metazoa > Chordata > Mammalia > Artiodactyla > Ziphiidae > Mesoplodon > Mesoplodon mirus. Next base: position 87,487,397 of record NC_138982.1, read on the forward strand.
TGCTAAGCTGTATATTGGCCATACTGTATTTGAGATATTTGAGAGATGTGCACAGAAGCCGGTTGGAAATGAGCATTAGGTGTTTTGAGGAAAGGTGCGCATCCTTGATTTGGGACTAACTTTCACAGTGTATTTGTGTTCCCAGTACATTGATAGCTTTGCTCAAGGGAGTAGGTGAGATCACTAAGGGAAGATGTGAACTCCCCTTGGTGATCTAGAAAGTAAGCTCCATGAGAGCTGGTGCCATATTAGACTTGTTTACTATTGTATCTCCAGTGCCCGGCCAGTGCCTGGCATGTGGTAGACTCTCAAAAACAATTATTGGACAAAGAGAGAGGGTGTCCAATGGAAAGAAAAGACTGGGATAGAACTGAGTGAAGATCCTTGATTACATAGTATGTGAGTATTGTCTTAACCTGAAAAGGAGAAAAGAATAGGAGAGAAACCAGGAGAAAGAGTGTCATGGAAGCCAAGGGAGGGGCGAGCTTCCAGGAGTGGGCGTCTCTAGAGATGGAAAGGACCTGAGAAATAAGGGACCAATAATTTTAGCAATTAGGAAGCTATTAGTATTTTAGATTTTCTCCCAATGCGCCTAGAATTTCTGGGTTATGCTAATGTTATTATTTGACATCTTGGCACTGTAAACCATCAGACTATCTTTATAGTCTCACATTTCAGCATGTAAACTATAGCTCCCTTATACCTGGTTCGTGTAAGTGGCACAAAATCCCTTCGTTAGACCACGAAGTCTGATCTTTGGTCAAGAAAAATATGGTCACCTTTACTGGTGATGTTCAAGAGAACACTTTTCAGTGCATAGGTGGTTCCTGTGTTATAAAAGTTTGAAGTATAACTGGGGCTTAGTAAATACAAGTGCTTAAATAGGCCTCTCCTTCATGAAGTTTGTTGGTGAAGGGAAGGTCAGAGATGGGATGCCAGCTTTGTTACACCATTGTGAACTTAACCTTTGCATACTTCAGATTCAGGGATGATTTTTCAGAATTGAGGCTGGTGGAAAAGTATAATATTTTAAATAACTTGAAATAAAGTATTTTAAGAGTAACATGAGTTCATTGTAGAAAGTTTGGAAAATATAGAACCAACCAGAGACAACTTAATTCTAGTAATGTTTTCTAGAATGTGCATTATTATAATTAGTCGTAATTAGTCAGATCTGGTTTTGAGTGTCAGCTCCCAGCTCTGTGCATTATTATTTCTGTGACTTTGAGCAATATCTCAAAAGCCCCAGTTTTCTCATTTGGGAAAGGGGGTTAATAATTGTTGCTGACATAATCATTAGTAATCCTTAAGTAGAACTTAGTATGTGCTAGGCAGGGGTTCTGAGCACCTTGTGCATTTAATCAGTTCCGTTTTACAGCTACTGGCAGAGCTGGGATGTGAACCCAGACAGTCTGGTTTTAGACTGTACTCTTAACTACTGTGCTCTAGTGTGTCTCAGGATAGTATGTGCCTCATCGGGTTGAGGGATTAAATGTGAAGCTTTTAGCACAGGTAAGTGCTTTATTAGTATTGTGTGTGTATTAATATCATGAGAATATACTGTATGTGCAGTTCTGTATTCTACTTTTTACACTGAACTTTCTATGTATTTTCCTATATTCTTCATAATATAACTTTAATGAATACATAATTCATCATTTAGGTATACTGACACTTTATGATTCCCCTTTGTTCCTGCCAAGTAAATCGAAGATCTAAGTGGTTCAAGAGTAAAATACATAAGAAAGCTTTTTTGAATAACCATTATATTTTTCCATATCTTTTTTTATAACAGCATTGTTGAGATATAACTCACAGACCATAAAATTTAGCCCTTTAAAGTATACAGTTTAGAGTTTTTTAGTATATTCAGTTTTGCAACCACTATCACAACTATCTAATTCCAGGACATTTTCATCACCGCCAAAAGAAACCCTGTACCCATTAGCAGTGGCTCTCCATTTCCTCCTCCCCCCAGACCCTCCCAACCACTAATCTACTTTATGTCTTTATGGACTTGCCTATCCTGCACATTTCATATAAATGGAATCATATAATTTATGACCTTTGGTGTCTGACTTCTTTCTCTTAGCATAATATTTTCAAGATTCATCCATGTTGTAGCATGTGTCAGTACTTCATTCCTTATTATTGCTAAATAATATTACAGAATATGGATATACAATATTTTATTTATCCCTTCTTCAGTTAGTGGATATTTGGGATGTTTCCACTTTTTGTCTATTAAGAATAATGTTGCTATGAACATTCATGTCCAAGTTTTTGTGTGGACATAAGTTTTCAATTCTTTCGGCTATATATGTGGGACTAGAATTGCTGAGTCATGTAGTAACTCTGTGTTTAACTTTTTTAGGAACTGCCAAACTGTTTTCCAAAGTGGCTATGCCATTTTGCATTCCCGCTAGTGATATATGGGGATTCTGATTTCTCAACATTCTCTCCAAAGCTTGTTATTTACATCTTTTTGATTATAACCATCCCGGTGGGTGTAAGGTAATATCTCATTATGGTTTTGATTTGCGTTTAATGACTGGTGATCTTGAACATCTCTTCACATGTTTATTGGCCATTTGTAGTATCTTCTTTGGGGAAATGTGTATTCAAATCCCTTAGCTATTTTATTTATTTATTTTTTCTTTCTTTTTTTAAAAAAATTTAAAATTTGTTTTTGGCTGCATTGGGTCTTCGTTGCTGCGCGTGGGTTTTCTCTAGTTGCGCCCAGTAGGGGCTACTCTTCATTGCGGTGCGCAGGCTTCTCATTGTAGTGGCTTCTCTTGTTGCAGAGCATGGGCTCTAGGCATGTGGGCTTCAGTAGCTGTGGCACATGGGCTCAGTAGTTGTGGCTCGCGGACTCTAGAGTGCAGGCTCAGTAGTTTTGGTGCACAGGCTTACTTGCTCTGCGGCATGTGGGATCTTCCTGGACCAGGGCTCAAACCTGTGTCCCCTGAATTAGCAGGTGGATTCTCAACCACTGTGCCACCAGGGAAGCCCCCTTAGCCATTTTAAAATTGGATTTTTTGTGTTGAGTTGTAAGAGTTTTTTATATATTCTGGATACAAGTTACTTATTAGATATATGATTTTCAAATGTTTTCTCTCATTCTTTTGGTTGTCTTTTCACTTTCTTGATGGTGTCCTTTGAAGCACAAAAGTTTTAAATTTTGATGGAGTCCCAATTTATTTTTTCTTTGGTTGCTTGTGTTTTTAGTGTCATTTCTGAGAAACCATTGCTTAACCCAAGGTTCATGAAGATTTATGCTTATGTTATCTTCTAGGAGTTTTGTACTTTTAGCTCTTACATTTAAGTCTGTGATTCATTTTAAGTTAATTTTTTTACATGTTGTGTGGTAGGGGGTCTTACTTCATTCTTTTTCATATGAATATCCAGTTGTCCCAGCACCATTAATTTAAAAGATTGTTCTTTCCCCATTGAATTGTTTCTTGGCACCCTTGTTGAATATAAACTGACCATAAGTTTAAAGTTTTGTTTTGGACTCTTGGTTCTATTCCATTCATATCTTTTAAAATGGCATATATGGCTCTGCAATTTACTGTGAGACCTTCCCAGTCAGTTAACTCTTTGTCCCTTAGTTTTCTCATCTGTAAAACGAGTAACAAACAGTAAATACTTCATGGGATTAGTGTGAGGATTAAAGGAGATAATATATGGGAAGAGTTTAGAGCAGTACCTGGCTTGAAGAAGGTACTTAGTAGCTAATTCCATCATTATAACCACCACCGCTGTCATCATCATCGCCATCATCACCATCACTATGATAACACCTCTAACTTGTATGTGACTTATCTCCTTTGCTGGATTGTATGTTCTGAAATTAGATACCATGCTTAAAGAGTGGATGTGGTTGCTAAGAGTTATAGGGCCAATTCCTGAGAAATACTTGCATTTAGTCATCTTTCTTCACAGTAGACTAAATGATTTTTTTAAAAGATGTACTTAAGGAAAATACTAGAGTCTTTGTTTTAGGATAATTTGGAGTAAGGGGGTCAGCTGGAAAGTTCTGTAATTATTTAGGTGTTAAAGAAGTTCTGGAATTGGAGTCATGTATATGTGTTGCTTTTTAAAAATCATATATGTATCCTCAAATCCTAGTGTTCAGGCACTGTGAGTCTTTTTCTAATTTTGTATGATGTTTAGTCTAATGTCCTTAGCATTGTATTTTAAAAGTGCCAAGCATCTGTTGGCCATTTTCGTATTCTAGTTTAGTATCGATAATCACCCCCATTTAGTATTATGTGAAAAATATACTAGAGATCGTATCATAACTCATTCATTCTCTAAAATTTAGCCACCTTTATTTTAAGGTAAGTACGTATGTGTCTGGTAGTGATTTTGAGTGTTAGATGCTTAAAAAAGAACCCCAGCTGTCTCCTGCTCTCCTTCTCTTACATTCACATTGTTCACATGTGATTGACATTTCCTCTATTCATTGCGAATTTGTGTAACAGGTGACAATGCTTATGACTGCTGTCAGATCTCTGCTTTAGGTCATACTTGCTTCATTCCTAGGGTTCTTTATTAATCACATATATTTAATTTGGTGATTTGAAACCTTTTATCATAGTTATCAATATCAACTTGCTAATAATTACGAAGTGAAAGAACCAAGTCTTTTGGTAGCCTGTTCCTTTCATTATACTTAAAGTTCTCGTCTGATGTTTTAAAATTTATTTTCTTAGATATCTTTTTCCCTCTCTGGTGATGATTAATTATTAGTTTTTCATGTATTTTTAAAATTTGATATGATTATTACTCCTAGATGTCATTTGTCAGAGTGAACCGTTACGGTCCCCGTGGAGGAGGAAGGAAAGCACTGAAAGTAAAGAAGAAAATGTCAGTAAAGCAAGAATGGGATGTAAGTCTAGGTGGGATAATACATGGTATAACATTACATGGAAGGAATAAATGTGATGACCTTAGTCACTCAGGATGGTGCTCTGAATGGGGTTTAGCATGTGATATGGTGGAATGGGTTTCTGGGCATGTTATTGGGTTGGCCAAAACGTTTGTTTCATTTTAAGTAAAAATAAAAGACATTTTTCATTTTCACCAAGAACTTTATTGAACAACGTATTCATTAACCAAATGAACTTTTTGGCCAATCCAATATCCTAGGTCTTGGAGGGAAGAGCAGATGCCTTTGGGGAATTTTTATGTTGAGGCTATAGCTCTACCTCTTTTTAAGAACTGAAATCTTGGGGCTTCCCTGGTGGCGCAGTGGTTGAGAATCTGCCTGCCAATGTAGAGGACACGGGTTCGAGCCCTTGTCTGGGAAGATCCCACATGCCGCAGAGCAACTCGGCCCATGAGCCACAACTACTGAGCCTGCGCGTCTGGAGCCTGTGCTCCGCAACGACGAGAGGCCGCAACAGTGAGAGGCCCGCGCACTGCGATGAAGAGTGGCCCCCACTTGCCGCAACTAGAGAAAGCCCTCGCACAAAAAGGAAGACCCAACACAGACAAAAATAAATAAATAAATTAATTAATTTTTTAAAAAAAGACAAGAAGGGAAGGGATTTCCTTTCCCTTCTCTCCTCAAAAAAAAAAAAAAAAAAGAACTGAAATCTTAAGTGGGTGGGGAGTGTGTTTTTAAAAAGTCCCCCACCTCTACTTTGAGAACTCACTGCTTTAAGGTAACTCTAGTTAACCTGAAATCTGAAATTTTGGGGTACATATTTTAGATTTTCCCATAGCAACTTGTGATATCATAATCATGCGAGTGGCATTTTTGACTGAAAAAGTGGGTGATCCTTGCTCTCTTACCCTTCAAATTGTTTTTTTGCTCATCTCCAGAGATTTGTCAATTTCAGTACAAAGGTTCTCGTAAGGTGTAAGACAGGTCTCAGGTATCTGAGACATGATCCCTGGCTCCTACCCTGAGTACCACTTGGCATTATCACAGGGATTTTTATCTTTTGGAGTTGGGTACTTTGGTTTGGACCATGTGACTTTGGGTACTTTTACTTTCTGTTGTGAAGATTAACTGGTCAGGGACTAGTTTGGATCTTAGGGATTCTTTTGGACTTAGAACCTTCTGGGTTGTGGCCAACCACCTTAGCCAGGTATCCTGGGCAAACTGACAGCCTTAGAAAATGGGGCAGGGGGATTTCTCTATGTTTAGATTGCTTTGTTGCCATGTGATTGGCTATAAAATAGTATAAGGATATGACTCTAAGGTAATGACACTGATTAAAAGGTGAAAAAATGCACCTTAACATTTATGTTATCATAATGTTAACATTATGTTATCATGAAAAAATGATCACATAAGTTGTCCCCTTCAGAGTGGTTACTTTGGGAAGCTCCATATTTATTTTGATATGCTGCTGTTGCTCAAAACATAATTGAAAACCATTATTTGAAATTGCATTCAGAACCTTCCTCATTTACTTTATATTATCTCCAGTGGTAGAAAAAACTTTGTTTTCTGAAGGTAGATGGAACTTGAAAGTAGTTATAGGTCATTTGGTGTGAATAGTAAATGAGGAAGGAGAGATCAACTGAATAATACTGTTTTGCTGAAAATATTGAGGCATTTTCTGAAATGGCTTGTAAATTAGATTTAAAGGCAATTTCAGAAGAAAATACAGTTGACCCTTGAACAACATGGGGGTTAGGGGAACCGACCCTCTGCACAGTCGAAAATCCACGTATAACTTTACAGTTGGCCCTCTGTATCTATGGTTTTGCATCCATGGATTCAGCCAGATGTGGATCGTGTCGCACTGTAGTATGTATTGAAAAATATCGACACATAAGTGGACCTGTGTTCAAACCCATGTTGTTCAAGGGTCAACTGTAGTTTTAAGCAATAGTAGTATAAATGAAATTATATTTTCTCCCATGAAAACTAATTCCAAGCATATCACTTATATGCCCGAATTTTTATTATGATTATTAAAAACAATTCTCGTGGATTCCCTCATGGTCCAGTGGTTAGGACTTGGCACTTTCACTGCTGAGGGCCCAGGTTCAATCCCTGGTCGGGGAACTAAGATCCCATAAGCCATGTGGCATGGCCAGAAAACCCCTCCAAAAAACCCAATTCTCATGATCTTAGCATTGTATCTTGTACTTTTCTAAATCAACATGGAAGGAATAACAGTTTTAGTATATAAAAGACTTGAGCTAAATACAAACTATGGCCGAAAGATTAAGTCTTTGAATACATCCGAAGCTATTTCACTGGGCTCAGTTCTCTGTATTTCTCTTAGAATTAAAAGTCTACATTGCTTTTTTTCCCTGCCTTACCAAATCTGTATAACACAATGGCTGAAGTCATTTTGGAAAGGACCAAATTGCAGGGCTGCTACTCAGAGCTGTGTGGGCTGTGCACTGCACAATTCCAAGGGGCACTATTTACATGGCCTGTGATATCAATGGAACCACCTGAAGTTGTGCAATGTGGAAGCCCTGCCATTTGGTTTAGTGCCTTTTTACTTGAGTGACTGTTTTCACATTTTATGAAATTATACAATACCCTCAAAATTTGTCTCTCTGGTTATGATAGGTCCTATGCTTAAGGTGTTGGCATGGGCACAAATTGAACCTCTCTGTAGTGATCACACTTTATATTTTAGTAATCTTTAGAGTTGCCTTGTTCCATGAAATATAGTTCGAAAACTATAACTTTAGTTAAACTAACTCATTTTGAATTATGTACTACCCGGTTGTTTTCATTATTTTAATATAATGTATGCTTGCTTGGTGAATTTAGTGCTTAATTTCTGTGAGACACTTAAAAATAGTTATTTTCTACAAGACACCTAAAAGTAATCCATGTTAATATTTAAATTGAGAATTTAATTCTCAAGGTAAGACTTTTTGGTCTCAGGATTTTGAATCCGTTTTCAGCCATTAAAATTCAGCATATACTAATATTTTGTAAGAAACCTTTTGCTTTTTAAAGGAAGTTCATCTTTTTTTTTTTTTTTTTGCAGAACACTGTAACTGATCTAACAGTTCATCGGGCAACTCCTGAAGATCTGGTAAGTTTACTATCGAAAGTTAAGTCGTTTGTTCATGTTCTTATTTGATATTTGATACTTGATACTTCTAACCTACAGAATAGAAACCAGAGGCACTTCTTGGAAGTTGTTCAGTTATTTTTAATCTTGCTTATGTCTATATAAAATCAAAAAGCATATGTCCTGGGCTTCCTTATTTTACTTAGGCACATCAGTTAGCATGCATTAGAATTTCATTAGATAGGTTTGGTTTACAGTTCAAATCTCTCTAGTCCAGTATTTTCCTGTACACATTTATCATCTTTTCCTATCTGTAGATATCACTAGCATTATTTACCATTACTTCCCTATACAAACATACATTATAATTTATTTCTTGAACATGCCACGTACATTTCCACATTTGAGCCCCACTTCATGCTATTCTCTTTACTTGGAACAGTTTCCCTACCTTCTTCTCCTCCTGTACAAATCTTACTTTACTTCCTTATCCTAGTTCAAGTTTTACTTTTTTTTTTTTTTTTTTTTGCGGTACGCGGGCCTCTCACTGATGTGGCCTCTCCCGTTGCGGAGCATAGGCTCTGGACACACAGGCCTAGCGGCCATGGCTCACGGGCCTATCCGCTCCGTAGCATGTGGGATCTTCCCGGACCGGGACAGGAACCCGTGTCCCCTGCATCGGACTCTCAACCACTGCGCCACCAGGGAAGCCCAAGTTTTACTTTTTAAAAAAAAGCTTTTATTATAGGTTTGTTTGTTTGTTTAAACAGCTTTATTAAGATATAAATCACATAACATAAAATCTGCCCTTTTAAAGTGTACAATTCATTGCTTTTTAGTATATTCACAGAGTTATGCAACCATCATCACTTTCTAATTTTATAACATTTTCATCACTCCCCCAAAAGTAACCCTTTACCCATTAACAGTCACTCTCTATGCCCCACCCCTCCAATCCCTGGCAACAACTAATCTGTTTTATGTCTCTATGGATTTGCCTATTCTGGACATTTCATATAAATGCAATATAATATGTATTCTTTTATATCTGGCTTCTTTCTTTTAGTGTAATGTTTTCAAGGTTCATCCATATTGTAGTATCAGTACTTCATTCATTATTATTGCCAAATACTATTTTGTTTACGGATATACCATGTTTTATTTACCCATTTATCAGTTGTTGGACATTTGGGTTGTTTCTACTTTTTGACTGTTATAGATAATGCTGCTATGAATATTCATGTACAAGTTTTTGTGTGAACATACGCTCTTAGTCTCTTGGGTGTATACCTGGAAGTAGAATTGCTGAGTCATATGATATCTCTATATTTAACTTTCTGAGGAACTGCCAAACTGTTTTCTAAAGTGGCTACACCATTTACATTCTTATCAGCATGTATGAGGGTTTCAATTTTTTCACATCCCTTGCCAGCATTTGTCATTGTCATCTTTGTGGTTTTAGTTCTCCTGGGGGGTATAAAGTGGAATCTCATTGTAGTTTTGATTTGCATTTCCCTAATGACTAATGACATTGAGTATCCTTTCATATATTTATTGGCCATTTGTAGTATCTTCTTTGGAGAAATGTCTCTTCAAGTCTCTTAGTTATTTTAAAATTTCCAGAGGAAATATGTGACAACTATGAACTGGGCTTGATGAAGAGAGGGACACAAAAAATAAAATAAAAATAAAATTGGATTATTTGTGGTTTTATTGTTGAGTAGTAGGAGTTCTTTATATATTCTGGATATGTTTCTTATCAGATATATGATTTGCAAATATTTTCTTCCATTCTGTTGATTATGTTTTAGCTTTCTTGATAGTATCCTTTGAAACATAAAAGTTTTAAATTTTGATGAAGTCCACTTTATCTAATTTTTTTCTTTTGTCACTTGTAGCTTTAGTGTCATATCTAAGAAACCATTGTCTAACCGAGGTTCACAGATATTTACTGCTATGTTTTTGTCTAGGAGTTTTAAAGTTTTGGCTCGCATGTTTAGGCCTTTCATCCATTTTGAATTAATTTTTGTGTATGGTGTGAGGTAGGAGTCCAGCTTCATTCTTTTGCACATGGATATCCAATTGTCTAAGCACCATTTATTAAAAAGACTGTTCTTTTCACATTGAATTGTCTTGGCACCCTTGTTGAAAATCAATTGTCTGTAAAGATAAGGGTTTCTTTTGGACTCTCATTTCTATTCCACTGATCTGTATGTCTATCGTTATGCTAGTGCCATACTCTCTTGATTATTGTAGTAAGTTTGAAGTCCTACTCTTTGAAGCTGCCTAACAGTTGCTTTCTTCTCTGAACTGTTGTACTTACTACCTACATAAGGCATTGAGTATATGCCATCTAATCCATGTCATTTATCTTTATATGCATATGTCCAATCTCTCTGGGCAGATTATTAATGTTTTTGAGAGATAGAGGCCGTATCTTATACGTCTTTGTGGGCCTAGGCATCTAAATCATAGTAGGTACTCATTAAATGTTTGTTGAGGATAATAATGGTGCCCAAATGACTTAAAATTTTTTATTATGAAAAATTTCAAACTCATGTGAAAAGAGCGACAAAAGTATAAAGAACTCCCATATACTGTTCACCTAGATATAATAGTTATGAAAATTTTGCCATACTTGTTTCATTTATCTTACCCTTTGCTTCTTCACTGGAGCATTTTAAAGCAAAGCCCAGAGGACATGTCATTTTGTGCCTACATATTCAGTTTGCATTAAAAAAAATAGATATTTTCTATATAACCACAATGCCATTATCATGCCTGACAAAAGTAACACTAATATTTTGGTATTACCTAATCCCAATCCATATTCAGATTTCCCTGACCGTCTCAAAAATGTCATCTTCGTTTGTTCTTTGTGAATCAGAACCCTTACATAATATTTGGTTGTTAGTCTCTTAATGGACTGATTTCATATTTACATGGTGCAAACTCAGTAGTACATTTTATCAGATGACATACAAGTTTTGTTCATATTCATAGTTCTGAATACTAGAGTGCTTGTAAAGCCAATATCTGCTTTTGTTCCTTAGCCACCTTAGTGAACTCCTCCCTTCTAACTCTTAAGCTGTGCCTCATATCTCTGCTTCTACTTCTGGAATTCCACTTCCTTGGAGTCCTGCATCTCCATGGACCCACTTCCACATGCAGCCATTACAGGGCTATAAAAACACTGCATTGTGAGCTCTTGGTGATGTGAATATCATGGAATGGGTGTGCCTTTGCCAGAGATGACTTAGTGGATTTTGTGCCTTTTATGTCATACTCAGTCTGTGTGTGTGTGTGTGTGTGTGTATGTTTGTGTTTATAATTGTACATGTACACACATATGTAACTGAAAAATTTAACAAAAGAATTTTTTTTTAAGTTATTTATTTATGGCTGTGTTGGGTCTTCGTTTCTGTGCGAGGGCTTTCTCTAGTTGTGGCAAGCGGGGGTCACTCTTCATCGCGGTGCACAGGCCTCTCACTATCGCGGCCTCTCTTGTTGTGGAGCACAGGCTCCAGATGCACAGGCTCAGTAATTGTGGCTCACGGGCCCAGTTGCTCCACGGCATGTGGGATCTTCCCAGACCAGGGCTCAAACCTGTGTCCCCTGCATTGGCAGGCAGATTCTCAACCACTGAGCCACCAGGGAAGCCCCAACAAAAGAATTCTTAACTTTTATTATGTGCAATGTGTTCTTAATATTTTCTATTCTATATTCTATTTTATTTTTTAAAAATGTTGGTTTTGATCCACTAATTTATTTTACCACCCATTAAGTGAGTACCAAGATGCAGTTTGCAAAACACTACTTTATTGGATAGTCTTGTACAAAAGAAGTAGAAATTAATATTCTTTCATTTTGTGTTTTAGCTAGGTTTACTAGTTTGTTTTATTTATTTATTTTTTGGCCATGCCACGTGGCTTGTGGGATCTCAGTACCCGACCAGGGATTAAACCCAGGCCACAGCAGTGAAAGCCGAGAATCCTAGCCACTAGGCCACCAGGGAACTCCTTAAGTCTACTAGTTTTTGATACTTCTTTTTTAAAAAATCATTTTTGAAAATTTAGGAGATGGTGAAAATTTTGTGAATATATATATATATATATATATATATATATATATATATAATATACTTATACTGGACTAGAAAAAATAAAAAAAGATGAACTAGGTTAGGTTGTCCTACCATCTGAATAGGCAAGTTCTTTGTTCCTGAAACATTCTTTTATATATTTTTTCTTCCATATAGATCCGTCGTCATGAAATACACAAATCGAAGAATAGAGCATTAGTACACTGGGAGCTCCAAGAAAAAGCTTTGAAGAGAAAATGGAAGAAGCAGAAACCGGAAATTTCTAATCTTGAGAAAAGGAGATTGTCTCTCATGAAGGAGGTAATGCTAAACTGCATCATCTGTAGAGTTAGAAAGAAAAGAAGAGGTAAATAGGTGTCTCTCTTTTTCCGCGTATTTGATTAACATTGGACAGACTCATCGTTATCGTGTCCTTACGCGGTGATCTACAGGTAGACTTTGGAAAAAGGAGCAGAGTGACGATCACAGTCTAGTTTCATGATTTGAATTCCTGCTCTTCAGCTTACTAGCCAGGTGACCTTAAATTATTAACTTCTCAGCCTGAATTTTCTTATCTTTAAACTGGAGTAACAGTATTTGCCTGACTGTATTGTTACGAGATTTCAGTGATAAAATATTACTAAAGTGATTAGGACAGTCCTTGGCACATAATTAGTGTCGTATATATATATATAAAGCTGCTATAATTATTTTTCTCAGTTCAACAGCGATGCTGTTAGATTACTTTGCAAAAAAAAATGTGTGCTTGTCCAACAAATTAGTAAGGCACTTGTCTTTGGCTGAATCTTTTGTCAGATGTAGGGTGTTTGAATAAGTAATCAGAGTGGGTAGGAATAAATAATATGGAAAATAAGAAGAAACTACAGCAAAACCCTTCTTTTATTTGGGCTGAAATCATTGTAAAATAAATGCCTGTTTTCTTCTTGCTCACTGTTGGAGCTTATGGCACTTGGCTGTCTGGATGACCTTCTGCTGCAGCTTTAAGTCACATTCTGTCTTTTGAGGAATTTGTTAGGCTTCTTAGTGAAATATGAAAGTCATGACTTTATATATCATGAGGAAGAATTATGTCTCCCAAATAAATGTTTACATGAGCTTGTAAAAAGAACAGTGGATTGAGAGAGAATGGTTCTTTAGAGGTACGTATCTTTTGGTGATCTTAGGCAAGTCACCTACATTTAAATGTTACGTGGTAATTCTCCATGAAAGGCCTAAGAACACAGATCTGGCCAGGGAAAAAGGCAGCCCCTTTGAGGTGACTCTGGGCTTTTGTTTCCCGTCCCTAGTGACCCCTGCTCATGTCCTGAATCCCTTATACCTTGTAGATGTGGTAGAATTAGGGGTTGAAGAAGAGTGGTAAGAGAGGGTGAGTGTAATTTCTCTGCCTTCTTTCTGTAACGCGGCTTCCTCATGCTCTAGCGTAGTGTTTATCAACTCTGACTGATTCTAATTTCCATTTAAAAAATTCCCATTAAAAAAAACCAAATAGTATCTGGACTCAGACATATTTATACTCAGGTATTCTAATTCAGTGGATCTGGGATGCAGCCCCACTTAGGTATTTTTAAGACAGTTGCTATGTAATATTTAATATTTTGCTAGGTTTGAGAACCTCTGCTATTAGTGGGATTTAGGCATTTCCATTTAACAACATATTTTGGAGGTTTTTCTATGTCAGTATTTCTAATCTACCTTTTCTTTTTTAATGGCCAAGTAGTATGTGGATATACCACAATTTATTTATCTAGTGCTTTATTAGTGGACATTTAGGATGTGTATCAGAATATGGTATAAGCATCTGGAAAAAAAAAAGACCCCAGAATATACTGGTTTAAACAAAATAGAAATCTATTTCACTTTTATGGAACAGCTCAGAGATACATGGTAGTGGGTAGGGGGATCTCTGGTCCTTTATTACAGGGCTTCCATGTCTGAGTTTGGAGTGGCTGTTCCAGCTTCCTTCAGATGTTTCCCAGGCAGCATGAAGTGGGGAAGAGAATGCATGTTACTCCCTTTACGTATCACCCAGAAGCTCTGGCTTCTGTCCCATTGTCCAGAACTTCATCAAGTGACCACTGTCACCTGCAAGGGTGGTTGGGAAATTAGCTATGTACTTGGCTAACTTGGGAGTTCCACTGTTAAAGAGAAAACAGGGGCCTCCCTGGTGGCGCAGTGGTTGAGAGTCCGCCTGCCGATGCAGGGGATACGGGTTCGTGCCCCGGTCTGGGAGGATCCCATATGCCGCGGAGCGGCTGGGCCCGTGAGCCATGGCCGCTGGGCCTGCGCGTCCGGAGCCTGTGCTCTGCAACGGGAGAGGCCACAACAGTGAGAGGCCCGCATACCGCAAAAAGAAAAAAAAAAAAAAAAAAAAAGAGAGAAAACAGAAAGAAAGGATATTGGTGGATAAGTAGCAGTGTCTGCCACCGACAGATTATTTCCTGCCTTGTCACTATAAATAATGTAATGAATAATGTAATGAATATGTTTCTGAGTACATGTATAAATATATTTGTAGGATAAATTCTTAAAAGTGGAATTGCTGAGTCAAAGCATTCATACATCTATTATTTCAGTATTGCTATATTTGTAATGTCTGTGATAAGGTATGTGAGGGGAAGGAAGAGTCCTCCTTGGGCATATCCACCTAGGTTTTATCATTATGCGTTAGAGCTACCAGGACCTGTCCCCCAGAAGCTGGGCTCCTAGATTAACGTAAATTAAGAGAAAAGCTCTTTGACCAGCATAATCTTAGATTTCATTTGCTGTATGATCCACTCATGCCATGGGAATCAAGCAAATAAGGGTCCAAATCCAAATCAGAGAGAGGGTGGCTTTGATAAAGATTTTGTAAATTTTAAAAGTATATTAACTAACCTAGTCTCTTTGTACTTTCCCAATTCTGTCTGGTTTTTATTACCAGAGAGCAAAACTGCTAGCGTGACAAGTTTC
The DNA here is from genome assembly GCF_964341445.2 of Mesoplodon mirus. NCBI lineage: Eukaryota > Metazoa > Chordata > Mammalia > Artiodactyla > Ziphiidae > Mesoplodon > Mesoplodon mirus. Next base: position 87,502,454 of record NC_138982.1, read on the forward strand.
TAATAATGGTTTTGAAGGGACCTTGACTGATCTTTTGAAAATCCAAGATGTATTCTGTTGTGCTCTTCGTAAGTTTGGTCTTGTGCTCTGCAAACCCATCTGGGGAAGTAATATATACAGATGGGCCTGCAGAGATTGATTTACCTATCATGAGGATGAGTTTTATCATAGAAGAGTGATAAAGAAATCCAGAAAGAGCAAGAGAAAGCCAATGCTCTGACCTCTGGCCACTCAAGCCGTCTGCCCCAAGGAGCCTGGGCAGGGACTAGCAGGGAGAGGGCTGCAGAGAAGTGGGTTTTCTGGAGACCTCACTATAATTAGTATCAGGTTTTGATATGATAAAATTATTCCTCCACAATCTGCTTCTTTCAATTTATATCTCTTCATTTTGATAGCAAGTCAATACCTTTTTTTTTTTTTTTTTTTTTTTTTCTTTTTGCGGTATGCGGGCCTCTCACCGCCGTGGCCTCCCCCGCTGCGGAGCACAGGCTCCGGACGCGCAGGCCCAGCGGCCATGGCTCACGGGCCCAGCCGCCCCGCGGCATATGGGATCCTCCCAGACCGGGGCACGAACCCGCATCCCCTGCATCGGCAGGCGGACTCTCAACCACTTGCGCCACCAGGGAGGCCCAGTCAATACCTTTTTTAAAAATAGTAAACAAAACTGCTGCTGGGAAATATATTTTGTAAAATTTTTCTAGTATAAGTGGTAGATTATAATGCTCCATTTACTTTCTTTCCTAAACTCTAATTGCATGTGCTACAAGATGGCTAACCAGGGATGAAAATTTAAGTTGTAACAACATTCTCAAATATCTCTAGAATTGTATACAGATTTAGTATACTTTTGTATCTCTTGACAGGGCCTAGGATGCCAGTCTTCTGATTCCAAATGTGCTCTTTGTCCTGTGCCATTCCAAAACTTACTCTTTGTGGAGAGAACAGATTCAGGACTTTATTCTCACTAACAGAGCCAGCCAACCTGCTTGGCTTTAGCAGGGGAAGAAGGGGGAAAAAGTCAGAACGTGACTCTGGTTATTTTTCTTCATGTCCTAAAACAGTAACTGAGGTCACATTGTATGCTTGTTTCCATGGTCTAGAGAAATTCTGGTAAGAGCATTTGTTACCAGATGTTTTGATTTGAGTCAGTGTTGGAAACTGGAAATTTTCCAATTTTGACACTCCTTTCAGCCTAAGAATGCGATCTGGTGGTGGTGGGTGTTGACTTGCTTTCACTCTAGCCTGCGCATCCTTGCTTGTAACTGGGAAAGTTCTTAAGTTGAAAGTGTATAATCAGAGGCACCGCTATATTGGTATTTTTTGAGTTCTCATTTCTCCAGGATAAAATTCAAGCTTGTTTATAAATGCAGAAGCATCACTTTTTTGTTTAATGCCCCCAAAGTTGTATCTCACGTCGTATTTTTTAAGTTGTGGGTCATGACCCATTAATGGATTATGAAATCACTTTAGTGGTTGAAATACCAAAGAGTCACACATCTGAGTTTATGGCTCAAAGATTCATGTTTAATCAGTGTTTTTCAAACTGTGGATCACAACTTTTTAATGGATTGTAAAATCAAGTTAGTGGGTTGTGACCATCATTTGAAAAAATAGAATAGAAACGAAAAAGAAAATATCAGAGTGGTTATCAAAGAGTAAGTTTAAGCAAAGCTTTTATTTTGGTGTTTGTCTACATTTGTGTGTGGACTGGGTCATAGTTTAATAATGTATTTCTTTGGATCAAAGCCAAGCATTTGAAATCCACTAATTATTATAATAGCTCCATCTACTGGTACTTAATGATATTGCCGCTGAAGGATTTGAGATGATTTTTAAGCTCCTGCCTTTGTATGGACTTTTCCTTTGTGATTTATTAAGTATATATATTTTTTCTGAATAATAATATTTATCACTAACATGTGTCTAGATTCTTTCTGATCAATACCGGATGCAGGATGTATTGGAAAAATCTGATCATTTGATGGCTACAGCAAAAGATCTGTTTGTTGATTTTGCTCGTAGGCGCACAGGTAAAGTAGTCACATCAAACGAAAGTTTCTTTATCTTATTCATCATAGCCCACACCTGGCTATTTGAAAGAATTTAAAATCTTTTCTCAGGCATCATACTATTTCTTTCACATGTGTTCTAGGGTGGATAGCATACAAGAGTTGTTAGACATAGATTTATTACAATTTATTTGCTTTTCACTAAGAATATTAACTATTACAAATTACTCAAGTTAAGGAAAGGTAAATTGTTATTATTTACTAAAATATCTTGTGAAATGTATAAGATTTCATAATTTAAGGTATGATTTCATTTTCAGCTTATTAATATTAAATTACCATATAATTAAAGTATCTGCTTTGTATGTAATTTGAGTGAAGCTTAATTTGAAAACTAAAGCAACTTCAGTGTCTCTCAAAAAGGAACTTTGCCTCTTGTGAGATGCACAACATTATTTACTTTAATGTGTATATAATCTGTTGTTTACCTTAATCCCTAAAAACAGATCATTAGTTTTTAGTTTAAGGTTTAAATCCTGGCTTGGCCACTCACTAATGTGACTCTGTGCCTGTTGCTTCACGTCTCTGAGTTTCAGTTTACCCATATGTAAAATAATGATACTAATAACCTCATAGGATTTTGTGAGGGTGAAACAATTTAATATATGTAAAAGCATTTAGAACAATGCCTGGCATATAGTAAGCACTGTTTGAGTGCGAGTTGCTATTATTATTATTTAAGATTTTCATACGATAATTCAGACCTATGGCAGTGTATTGTATGTGTGAAGTCAGTTTAATTAAATGAAACAAAATCATCATGACATTTTCCTTCTGCAGGGTTTCCTAATGTAACAATGGCTCCTGATTCCTCTCAAGGTCCCATTGTGGTAAATCAAGACCCTGTCACCCAGGCCATCCTTAGTGAATCTGTTATTGAGCCTCAGGTAACGTACTTTGCTCACAGCCATAATGCTCATGCTGAAATTCAGTTTAAGTTGATGTAGATAGGTATAGTGGTAAACATTTCAAAAGCTTTACTATCTAAATACCAAGTTGTGGTTGCTAGAATTGTTCTTACTCAAGTATAGTGCACGTACTGTGAGTAATGCTTGTACTAAACAAGATAGGACTAGATAATAATAGCTAACATTTATTGAGTGCTTACCTAGGAGGTAGTTACTATTATTATCCCCATTTAGCAGATGGAAAAACTGAGGCTCAGAAAAATTAAGTAAGTTGTCCAAGATCACATAGCTAGTTAGCATGAGAGATGGCATTCAAATCTAGGCTGTCTGGCTCCATAAGACTGTGTCACCCAGAGATGTAGAGAACAAACGTATGGACACCAAGGGGGGAAGTTGGGAGGTGGTGGTGGTGGGATGAATTGGGAGATTGGGATTGACATGTATAGTACACACTAATATGTATAAAATAGATAACTTATAAGAACCTGCTGTATAAAAAATAAATAAAATTAAATTTTAAAAAAAAGACTGTGTCACCATCTACAAATATGGAAACAGCAAGAGAGTCTTTCCACGTCCCACTTTGGAGTCAGGTGAATCTATGTTCATATTCTGTTACTTACTAGCTGTTCGATGTTGAGTTGATTTCTCAAGGTATCTGAGTTGGCTCAGAGAGTTTTTTGTTAAATGGGAATAGAATATACCTGCTATGGTTGTTGTGAGGATCAGCTCAGATAGGTTATGTAAAGTGTTGAGCATAATACCAGATATTAGTTCTTCATGAAATCTTTGTCCCTTCTTTTTTTTTAAAATAAATTTATTTATATTATTTATTTATTTTTGGCTGCTTTGGGTCTTCGTTGCTGCACGTGGGCTTTCTCTAGTTGCAGTGAGTGGGGGCTACTCTTCGTTGGGAGCTTCTCATTGCAGTGGCTTCTCTTGTTGTGGAGCATGGGCCCTAGAGCACGCGGGCTTCAGTAGTTGTAGCACCGGTGCTCTAGAACGTAGGCTCAGTAGGTGTGGCGCACGGGCTTAGTTGCTCTGCGGCATGTGGGATCTTCCTGGACCAGGGATCGAACCCGTGTCCCCTGCATTGGCAGGTGGATTCTTAACCACTGTGCTACCAGGGAGGCCCAAAAAGAATATTTTAGACTATATCTGAAAGTCAGTGAATTAGTCACTATGGAACAGACTTGAATATTTCTTTAAAAATACCTTTGTCCCTTCTAATGTATTAGTATGTTTAAAAAGCAGCTACCCAAGAAACTTTGAATTTATTGACTAGTTACATGAGAAAAGTATAGTAGTAAAACATTTATTAGCTGTATCTTAATCTAATTGGAACTCTTAATTAATCAAAATGTTTAGAATTTTGAGATAGGAAACATTTTTTAAAAGCCCATGAAGAATTTAATACTAAAATGAATCAACTTTTTAAGAATGACTAGGTCTTAGTACCTGTTTAATGCAATTTCCTAAGTTATTTGTATCTTTTAGGACAAAAAGAAGAATCATCAATTAGATGGATGATCCTAGGGAATTACAAGGTCCAGGGTCATATAAATATACCGTTTTCTACTTATAAAGGCAATTAAGTAGAACGTTACTCATATTTTTAATAGCCAAAGTCCATTAGCCATATCCCTAGCCAAAAGCCATGTATGTTTTGACACTTATTAAAAACTTAGTTTTCAAATGATCATGGTCTCTATGATGAAGGTTGGGAGGTGGCAAGAGGCAAGGTAAGAGAGACAAGAAGGAGCTGGGTCACGAAGGGCTAAGGAACCAGAAAGCAAGAGTAGAGCCACTAAAGGATTTTAAGAAGAGCACAGTCATGGCGAAATTGACAGTAACGTGGAAGATGGATTGGGGAGGGAGGGACAAGACTGGTGAGAGGATCTGGTTAGAAGACTCACATTGGACTCTTAGCAGAAGTGGTGAGGACTGACCCAAAGCAGTGGCAGTAGGGAAGGAGGTAGAGGGGAAGAGGGATAGATTTGAGAGATTAAGAAGGGATAGAATTGACAGGATTGGGTGATTGATTGGATGTGATGGATGAGGAAGAAGGATAATTTCCAGTTTGCTGGCTTGAGAACCTGAGTAGATAGTGATGCTGGTTATGGTCTTGGTAACATGACAGGAACAAGGTTTCTGGAAGAATGATAGTAGAGGCTTAGGAAAATGATGAATTTTAGACATGTTGAGTATATGTGTGTAGGATGTTCTCCTAGGGGTATCTTTTAGGCAGTTGGATATAAATGTTGAGGGCTCAAGAGAGATCTGAGTGAAGCTAGAAATTTGGAAATTAACAGCATTTGGCTCGTAATTGCACCTTGGAATTAAATATAATCATACAGAAAATGAGTCAGATGAGAGGAGAAAAGGTCCAAAGGGAGAACCTTGAGTGACATCAGAAAAAGGGAAGGCTAGGAAAAGAACCAATAAAGGAGATTGGGAAGGAATGGCCAAAAGGAGAAAAAACAAGAAAATATGGTATCATGGAAGTGGAAAGGAAAAGTTTATCTTCCTCAAAAGAAGATTTTGAGGGAAAGAAATGAGTGGTCATTGATGTCTAATGAGTCGGAAGTAAGGGAAGGCAAAGACAGAAATATCCATTTGATTTGGGAACAGGTGTGTTGATGTTGACCATGTAGAGAACAGCTTAAATGGGGTGGCAGGGCAGAAGCAAAGTTGCAGGGCATAAATGGTGAATGAGAAGTGGTGGGCAGGGGCTTCCCTGGTGGCGCAGTGGTTGAGAGTCCGCCTGCCGATGCAGGGGATACGGGTTCGTGCCCCGGTCTGGGAAGATCCCGCATGCCACGGAGCGGCTGGGCCCGTGAGCCATGGCCGCTGAGCCTGCGCGTCCGGAGCCTGTGCTCCACAACGGGAGAGGCCACAACAGTGAGAGGCCCGCGTACCAAAAAAAAAAAAAAAAAAAAAAGTGGCGGGCAGCCCTTTCAAGAAGTTTGTTGCACAGAAAGAGTAGATGGTAGCTCGAGGTGAGTATAGGGTACGGATAAGATGGCAAAGACTTAGATTTAAATGTGGATGAGCTGAAGCCAGTAAGGAGAAGTTGAAGATGCAGGAGAGAGAAGGGGCAATTGACGGACTAGAAGGAAGCAAGAGGGTTTGGGTTCTAGACCACATGTGGAGGGATTAGCCTTAGAAGGAGGGATCTCTCTTCTGTTATGACAAAAAGAAAGGATGAGTGTGTATATAACCAACCTGTGTTATTATTTTATTGTTGTGTTGATAAAGGCTCTTAATGAAGTAGGTGATGACCAACGAGAAGAAACTGTTAACAGCCAGTCAGAAGAAAGTGAGAATGAGTTGGATAACTCTCTAAGCTCTCAGTCAAACACAAATGCGAACATGTAAGTATAGATGGCATAAGTATCTAAGATGCTCCCCTTTTTTCCAAGGCCATTTCTTCCCCCATCCCTACTTTATTGAGATATAACTGACATATAATGTTGTATACGTTTATAAGGCATACAACATGTTGATTTGGTATACTTACATACTGCAAAATGGTTACCATCATAGCATTAAGTGATGGATGGTTAATAGCTCCGTCACATCGTCTAATTACCATTTCTTTTTTGTGGTGAAAACATTTAAGATCTTCTCACTAGGCAACTTGCAAGTATAAAATAAAATATTATTAGCTATAATCACAAGAAGTTATTTATCTTATAACTGGAAATTTGTACCCTTTTACCATCTTCCCATTTGCTCCACCTCCCAGCCCCTGGTAACCACCACTCTGTTTCTATGAGTTCAGCTTTTTTATTATATATATATTTTTTTTTTAATTAAAAAAATTGTTTTATTTATTATTTTTTTTGGCTGCATTGGGTCTTTGTTGCTGCGTGGGCTTTTTCTAGTTGTAGTGAGCGGGGGCTACTGTTTGTTGTGGTGCACAGGCTTCTCATTGTGGTGGCTTCTCTTGTTGCAGAGCACAGGCTCTAGGCTTGTGGGCTTCAGTAGTTGCAGCACGCGGGCTCAGTCGTTGCCCCACCTGGACTCAGTAGTTGTGGCTCACAGGCTCTAGAGTGCAGGCTCAGTAGTTGTGGCGCACGGGCTTTGTTGCTCTGCGGCGTGTGGGATCTTCCTGGACCAGGGCTCAAACCTGTGTCCCCTGCATTGGCAGGTGGATTCTTAACCTCTGCGCCACCAGGGAAGTCCCCTCAGCTTTTTTAGATTCCACGTATAAGTGATATCATACAGTATTTGTCTTTCTTTGTCTCACTTGTATTTCTCAATGTAATACCTTCCAGGTTCATCCATGTTGTCACAAATGGCATGATTTCTTTCTTTCTCATGGCTGAATAATATCCCACTGTATATGTATACAGTGGAATATGATACGTATCTATGTATCTCAATCACATCTTGTTCATCCATTCATGTGTTGACATATACTTAGGTTGTTTCCATATCTTGTTTATTGTGAATAGTGCTGCAGTTAACATGGGAGTGCAGATATCTCTCTGAGATCCTGTTTTCATTTCCTTTTGATATATACCCTGAAGTGGGAATCCTGGATCATATGGTAGTTATATTTTTAATTTTTTGAGGAACTTCCACACTGTTTTCCATAACGGCTGCACCAATTAACAATGCCACCAATAGTGCACAAGGGTTCCCTTTTCTCCACATCCTCATTAACACTTGTTATCTCTTGACTTTTTGATGATAGCCATTCTTATTATAGGTGTGAGGAGATATCTTATTGTGGGTTTGTTTTTTTAATCATTTTTGTGTGTTTGTTTTATGTTTGCTTTTTTTTAGTTTGCTTTCTGTTTTTTTGTTTTGTTTTTATTGTTTGGTTTTTTTGGTTTCTTTTGTTTGGTTCTGTTGTTTTCTGTTTTCTTTGTTTTTTTACTTTTGTTTTATTTTTTGTTTGGTTTTGCTTTTATTGTGGTTTTGATTTTCATTTCCCTTATGATTAGTGATGTCAGGCACCTTTTCATGTATGTACTTGTTGGCTATTTGTACGTCATCTTTGGAAAAATGTTCAGTTCCTCTGCCCGTTTTTTTAATTGGATGGTTTGGATTTTTTGCTATTAAGTTGTATGAGTTCTTTATGTGTTTTGGATATTAACCCCTAATTAAGTATATGATTTGCAAATATTTTCTCCCATTCCATAGATTACCTCTTCATTCTGTTGATTGTTTCTTTTGCTGTGCAGAAGCTTTTTGGTTTCATGTAGTTCCAGCTATTATTTTTTGCTTGTGCTTTTGGTGTCAGATCCAAAAAATTGTTGCCAAGATCAATGTCAATGAGCTTCCCCTATGTTTTCTTCTAGGATTTTTACCATTTCAGGTCTAATGTTTAAGTCTTTAATCCATTTTGAGTTAATTTTTGTGAGTGGTGTAAGGTAGGGGTCCAATTTCATTCTTTTGCACATCTTTATCCAGTTTTTGCAATGCTATATATGTGTGTGTATATATATACACATATATATACACACACACAAGTATTTAGGTTGTTTCCAATATTTTTCAATTAAAAAATGCTGCAGTGAATAACTTATGCATATGTATTTTTGTATGGTTGAAGGTGTGTATTTAGAGTAAATTACTAGAAGTGGGATTTTGGGATTAAAAGGTAAATGCTATGTAATTTTGTTCTAAAATTACTGAATTCTGCTTTATGAGGGTTGTAGTATTTTGCACTCCTACTGTCAACTTACAAGAGTGTCTGCACCAGGGTGTGTTGTCAGACTTCTCTGCTGATTTTGTAGGTGAGAAATGTTATCTCAGTGTAGTTTTACTTTGCCTTTCTAAGTGAAATTGATAATTTTGTCATATATTTAAGGGACATTACAGTGAATTGTCTATTCATGTCTTTTGCCCATTTTGCTTTTAGGGTTTTGGTCCTTTTTTTATTAATTTGTAAGCATTCTTTACATATTAAGGATATTAGTCTTTTACCTGTGTAATATGTTATATTTTCTCCCAATTTGTTGTCTTTTGAATTTCTTTAACAAATAAAAGATTTAAGAATATATATATAGTGCTCACTTTGGCAGCACATATGCTAACAATGGAACAATACAGAGAAGACAAGCATGGCCTCTGTGCAAGGGTGACACACAAATTTGTGACGCATTCCATGTTTAAAAAAAAAGAATATATATATAGTTTGAATTTATCATTCATTGTTTTTACATGTGGATCTTGAATCATACTCTGAAATTCTTTCTTAAAACTGGTTTTAGAGGAATTCACTCATGTTTTCTTCTGATACTTCTGTGGTTTTATTTTTTATTTAGTTCTCTGATTCATTGAGAGTTTATTTTGGTATGTGGTATGAGGTATGGCTCTAATTCTTATCTTTTCCTAAATTGGTATCCAGTTGCCCCAGCACCATTTATTACTGCCCCACTGATCTGAGATTCTGCCTGCGTACATTAATTACCATGTGTACCTGGATCTACTTCTGAATTTTCTAGTCCACTGGCCTTGTTTCTGTAGTCATGCTCCAATACCACACTGTTTTTTTTTGGGGGGGTAGGAGTTTATTAATTAATTTATTTTTGCTGCGTTGGATCTTCGTTTCTGTGCGAGGGCTTTCTCCAGCTGTGGCAAGCGGGGGCCACTCCTCATCGCGGTGCGCAGGCCTCTCACCACCGCGGCCCCTCTCGTTGCGGAGCACAGGCTCCAGACGCGCAGGCTCAGCAGCTGTGGCTCACGGGCCCAGCTGCTCCGCAGCATGCGGGATCCCCCCAGACCAGGACTCGAACCCGTGTCCCCCGCATCAGCAGGCGGACTCCCAACCACTGCGCCACCAGGGAAGCCCCACACTGTTTTAATTAGAGTTTATATTGTGTTAATAGACTTCCCTCATAGCCTTTTCCAGTTCAGAGTTTTCATAATGATTGTCACATGTTTATTTTTCTGTATGAATTTAGTGTCAACTTATTTAACATCATAAAAAAGTTTATTGATATTTTTGTTATATTAATAAATTAACTAGAGAGACCTGACATCTTTATTATGCTGGGTTTTACTATCCAAGAACAAAGGATGTTTTTCCATTTGTTAATGTCTACCTTTTTGTTTTTGAGGAGTATTTTAATGTTTTTCTTATATAGGTTTCCTCATTTATTGTTAAAATTATTCCTGAGTATTTTTGTTGTTGGTTAGTATTTTATTTTATTATTTATTTATTTTTTTTTGAGGGAAGGAAGGATTTATTATTACTTGTAGCAAGTAAGATGAACTCGGGGGATCCTTCCCAAAGCAGTGTCTCCCCAAACAGCAAAATTGGGGAAGTTTTAAGCTAAGAGTACATGCATATTCATGAAGAGGCTTGAGCAGAGGAGAACTGGGACAAATGTTGACAGAGTCCAAGCTTTAATTGATTGAAGTCAGGAGGGTCAACATCATCATTCCATCTTCCACCTAGGTGGGGGCCTTAGTTCCTACAGAGCTCAAAAACTGTATCAGATTGTTATGTATATCCCTTGGGGAGCAATTAGGACTCGTTTTATTGCTGAACTTTTGTTTCTTGACTGCCTTTTCTTTGTTACTGAATTCCCTTACTTCCCGTAAGATCATTAACTACTGAGACTGGTTCAAGGGCAAGAATTGTGGTCAGACTTAGATCACAAAATGGCTTAGGCCAAAAGTGGCTTCTCTCTCTCTCTCTTTGGGCCTCTCACTGTTGTGGCCTCTCCCGTTGCGGAGCACAGGCTCTGGATGCGCAGGCTCAGTGACCATGGCTCACGGCCCCAGCTGCTCTGCGGCATGTGGGATCTTCCCAGACCGGGGCATGAACCTGCGTCCCCTGGATCGGCAGGCGGACTCTCAACCACTGCGCCACCAGGGAAGCCCAGTTTTCTTCTTTTTTTTGCATGTTGGGGGCAGGAATTTTCATTAGCTGAAATATTTCAATTTCAGTTTTCTGTTTTGATATACTGCCTTTGTTATACTGTACATTTTGTGGAGAGGTTTGGGAGTTTTAGGTGATTCTTCTCTCAATTATGGTGAGGCACAGCTTATTTAGAGCCTTTAAAAAAAAAAAGTGTTGGTGGGTTAAAGTTGGCTTGTCCTCCAATATCATGGTTCTCTTTTGTCTTGAAGGACTTTTGCATCTTTTCTCCTTTAGCACTCAGCCTCCAAAGGGTACCTCTCCCTTCCTGTTCACTCTCTTCTCCTTAAGAAGTGATGCCTTCCCAAGACTACCACCTTGGGTTCTACAAACTTCTTGGTGGTGTTATGATTGCCCAGGTTTTTCTTTTTTGTTTTTTTTAAGTATTTGCATACTTAGAGTGGACTTTTTCTTTCTAGAGGTGATTTTTGTCACCATTAGGCTCTCAGCTTTCCTTTTCTCTGTGCAGTCATTTTGAACTGCCCCCATTCTTTGCAAAGGCTTCCTACAGGTGCTCAAGAAATATCTTTGCTGGAATTTGATGCTTATTTTTCTACCTACAGGTAGTTTGAAGTTAGTAGTATTCTCTGTCTTCCAATAATATAGAAGGTATGGGTTATATGCTGTTTTATTTGCTTTTCTTGTTTCACTGTATAGTTTTTTGGAGGATGTGTAGAGTAATTCAAATTTAGTTGGTCACCATTTTGTTAGGAATACCTGGAAATATGTATTGTCTTTTAAGTACTTTTTCTTTCAGAGCCTAAATATAACTAATCTTGTACAGAATTACTTTTATTCTTTACACTTGAATCAAATAATTTTTTTCATTTGGTAGGTTAAGTTTAGTTTTATCTCATTAGTTGTTTGAAAAGGCAATTTCCAACTTATGAATACCTTATGTCTCAAAATGTTACTTATTGACTGCTGGTATTAGAGTATTAGAAGGTATTAGAAGGTATTAGAGGTATTAGAAGATGCATTAGACTTGGAATCTGGGGACTAAGCCTTTGGTTACTTACTAATTAGATAATCTGTGGGTCTTTATTTCCTCACTTGTAAAATATGAGGGCGGTAGAACATATGATTTTTAAGGTGCCTTCTGGTTTGAAAATTTCTGTGAATTCTGTGAGTTCCTGTGAGCACTGAATTGATTTCTCATAGCAATAATATTATACATGATAAATATGTTCCTGACCCAATCCTCAAAAGCCTCTACTGAGTCACTGCTGTTTTTTGGGGGTCAGTACATTCCAAGTGAGGAAACAGTGATTGCAAGCATTTCTCTCACTTTAACCATTATCAATACCTACTTCCTCTGTAGATCTTTGTGTATAGGCTGGGGAGAGGGAAAGGTGATGTTAGAGCATCCATAGGAAAAAAGTGAGAAAGAATTGAGAGGAATAAACCCCTAGTGGCAAAAACTGAATGACAAGGAAAATTTCTCTTTCCAGTAGGCTTAGGTAGCTTCCTTTGGATGTGGTTTGTATGTTAGGAATATAAATTAGAGTTGCTGATATTCCTAAGTTGTCTATGAAATAAAGTCATTAAAATACTGTTGTGATTGATGCTGCCATAAAATAGAATTGGTGCTCATAAGTGGTCATCAGTGGAAATGGAAGGAGCTTGGATGTGAATCAATGCCCAAAGTAAATAAAATAAGTAAAATTGAGTTCTAGATCTAAAGGAGATTGTTGTCTTCAGATGGCGATAAATACTTTAAAGTAATTTCTTATTCTTCCCATCATATTTCAAAAATATTGGGTTGGCCAAAAAGTTCACTTGGGTTTTTCCATAACATCTTAATCCGAATGAACTTTTTGGCCGACCCAATAATACCTATAAAGTATTTTAAGTTTCTAAGTTGAAAGCTGCCAAATTCAAGGTAGTACGTTAGTTTCCTGGAGTTGCTATAAAAAATTATTACAAACTTGGTGGCTTAAAACAATAGAAATTTATTTTCTCACACTTCTGGAGGCCAGAAATCTGAAATCAGTTTCACTAGACCAAAATCAAGGTGTTGATAGGGCCACACTCCCTCCAGAGGCTCTAGAAGAAAATCTGTTCCTTTCCTCTTCCAGCTTTTGATGGCTCTTGGTCTTTCTTGGCTTGTGGCTACATCACTTCAGTCTCTGCTTCTGTCTTCACAACACCTCCTGTGTGTGAGAATGTGTGTGTGTGTGTGTGTGTGTGTGAGAGAGAGAGAGAGAGAGAGAGAGAGAGAGAGAGAGGAGAGAAAATCTACCTCTGTCTCTCTTTTATAAGAATATACATGATTGCATTTAGGGCCCACAGAGGATAACCTCACCATCTCAAGATCTTTCACTTAATCACATCTGCAAAGACCCATTTTTGGCCACTTTCAGGTTCCAGGGATTAGAGCATGGACATATCTTCAGGGACCATAATTGAGCCTACACAGTCCACCCACTGGCCCACATGCAGAATTTACATTCACCCCATTCCAATATCCCCCAATGTCTCAGCATCAACTCAAGTTCAAAATCTCATCTAAACATAAACTCAAACCGAATCTAATCATCTAAGTCAGGAATGGGTAAAACTCTGGATATGATACACCCTGGGCCAATACTCTTCTCCATCTATGGTCCTGTGAAACTAGAAAACAAGTTATCTGCTTTTAAAATACAATGATGGAACAGACATAGGATAATAATTATGGACATTCCCATTTGAAAAAGGAGAAAATCAAAGGAAGAAATGGGTCACCAGTCCCAACCCAGCAGGGCAAATTTTATTAGGTTTCAAGGCCTGGTAATAATCCTCTGTGGCTTGACACTTTACCCTTTGGGTCCATGGTTCAATCCTCTGTGCCTGTGGCTCTGGCCTTGGACTCTGTGTCCATGGATCTAGTCTCTATACCTGCAGCCCTGGCTTTGAAATCATTATTCCTTTTTTTTGAAGCCTGTCTTTTCCCCTGAGTAATTTTATCAGCCTGTTTACTATCTGGAGAATTTTAGGAGTTTGACACCCTTCCTTCATTTCATCCTATCTCTGTCCCTTTCAGTAGTACCAGCTTATAGTATTTCTGATGGTATAACATTGTCAAAAGATCTTATGGGTCTCCTGTGTATGTCATGGGAAAGCATGCCTTTAGATGAGAGCTCCTCTATTGATCTTCCCTGGATAATCCCATCTTCGTTGTTGGCTTCTGCTGTGATCATTGAGGGGATCCAGGAGTCACATGCCTCATCTCTTTAGAAGTAGCAAAAAATTATCTAGCTGTACACTTGTCCTTCTCTCCAGAGCCTGCTTTCCTAACAGTGGCTCCTAATTTGAGCATCTATTGCAATCTGAAGAGTGAGAATTTCTCAAATCAAGTCCTGGTTCCTTTTTGCTTAACAGTTCTTCTCTCAATTTATCTCTTTCCTCTTGCATTTCACTGTAAGCAGCAAGAAGAAAGCAGGCTGCACATTCAGTACTTTCCTTGTAAACTTTGACAGCTAAATATCCAGTTTCATTGCTTACAAATTCTGCTTTCCACACAACTCAGCTAAGTTTTCTGCCACTTTATGGTAAGGATTGCCTTTTTCCCAGTTTCCATTAACATGTTCCTCATTTCCTTCTGAATCCTTACCAGAAGCTCCTTTAATATTCATATTTCTACCAACATTCTATTTATGATGATATGTTATCTTCTATGATAATATAGGCTTTCTCTACCATGCTCCTCACTTCCTCTTGAGGCCTCACTGGAAGAGTCCTTAACATTCATATTTTTATCAATAGTCTTTTTAAGACAATCAGGCTTTTTCTATCATTCACCTAAAAATTATTCCAGCCTTTACCCATTATCCAATTCCAAAGCTACTTTCACATTTTTAGATATTTGTTACATAAGCACCCCATATCCAAGTACCAAAATCTGTATTAATTTTCTGGGGCTGTGTTAACAAATTTCTACAAACTTGGTGGCTTCAAGCAACAGAAATTTATTCTCTCACAGTTCTAGAGACCAGAAATCCTTAATCAGTTTCACTAGACTGAAATGAAGGTGTTGGTATTGCCACATTCCCTCTGGATACTCTTAAGTTATAATCCACGCCTTGCCTCTTCCAGCTCCTGCTGGCTGATGGTGTGTTTTTGGCTTGTGTCCACATCACTCCAGCCTCTGCCTCCACCTTCACATCACCTTCTCCACTTGTGTGTGTCAAAACCTCCCTCTGCTTCTCTGTTAAGGATGCATATTATTGCATTCAGGGACCACTTGGATAGTCCAGGATCATCTCCCTATTTCAAGACCCTTAACTTAATCACATCTGCAAAGTCCCTTTTTAGTCAGATAAGGTAAAATTCACAAGTTCCAGGGATTAGGTTATGGGTATCTTTTGGAGGGCCATTCTTAAGCCTACCATAGATAGTATTGTCTTATTTTGTTGTTGTTATTTGATATAACCTAATTCTTAAAAGTATAAACATTAGAGATGGTAATGGGAGTTCACACTGGTTTGGATTTTCCCAACTTGTACAGAAATCTCATTATGACACTTTTCTTAGGACTTATCCTGAAGGTTGGACTTAGACCTAACTAACACTGTCTTACAGAGGAGTCTTTCTGATGCTTTGATAACTAGCCATAATGTGAATGGACCACATTATAGCCTTTTGTTAACTAAACTTTATATCAACTAGTGTACAGTGTGCTGTCCACAGGTTGCTTGAAAGCAACTCCTCTAGGTTGAGGTTTGTAGAGCCACTAAATAAGATTTCCCCTTTCCTCTGTCATTGTTGCTGTTGTTTTCCCATAACAGTTTTATTGATTTGTAGTTCACATACTATACACTCTACCCATTTAAAGCATAGTATTCAAAGATATTTAGATTTTTAGTATATTCATTGAATTGTGCAACCTACAGTCAATTTCAGAACATTTTCATTACCCTCAAAGAAGCCCCATACTCTTTAAAGTCAGACCCCATTTTCTCCCAAACCTCTCAGCCCAATCTAATTTGTTAGGTGAATCTGGGTTTTTTGTTTTTGTTTTTGTTTTAAATCTCTGTAGATTGCCTATTTGGACATTTCCTCTGTATAGAATCATGCAGTATGTGATATTTTGTGTCTGGGATCTGTCACATGTTTTCAAGATTTATCCATATTGTAACATGTTAGCACTCCATTCTTTTTATGGCTGAATAATATTCTTTTGTGTGGATAGAGCACATTTTACTTATCCATTCATCAGCTGGTGGACATTTGGGTTGTTTCCACTTTTAGACCCTCTACGTCTTTTAAATATTAGTCTAGTTGGGGAATAGACAAAGAAATCAGACAACTGGAGATTGAAAAATCAGCTTTATCAGTGATAAAGATGATTACAGCAAAAGGCTTATCTCTCTCACCCCCTACACTGTAGCTCTTCTTCTCATTCCCTCTCCCCGCCTCCCTGAAACACAGGGGCAGAGTCTGCTCCAGTCACTTTACTTCAGTGATGAGCAGAGACTGTGCACTGAGGACAAGCTCCTTCATAGAAACCATGTACTTTCTCTAGAGAAAGAGAGAGGAGGACATAACCTATAGCACAAAACTTCAGAAAGGGCAAATCGCTCCTGGTTTAGGAGCCAACATAGCTAGGAAACTGGGAGGGAGATGGAATGATTCCTTCTAACACCGAGAAGACTGGCATTTTAGATTTTTACCTTATAAGTTAAAGCAAAACATATTTCTTTTTGATTATGAAATATTGAAAGTTTCTTCAAATCAAACATGTAAACAGTTGAACAAGTTAAATGATAGTACTTACTAATTCTAATATAGCTTGTTGTCCCATAATTTATAGGTTTCTCCACCAAATAAAGGAAGATAATTCCGAGTTAATTAATAAACTATGGACTGATATTCAGCAGAAAGTAGCAACACAATCACAAATAACAACCTCTTCAGGAACTCCATCATCTGCTTCTCCATCAGGAGAACAAAAAGGTTTGGTTCCTGACTGTATTAGTTCTCCCAGAGTAGTAGCTTACTTTATTATGTTCTTTCTTAAGCACAGTAGTTTTTTTAAAGGAACGTTATTTGAGTTTTGACTGTCTTAGCCTGGTTGAGTAAATACTCATTGACCTGTCGATTGACATGCTTAAAATTTTGTTGTTGTTGTTCACTTGAGATACTTTTGGAAAAATTCTCCCTTTTAGCTGCTCTGAATGCTACCAATGCTGTTAAGAGAATCCATACGAGGCTTCAACTGGAAGACTCTGCTGAGACTCTAGACTCAAGCTATGTAGTGAGACAAGTGCTGAACTCAAGGAAGCAAAAACAGCTGCTAAATAAAGGTTCAGTCTCTTAATTGACAAATTGGGTTATTAAACATGTAACTTGACACAGCTATCTTAGTTTATTAGTGCATGTCTTTTCCCTTAAACTCATCCAGTTGGATCCTACTAAGTAAGAGTTTGTTGAATGGTAGCCAGGCAATGCCTCCTTTTATTCCATGTAACTCTAGAGGGATGGTTCTCATCCATTCATTACAGATAGTACAAGTCTGGTTCAAACAGTATAGATTCTTTATGAGAAAATGATGATAACTTCTATAAAAAACCTTTTATAAATTGTGAACAACAGTCAAACGTTTTTCTAGTGTAATTTTTCCCAGTCTTAACATAGAATGGCTTCTGTCATTATCAGTGAAAAGAAAACCAGATTTGCGTGCTCCTTCCAAACAGAAGAATAGCGTGTTATCAACCAGCACAGCCTCCACAGACTTACCGAATAGCAGTAACCCCAGCCTAGATGTCCTCAAACACATGATACATGAAGTGGAACATGAAATGGAAGAATATGAGCGGTGGACAGGACGCGAGGTCCGGGGGCTCCAGAACAGTCAGGGTCTCACCGGCTTCACCCTGTCGCTCGTGAGCTCCCTCTGTCGCCTGGTTCGGTACCTTAAAGAGGTGAGGTTATTAGAGTCTTCTCTTCTGCCAGACTAATGGCAGAAATGGGTAGGTTTTTCCCCTCTACACTTGAATTATTGCAATCTCCAAATAAAGTATAGTCAAATTTGAATAGCTTTGTTTAAAATACATCAGCTTTAGATTATCTGTAGTAAAGGTTTATCCTCTTAATTTTCCTCTACATCCTGATACAGATACATCAGATAAGTGATGTTGATTTTAATATGAGCTTTAGTAAAATATAATTAGTTAGGTAAATCTGCTATAAATAAAATTATATCTTGTGCTAATACTTAATATTACTGTTTGGCAGTTACAGATTAATTAGAACCACTAAACATTCTACTGCTTTTCTCTGCTTGCTATTCCCACTTCAGTTCACTTTGGAGAGTGGTATGCCTGTAATCTGTAGACACAGATTAGGAAAATTCTTCATATTATTTGTATCACTGGTAACTTGGGCTTTGCTTCAGTGTTTGAAGTGGGAGACATTTTATTGTTGTAAAAATAAGTTATAAGACAGGCAAGAATTGTATCTTTAATTCATTTGTGAATAATAATCAGTCCTCAGAATGCTGTGGGATTAGAAATGATTATGTATTATACCTTTTTAAAAACCTATTTAAACTGTTATTTATTTTTTATATATTTAAATTTGTTAAGCAAATATGACCAAAAACTGTTTAAGGAAATTTTATCATTTAAAAAAAGTTGATTCACCACCCTAATTTACATGTATCAATTTCTCTGGAGATGTCTTCCTAAATTTGCTTTTTAAAAAATTAATTAATTAAAATGTTTACTTCTGTTTTTTATATATATGTTTTTATTTTTTATGTTGGAGTATATTTGATTTACAATGTTATGTTAGTTTCAGGTGTACAGAAAAGTGATTTAGTTATACATATACATATGTCTATTCTTTTTCAGAGTCTTTTCCCAGATAGTTTATTACAGAGTGTTGAGTAGAGTTCCCTGTGCTATACAGTAGGTCCTTGTTGATTATTTATTTTATATATAGTTGTGTGTATATGTTAATCCCAACCTCCTAATTTATCCCTAGCCCCCCCCTCCCGCCAACCTTTCCCCTTTGGTAACCATAGTTTGTTTTCTAAGTGTGCTAGTCTGTTTTTGTTTTATAAATAAGTTCATGTGCTATACAGTAGGTCCTTGTTGGTTATCTATTTTATATATAGTAGTGTGTATATGTTAATCCCAACCTCCTAATTTATCCCTAGCTCCCCCATGCCACCCCCCCAACCTTTCCCCTTTGGTAACCATAGTTTGTTTCCTAAGTCTGCTAGTCTGTTTCTGTTTTGTATGTAAGTTCATTTGTATTTTTAAAAATATATCACATATAAGAAATATCATATGGTATTTGTCTTTCTCTGTCTGACTTACTCCACTTAGTATGATAATCTCTAGGTCCATCCATGTTGCTGCAAATGACATTATTTCATTCTTTTTTTATGGCTGAGTAATAATCCATTGTATATATATACAACATCTTCTTTATCCATTCATCTGTCGATGAACATTTAGGTTGCCTCCATGTCCTGGCTGTTGTAAATAGTGCTGCAGTGAACATTGGGTTGCGTGTATCTTTTCGAAGTATGGTTTTCTCCGGATATATGCCCAGGAATGGGCTTGCTGGATCATCTCGTGGCTCTATTTTTAGTTTTTTAAAGAACCTCCATACTGTTCTCTGTAGTGGCCATACCAATTTACATTCCCACCAACAGTGTAGGAGGGTTCACTTTTCTCCACACCCTTTACAGTATTTATTGTTTATAGACTTTTTAATGATGGCCGTTCTGATAAGTGTGAGGTGATACCTCATTATAGTTTTGAGTTACATTTCTCTAATAATTAGCGATGTTGAGCATCTTGTGCTTTTTGGCCATCTGTATGTCTTTGGAGAAATTTCTATTTAGGTCTTCTGCCCATTTTCTGATTGGGTTGTTTGTTTTTTTGATATTGACCTGCATGAGCTGTCTATATAATTCATCTTGGAGATTAATCCCCTGTTGGTCACATCATTTGCAAATATTTTCTCCCATTCAGAGGGTTGTCTTTTTGTTTTGCTTGTGGTTTTCTTTGCTGTGCAAAAGCTTTTAAGTTTAATTAGATCCCATTTGTTTGTTTTTATTTTCATTACTCTAGGAGGTGGATCCAAAAAGATATTGCTGCGATTTATGTCAAATACTGTTCTGCCTTAAGTTTTTCTCTAAGAGTTTTATAGTGTCCGGTCATACATTTAGATCTCTAATTGATTTTGAATTTATTTTTGTGTATGGTGTTAGAGAATGTTCTAATTTCATTCTTTTACATGTAGCTGTCCAGTTTTCCCAGCACCACTTATTGAAGAGACTGTCTTTTTTCCACTGTATAATCTTGCTTCCTTCGTCATAGATTGATTGACCATGGGTGTGTGGGTATATTTCTGGGCTTTCTCTCCTGTTCCATTGATCTATAAGTCTATCTTTGTGCCAGTACCATACTGTTTTGATTACTGTAGCTTAATAATATAGTCTGAAGTCAGGGAGCCTGATTCCTCAAGCTCCATTTTTCTTTCTCAAGATTGCTTTAGCTATTCAGGGTCTTTTGTGTTTCCATGCAAACGTTAAGATTTTGTTTTGTTCTAGATCTGCAAAAAATGCCATTGGTAATTTGATAGGGATTGCATTGAATTGGTAGATTACCTTGGGTAGTGTAGTCATTTTGACAGTATTGATTCTTCCAACCCAAGAACATGGTATATCTTTTCATCTGTTTGTGTCATCTTCGATTTCTTTCATCAGCATCTTATAGTTTTAGGAGTACAGGTCTTTTGCTTAGGTAGGTTTATTACTAGGTATTTTATTCTTTTTGATATGATAGTAAATGGGATTGTTTCCTTAATTTCTCTTGCTGATTTTTTGTTGTTAGTGTATAGAAATGCAACAGATTTCTGTATTAATTTTGTATTCTGCAACTTTACTGAATTCATTGATTCCTCTAGTAGTTTTCTGGTAGCATCTTTAGGATTTTTTTATGGGCTATGCGAAGAACCATAAATGTTACTTACTCTGAAGGCAAAGGGAAATCCTTGACCTGTCCTCAACAAAGGAATGACACAAATAGGTTAACATACTGAACCTACCCAGGTTCTGCATGGCGGACTCATTGTAGGAGAGCAGAGCTCCCACTGTTCTTTCCCCACATCATTGCAAGGAATAATGGTTCTGCTTTCTCTGAGAAAAAGCAAGGAGTGAAAAATACCTCCACCTTCATTAGGTCCAGAAGCTCCACCTGGGGAAGAACTTTTCACTAAATGTAATCACTGATTTCCACTGGACTGCTGATGAGATCTTTGTTAAGTGAAACATATTTCCTCAATTCTTACACCTGAACATATCTCCTCTCCCTATTATTTTACCTAGAAGCAATAACAATGTCCAAAGATATGCAGTTCTAGCAGGAGTGATAGTGCACACGTTCTCAAGCAGGACACCTTTTGGAGTGATTCAGAAATTACAGCCACAGGTCTGTAACAAAGAGAAATGGATATGGTAGCTCTCTGAAAACAATAATGCATCATGCAAGTAAACATTATTACCAGGAGTTCAATACCAAATATGTGTAAACTAGGACAAGCACCTGCACTAAACTGCTTCTCATCACTTGGCCCATTGAGTCTCTATGTGTGAGCAAGTATCAGAAAAAGACGTTTGGCGCTACCATGACAATAAATCTATCAAAGTTGGAAGCATTGAACTCTGTGAATTATTTCCCAAAATACAAACCTCAAGCTGGAAAGAGTTGTATTCACCTGAGGCATTTCTGTGAAAATAAATTAAATATTACATAAAAGAGACAATGGACACAATCAGTGTCTAGATTGATACAGGATTTTTAGTGACTTTCAGAAGACACTTATGATATGCAAAATTGCATTCTCTTCTTGTTTGTAATTATTATACTGAAATGTATTGAGCAAACCCTTTGATGTAAATATTGAAGCAGCTATTTGCTTTTTTTTTTTTTTTAATATTTATTTATTTATTTGGTTGTGTGAGGTCTTAGTTGCTGCAGCCGGTCTCCTTAGTTGCGGCTCGCCAGCTCCTTAGTTGTGGCATTCCAACTCTTAGTTGTGGCATGTGGGATCTAGTTCCCTGACCAGGGATCGAACCTGGGCCCCCTGCATTGGGAGCGCAAAGTCTTATCCTCTGTGCCACCAGGGAAGTCCCAGCTATTTGCTTTTTAACTCAGTAGTGCAAGGTCATTTCTCCAAAGTGGGGGGAAAATTAAAACTACATGAGAGAGTAGCTCTGGAATGTCACACTGATGTTAAGGTTACTATTTAGATTAAAATACCAGTTTCAATGACTATGGAAAAAATTGAAAAGCATTTTTCCCATTTAAACTTATCAGACAGATAATACCAAAGTAGGGACACGATTTTCCCGTTGGCTCTGGTTAGTCTCGTATGTAGAAAATGTATGGATAATTTTTCAAGCTTATCAGGGCCTATAGACATACTGACTACATTGTTCTGCAGGGCACAGATCCTACTGGCTTGAAGAGATACTGCGGAAGCCTATCAGCTAGATGAATGTACCTCTCATGTTTTTGTTTGCTGGTTGAGTACATAGATCAAAAATGTGGCATGTCTTTTTTTTTTTAACATCTTTATTGGAGTATAATTGCTTTACAATGGTGTGTTAGTTTCTGCTGTATAACAAAGTGAATCAGCTATACGTATACATATATCCCCATATCTCCTCTCTCTTGTATCTCCCTCCCACTCTCCCTATCCCACCCCTCTAGGTGGACACAAAGCACCGATCTGATCTCCCTGTGCTATGTGGCTGCTTCTCACTAGCTATCTATTTTACATTTGGTAGTGTATATATATCCATGCCACTCTCTCGTGTTTGTGGTTTTTACAGTTTTTTTCTCGTAGTTGATTTCTAATCTCATAGTGTTGTGGTTAGAAAAGATGCTTGATATGTTTTCAGTTTTCTTAGATTATTCAGGCTTTCTTTATGGCCCACTGTGTGATCTATCCTGAAGCATGTTCTGTGTGTACTTGAGAAGAATGTGTATTCTGCAGCTTTCTGGTGGAATGTTCTATAAATATCAATTAAGTACATTTGGTATAATGTGTAATTTAAGGCCTGTGTTTCCTCATTGACTTTCTGTCTGGATGATCTGTCCACTGATGTAAGTGGAGTGTTAAAGTTCCCCACTCTTAATGTGTTACTGTAGATTTCTCCTTTTATGGCTGTTAGCATTTGCCTTATATATTGAGGTGCTCCTATGCTGGGTGCATGTATATTTACAATTGTTATATCTTCTTCTTTGATTGATCCCTTGATCATTATGTAGTGTCCTTCTTTGTCTCTGGTAACAGTCTTTATTTTAAAGTCTATTTTGTCTGATATGAGTATTGCTACTACAGCTTTGTTTTAATTTCCATTTGCATGGAATATCTTTCAGTCTGTATGTGTCCCTAGGTCTGAAGTGGGTCTGTTGTAGACAGTATATATATGGGTCTTGTTTCTATATCCTTTCAGCCAGTCTGTGTCTTTTGGTTGGAGCCTTTAATCCATTTACATTTAAGATAATTACCAATATGTATTTTCTTATTGCCATTTTGTTAATTATTTTGGGATTGTTTTCATAGGTCATTTTTCTTCCCTTCCTCTTTTGTTCTCTTTCCTTGTGATTTGATTATCTTTAATGTTGTATTTGGATTCCTTTTCCTTTTTTGTCTGTATATCTATTGTAGATTTTTGGTTTGTGGTTATCATGAGGTTTTGACATAGCAGTCTATATATATACAATATTGTTTTAAGTTGCTGGTCTCTTAATGTCAAATGCATTTCCAATATCCTGCATTTGTACTGTCCTCACGATTGTTGATTTTGATATCATATTTGTGTATGGATGATTTCCTACCTTTACTGTATGTTTACCTTTACCAGTTAATTTTCCCATTTGTAATTTTCTCGTTTCTTGTCATGGGCTTTTCTTTTCCCCCTGGAGAAGTTCCTTTAGCATTTGTTGTAAAGCTGGTTTGGTGGTGCTGAATTCTCTTAACTTTTGCTTGTCTGTAAACCTTTTGATTTCTCCATCGAATTGTAACGAGAGCCTTGCTGGGTAGAGTATTCTTGGTGGTAGGTTTTTCCCTTTTATCACTTTAAATATATCTTGCCACTCCCTTCTGGCCTCAGAGTTTCTGCTGAAAAATCAGCTGATAACCTTATGGGGATTCCCTTGTATGTTATTTGTTGCTTTTCCGTTGTTGCTTTTAATATTTTCTCTGTCTTTAATTTTTGTCAATTTGATTAACAACTTATTGACCGGTGATGTATTGATACATCTTTTGTTACCTGAATGTTATTGACCAGAGACGTATCAGTACGTTTTTAGAAAGTGATACAATTAATATCACCGTGTGAAGTTGTTAGGGCTTAAAATTGATCAAGGGTTCATTATACAACTTGCGATTGTCATTATCATTCACGTTTTGCTCCATTAGGTTTTTGTTCCAAATTTGTGTAAATTATAAAGACAAGTTTATTACCGTAAAATCTTCAAAAATCATGCATCATGAAATTTTGAGTGAAGAAGAATTTTTCGGTGAATTTTCTGCAGATACTTTCTCTGATTGTTAGTGACATATATACTAGTGTCTCAGAAGATGATAATTCTTCAGAATATAGTTCTGATTCAGACGATGTGAATATTAGAACAACAAAAAGACAAAAAACCTCAGTGATTGATTCTGATACAGAAAGTGAAAATGAAACTCACAGTGCTGGAGAATGCTTCTTTGCTTCTACAGAAGAGTGGGTTGAAGGCAACATTTCACAAAAATTAGAAGACTTTACGGGTGTGTCAGCTGTAACTATTAATGTAATAACCCACAAAGTGTTAGTGAAATAGCAGAATTAATTTTTGGTAACGACTTTTTCAAGTTGGTCACTTCTCAGACAAACTTGTATCACCAACAGAATGAAAAATCATATAAAAAGTATGATAAGGCTGTAAAATGGACTGATGTAAGCAATATTGACATGAAGAAGTTTCTTGGATTAATAACTTTGATGGAACAAATAAGAAAGTCACACTGGAAAGAATATTGGTCAACTGATCCCTTACTTGAAACACCTATCTTTCCAAAGATGTTGATGAGAGGAAGGTTCAAACAAGTAATGACATTTCTTCACTTCAGCGATAACTTGGAAACTCCATGTCCTGCGACAGAATTTCAAAAGTTAAATCTCTTTTGGATTATTTTCTACCAAAATTTCAATCGATCTATGTACCCAAACAAGAGCTGTCACTTGAGGAGGCAAAGATAAAGTGGAGAGGACGACTCAGATTCAAAACCTATAATCCCAGAAAACTTACAAAGTATGGAATTTTGGTCAGGATGGTTAGCGAAAGTGAAACTGAATATACATGCAGCCTTGAGATTTACACGGGTGAAGGAAAGAAGCTGGAAGAAACAATATTATTGGTCCTACAACCTTATCTTGGTTCATGGCACCATATTTACAAAGACAGTTATTACTACTGTGTCCACATCTGAAATATTGTTGAAAAATAAAATCAGGGTTTGTGGGACTATAAGAGAGAATCATGGTCTATTAAACCAATTAAAGGAGAAATCTAAAAATCAGCAGAGGGGAGAAATGACATTCTTACAGAAGAGAGAAGTGATTCTTCTTATATGGAAAGACAAGAGGCTAGTCCGCATGGTGACAGCTATTCATGATGCTTCCATAGCATCTACAGGAAAAGAAGACAGGAGGACTGGCCATCAGATAACTAAGCCCACTTGTATATAGAGTATAATAAATATATGAAAGGAGTTGATCAATCTGATCAAATCTGTCAAACTTCAGTGTCCTCTGGAAAACTCAAAAATGGTATAAGAAACTGGGTTTCTTTTGAGTAATTGCAGTTTATTCAATGTGTTTAAAATTTATTTAAGCCTTAATGCACAGAATAAAATGACTTACAAGTAATTTTTATTAGCTAGAGAATGGGTAACTGACCATTCTGGTGAATGTAGTGGTAGTCCTACACCTGGTCCTTCTTGTGGCGTTTCTAAAAGAGCCCCCTGCAAAGATCCACCTTGTCAACTATCAGGTAAAATAAAAACATATTCTAGAGGAAATAGTACCCACAGGACTAAAAAAAAGTGCCACCAGAAAGTGTAGCATCTGCTCTTTCAGGGGAAAGCACAGTGAAACACAGTATGTTTGTAATAGGTGTTCTGTTCCCCTGCACAGAGGTGCCTGCTATACTGCCTAACCCACTCTAACAAAATATTAGAATGCTTTAGTAAGACATGTACAAAGTTTCAAATAAATACATTAAGTGCAAAAAAAAGTTGTCAATATTTACTCAAATGCTAGTGTTTCCATATTCACTTACATAACAAATTGCCGGCCACCAGCGTTAGTTTCTGCAAAAATCCCCTGGTCAGTAATGTGTTAATATGTGTCTTGGCATGTTCCTCCTTGGGTTTATCCTATATGAGACTCTCTGCACTTCCTGGACTTGGATGACTGTTTCCTTTCCCGTGTTAGGGAAGTTTTCAGCTATTATCTCTTCTCATATTTTCTCAGGCCCTTTCTGTCTCTCTTCTCCTTCTGGGACTCCTAAAATGCAAATGTTGGTGCGTTTAATGTTGTCCCAGAAGTCTCTTAGGCTGTCCCCATTCTTTTCATTCTTTTTTCTTTATTCTGTTCTGTGGCAGTGATTTCCACCATTCTGTCTTCCAGCTCACTTATCTGTTCTTCTGCCTCATTTATTCTGCTGTGGATTCCTTCTAGTGTATTTTTCATTTCAGTTATTGCATTGTTTATCTCTTTTTGTTTGTTCTTTATATCTTCTAGCTCTTAAACATTCCTTGTATATTATCGATCCGTGCATCCATTCTTTTTCTGAGATCTTGGCTCATCTTTACTATCATTACTCTGAATTCTTTTTCAGGTAGACTGCCTATCTCCACTTCACTTAGTTGTTCTTCTGGAGTCTTATGTTGTTCCTTTGTATGGAATATATTCCTCTGTTGTCTCATTTTGTCTAACTTTCTGTGTTTGCGGTCCCACAGGCTGCAAGATTATAGTTTGTCTTGCTGCTTGTGTCTGTCTCCTGGTGGATGAAGCTGATCTAAGAGGCTTGTGCAGGCTTCCTGGTGGGAGGTACTGGTGCTGCCCACTGGTGGGTGGAGCTGGGTCTTGTCTCTCTCGTGGATAGGGCCATGTCAAGGGGTGTGTTTAGAGGTGGCTGTGGGCTCAGGAAGACTTTAAGCAGCCTGTCTGCTGATGGATCGGGCTGTGTTCCTGCCCTGTGGGTTGTTTGGCCTGAGGCGTCCCATCACTGGAGCCTTCAGGCTGTTGAGTGGGGCCAGGTCTTGGCATCAAAATGGCAGCCTCCAGGACAGCTCATGCCAATGATTACCCAGTACCTCTGCCACCAGTGTCCTTGTCCTTGTCCCCGCAGTGAGGCACAGCCGCCTCCCACCTCCCCAGGAGACCCTCCAAGACCAGCACGTAGGTCTGGCGCAGGCTCCTCTGCAGTCACTGCTTTTTCCCCTGGATCCTGGTGTACACGAGACCTTGTGTGTACCCTCCAAGAGTGGCGTTTCTGTTTCCCTCAGTCCTGTGGAGTTCCTGTGATCAAGCCCCCCTGGTTTTCAAAGCCAAATGCTCTGGGGGTTCCTCCTCCCAGTGCCAGACCCCCAGACCAGGGAGCCTGACCTGGGCCCAGAACTCTCACTCCTGTGGGAGAACTTCTGCAATATAATTATTTTCCAGTTTGTGGGTTGCCCACCAGGCAGGTATGGGATCTGACTGTGTCGTGAATGTGCCCCTCCTACCGTCTCGTGGATTCTTATTTATCTTTGGAAGTAGAAGATCTTTTTTGGTAGGTTCCAGTCCTTTTTTGTCAATGGTTGTTCAGTAGTTAGCTGTGATTTTGGTGTTTTTGTGAGAGGAGGTGAGCTCAGGTCCTTCTCCTCCACCGTCTTGTAGAGATCTATCTACATTTGCTTTTTAAAGATTTATTATACTGTCAGACTTGTGATAGTCTTAACATTCTTCTGCCCAGAAGTTAGGAACCTCTAGGAATGTACTTTTGGCTCTCTGAACGTATTACAGGCTTAGAAGCATGTACTTTTTAGTTAATCACTTGCTTTACAAAGCTAAATCATTTAAACGTTTTTTATTTTTAATTATATTTTAACAAACTTAATTTTTGAATTGGTGATACATTTACATGGTATGAAATTCAAAGATACAGAAGAATATATGATGAAAAACCTAATTCCCACCCCTAACTTCCATTTAACCTGTTTCCTTCCTTGTAGCCAACTATCATTACCAGATACCAGTGTGTCCTTCTGGAGATGGCCTACATACATTCAAGCAACATGTATATGTGCTTCCTTCCACTGTCTTCTATAAAAGTTGTAGTTGTTTAATTCTACATACCATTCTGTTCATTGTGTTATATTTAAAGAAGGGAAGAGGATAAAGCAGCACATTATAATCAACTATAAACCTTTTAATAAAAATATTTCATTGTCATTACTGTCACACAATATATACTTTGTAAGTATTCTCTTCTTTGACAGCTTTGAGTAGAAACTTTTAGTTTTCAACATGTGATGCTATGGATGGGAGTTTATTTGACATTTTTTTTTGTAGAGTGAGCTCCAACTGCGTAAAGAAGTAGAGACAAGGCAGCAACTGGAACAAGCATTAGGCGATCATCGAGAGCTGATTGATGCTCTGACAGCTGAAATTCTTCTCCTTAGAGAAGAAAATACTGCTACCCAGGTACTTAGATGAGATCCCAAACTTTTCTGTGTTTAGTAGTATAAAGCATTTTTATGGATGTATGAGATTCTCTTCTTTGCCTTTGATTTAGTTGTGCTGGCATGATTACTTATTGCTTCTTTATTATCATCAAGAGTAACTTTTATGGCACATTTATTATATTGGAGGTAGTATAGTAGAAACTTGGACTACAAATAGTGTAGAATAAGTCTACTGTCTTTAAGAAACTTACTATTTATTGGGGAAGACAGAATCTACATTTAAATGATAACTACCAATATTATAATAGTTTATCCAAAATATGAAATGAGTGTTATGATAGCTACTTTTCATTTCAAAATAGCAGAGGATACCCTTTGAGGAACCCTCCTATAACATATGCTGTTTAAAGTTGTTTATAGTATCTTCAGTATCTTTATTCATCTTTTTGTTCTCAAATAGTGGTTATTATTACTTTTACTTAACAGCCAAAAGAGACTAGAAAATCAGTAGTTAGTAGACAAATTATGTTTGTGTCAATGGACATTAGATATAAGACAAGCAATTTTTTTATTGATATATAGTTCACATACCATTTAACTCACCCTTTTAAAGTGTGCAATTCAGTGGTTTCTTAGTATGTTCATGGAGTTGTGTACCAGCACCATTAGCTAAGTCCAGAGTATTTTCATTAACCCAAAGAGAAACCCCATACTGATTAGCATTCACTCTCCATTCTCTCCTCCCCTCAACCCCTGGTAACCACAAATATACTTTATGTTTTTATAGATTTGCCTAATCTGGATATTTTATATAAGTGGAATCATGCAATATGTGGTGTTTGGTGTCTGGCTTCTTTCACACAACATAGTGTTTTCAGGGTTCATCCATGTTGTCACATGTATCAGTACTACATTCCTCTTTATTGCCCAATAATATTCTAAATATTATATGCTCTACCACATTTTGCTTATCCATTCATCAGTTGAAGAACGTTTGAGTTGTTTCCACTTTTTGTGTGTAATGAATTAATAATGCTGCTATGGACATTCATGTACAAGTATTTGTGTGAACATATATTTTCAATTCTCTTAGGAAGATGGTACACTTTTAAAGTATACTAATACGTTCAACAAATCTTTATTGAGCACTTACTGTGGGCCTGGAACTGTTCTAGGTGCAGGAAATACAGTAATGAACGAAAAAAAAATCTTGGCCCTCAAGGAGCTTATATTCTAAATAAACACACCCCCAAATAGTGAAGTATATTGTAAGTTAGATGGTTATTATGTACTATAAAGAAAAATAAAGCAGGTAAGAGACATAGGAAGTGCCCAAGGTGGGAAGGTATAAATAGGATGGCCCATGTCTGTCTGAGGAGGTGACATTGAGCAAAGGCCTGAAGGAGGTGAGGAAGCGAGCATGCTGATAGCTGAGGGAAGAGCACTCGAGGCAGAGGAACAGCAGGGGTGAAGGTCCTGAGGTGGGAGCATGGCTATTGAGCTCAAAGCCATCAAGGAGACCAGGGTGGCAGGAGTGGGATGTGGGAGAGGGAGCGCAGGAGGAGACAAGAGCAGGGAAGCCAGATCCCATGGGGCCCTGCAGGCTGAGTGAGGACTTGGGCTTTTGTTCTGAATGAGATGGGAAACCACTGAAGGGTTTTGGATAGAGAAGAGATGTGATCTGACTTAAGTTTTAAGAGAATCTCTCTAGGCTTTTGTGTTGAGATTAGATCAGAGATCACTGCCCTAGCTCCATTCAAGCCCTTCGTGCCTCAGGAAACTCCTAGACCAAAGAAATACCCAACCCATTAGGTTCAAACAACTTAATAAGCATTTATGTCTTAACAGCTTGGATGCTGTGTGAAAAAAATAATACATGTAAATTGATAGAAAAAGTCTTATTTTTATCATGATTAAATAACCACAGTTATTTACTAATGGAATATATATACATGTTGTACATGAAGCATTGTACAGCTTCTCGTAGCTTGGAATCATATTGGACACCATCAGTCTTATTTCCTATTCACAGTCATTTTTATGCAGTGTTGCTTTTTAGCACAGCAGCTAATGAAAATTCAGCCTCACAGAGATATGACATCATCAGAAGGAATGTATCTTGACCTGATGCTGAATCTGTAAACACTTTAATCTTGTAGGCAATGTCCCCTGCATTGGCAGGTGGATTCTTAACCACTGTGCCACCAGGGAAGCCCCTTAATATATTTTGAAGTCAACCAGTAGGATATGCCAATGGATAGGATATGGGGTGAAGGGGAAGATGTGAGGGAAGAGTCAGAGTTTTGGCCTGAGCAGTTAGAAGGATGGAGTTGTTATTGATGAGGTGGGGATGTTCAGGAGGAGTTTGGTTTTGTGTATTTTAAGTTTGAAAAGCCTATGTGAGTTCCTGGTGGAGATGCTGAGTAGGCCACTAGATATATGAGTGTGGAATTTGGGGAAAATTTGGGCGGATATAAAAATGTTTAGTATACTTCATTCAGCAGTCCTACTAATAATATTTCTGACTTCTGACCACATCTGATTTTTATCTAATGTCTGTTCATCTTGGAGATATCTATGTCTGTTTGTGTATATACCATTGGCCCTTGAACAACACTAGTTTGAACTGTGCTGGTTCACTTATACGTGAATTTTTTTCAATAAATATGTACTACAGTACTACGCAGTCTGTGGTTGGTTGAATCCACAGATGCAGAACCTCGAATATGGAGGGCCAACTGTAAAGTCATACATGAATTTTCACTGTGCAGAGGGTTGATGCCCCTAATTCCTGTGTTCAGGTGTCAACTGTAATATATATACATATATATATACCTATGTGGTATATATATACATATATATATGTATATATATATAGTCTTTTAACACTATTTTATATACATTACCATAAATTTTTATAATGCTCATGTTTATCAGTTTAAATGCCTATATAATATTCTGTTGAGTTTCCTCCACTTGATGTATCTCTCAGGGTAGCTCGAGAGTCAGTAGTGTATCATCTATATAAAGAGATTTTGTAAATTGAAAGCCCTATGAAAAGGTTAATTCTTATTGTTGTAGCAGTGTATTTATTAATGAATAATATTCCATGATTTATTAGACCATTCTTCTATCATGGAATTTAAAAATATTTATAATTATATGTTTTAATGAATGCATTGTTTTAGTATTTGAAAGTCTGAAATGATATAGTTATACATACCTAGGTGATGATTTGTTGTCTGATATGCCAGTGATACTATTTTGTTCGTTTTTCTCTAGGCAAGACTTCAGCGGTACATGATCACAACAGATGAGCAGCTTATATCACTCACACATGCCATTAAGAACTGTCCTGTGATAAATGACAAAGAAAGTCAGACATTAGAAAGGGGAGCCACAAGTAGAAATATGGACAGTCCAGGTGAGTGGAATAATTTTATTATCCCAGATTGGGATTAAAATACTTAGAGAGAAAACAAAACTGTAAACTTGTATGTAATTATTGGCTGTTTATGCATAAACAGCATTAACACTATTGCATTTGCCACTGCTACTTCCAGCTAATATTTATTGGATACTTGCTCTATGCCAAGTACTTTTACAGTGTTTTACATGTATTATCTTGTTTAATCCTCATAATATAGCTTTCATTTAATTTTCAAGAGTTCTTCACTCAGTCTTATGAGGTAGGTGTCATTGTTACCCCCATTTTTTAGATGAGAAAACCAAGGCTTAGAGAAAGTGTTGGTAACTTAGCAAAGTCACACAAATAGTAAGTAGAAGAACTAGCTTCCTAGACATGTGGGAATTTAATACCAGCACCTTTCATTATGGTTCCCCAGGTTCAGAAGGGGTCGGGATGGTCATGGAAAGAAAAAAAAATACTGACTTTCAGAAATTCATGACTTTAGTTCATTTGTGGTGATGCTTTGAAAACCTTTTTTTCACCTCATGCTATAGGCTGAAAAAGACATTTAAGATTTTTTACTTCTAAGTAATATTTTGATGAGTGTCTCTGTATGGAAAGAGTTTTATGTATTTAGGCACGTTTTCTTAGAAGGGATTCTAAGAAGTGGCTGACTCTAAAATTTAAATTGCATGAGATAAACTCAGTGGTGAGGGTGGGTCTTCAAAGGCAGTGCTTTTCTCAAAAACAGCCACTTCTTCCCAGTGCTGGCCCCCCAGGAGCTTTGCCTGTGAGTGACTGCTAAATGAGCATATGGACTAGAAAGTGAAGGCTCCGGAGGCCCTGTGATTTTGCCCTCTGTGGAAATGCATCTAAGTATTAACACCTGAAATGCGCTCATAATTCCTTTGAGTACTCATAGCCTCTCATCTTCTTCAGAGGGTCCAGCTGTAAATGCTAATGTCTCCGTGCCATTGATGTTCAGAGGGGAAGATGTGGTTGAATTCCCACAGGAAGATTTGCCTGTTAAACTGTCTCAGGTGCCAAACCCTCCAGAAAGCGGGAATCTGGCCAGCAATTTTCCAGGGCATATATTTGAGCCAGCGATATTGTTAACACCACCCAGGCAGAAGAGCAACTCAGAATTCTGTCCTTTGCAGGATGGTAAGCAGGCTTCTTCTAAAGCTATAAGGCAGCTGTTTTTTTATGCTTCATATATGTAAAATATTGTGTTCATTTTTCCCTGATAAACAGAATTTTAAAAGATACTGATTACCATACCTAATCTTTAAGCTGAAGGAGGGTCTTTCAGGGTGGTTTATATCATGTGTATTATACCTATGGTGAAATGTGACAGTGAATTTCATTATGTATCTGTTCCATCAGACATTGTAAATATTAATTGAACTCAGATCAAAGGACCAAAGTTCTCAGCAATAAAATGCAGAGTAAGGGGAATCCCATTTGTGTCTATGGTCCAGGGGCACAGGAAGGGGTAAGAAACAAGGGGAGATTGTACTCCGGAGAGTAAGGAAAGTTTAACCAAGGAAAGACAGGAACTGTGACTTGGAAGATTTTGTAAGTCAGATCTGATTATTAACCTCATTTTTAGCAAAAGTTTTTAGCTCAGTCAGCTTGGAGAATTTTATAATGAAAGCCTATGTATAATTAAAAGTAGCTTTAGAATTACTTTTGCAGCATATATAAAGAGAACTTTGAATAATATTTTAAAAATTTATTATTAATCCTTAGCTCATAGATTCTTAAAACTTGGAGCTCATGGATGGTCTTCAGATGTTCCATGGACTCCTTCACTGTTTGGAAAATTATGTTTATTTGTCCACATGTACGTTTTTCTGGAGCTATAGCTTTCATTTCATTTTCAGAAGAGTTCTTCAATCAAAAAAACTAGATGTTCCTCCAAAGTTTTTAGAAAAATGTTATTCAGCCCTGATTTGCCTAAATTTTTCTTTCTTTAAAAAGAGTGTTTATATATTTATGTAGAGGAACAGAAGAATAATTTTTATTGTCATTAGGACATACAGAATTTGTCAGATTTTCTGCACTTCGTTTCCCTTAGAGGACGTGAAAAGACCATAAGACGTTAAAGAAAATGACAAATCCTTGCTGTTATAAAATTTGTTTTAGCATTTACAGTGCAAATGTAGAGTTTGTCAGATCTTTGTGGTGCAGGGGGACAGCGCTAGGCTGAGGGTCAAAAGTGCTGGAGTCTTGGCCTGCCGGTCCAGTGACTAGCAGTGCGTCATGGGGCTAAGATACCTCTGCTGGACTTTAGTTTTCCTGTCTCTCAAATGAGAGTCTTTTCCTTTATCTTTAATGTCCTTTCAGCTCTACAGTTCTGTGATTTGATATTTCCTCTTTAGAGGTCTAGTAAGTATTATTAACATTGGCTAGATTTACAAAATATAATTTCAATTCTGATTTCTGTTCAAGTTAGCGTTTCATTCCTTAAAGTAATTTTTCAAATGTTTGCATGTTATTAATGGGCTTGCCTAATGCTCTCTTATGAGATATTGTAAATTATTTTTCATTGGTGATAACAAGGTAGCTTGAAATCCTTTTAAAGAAATAATTATAATAAATATTTTTACTCTGCAAATATATTAACGGTTCGTTAAAGCAAATTATTCAGGGATTGCTCTAGACAACATTTTGTTAGCACCTTCAGCAGGTTCTGCATTGAAAATAACACTGCACATTTCTTTTACAGTGTGCAGATATAACTACCTTGGAATATGTATTCTGAATTGGTGAAGTTTTATTAACATACTTTTCAACATTTTCTTTGGAATGCTCACATGTAAAGAGTTGTTCAGTTAAACTGAACATGCAGACAGAGATGAGAGGTACATAGGGTGCATCATCAGTGTTCAGTTATGCTCTAGAACAACTGTTCAGTAGAACTTTCTGTGATGATAAAAAATGTTCTATATCTCCCCCATTTAATATGGTAGCCACTATTAGCCTTATGGGACTGCTGAGAACCTGAAATGTGGCTACTGTGACTGATGGAACTGAATTTTAAATTTTATTTAATTTTAATTAAAGTTTGAATATGAATAGTCACATATAACCAGAGGCTGCCATATTGGACAGTGTTGTTCTAGAATTTCCCATCATAAATACTTTCCTTTAGCTACTAATCAATTTCTACTTTGTTTTATAACCATGCTTCTTTTTTTTTTTTTTTTTTTTTTTTTGCGGTACGCGGGCCTCCCACCCCCGTGGCCTCTCCCGCTGTGGAGCACAGGCTCCGGACGCACAGGCCCAGCAGCCATGGCTCACGGGCCCAGCCGCTCCACGGCACATGGGGTCCCCCTGGACCAGGGCATGAACCCGCGTCCCCTGCATCGGCAGGCGGACCCTCAACAACTGCGCCACCAGGGAAGCCCTATAACCATGCTTCTTGAAAGAGTGGTATACATATGCTGTTTTCACTTTCTTATCTTCCATTCACTTTTTAAAGTATTAATTTAATTCATATTTGCAGGTGGTTAAAAAAAGCACATACAAGGGTCTCCTCCTCCTCCACCTCTAGGCCTACCTCAAGAGGCAGTTATTTTTATCCCAGTTTGATTTCTATTTATCTGATGGTGGTCTTAATAATTAACATAAAATATTTTTACATCTCTTCTCTTGAAATATCAACTTTACACAATCATTATAGGCTCTCCCTTATTAAAGAAGAGGGTTTAATTCATCTTAACACCTGCCTCTCTTCTCTATCTAATTTGGATAATTATATTTTTATTTTTAATTCTTCTGTTGCAGAACTTTATGACTTTAAATACTTTCTATTTCTTTTTCATTAACTTCAGGCAGTACCTATTAGCTTTCTGCTATGAGAGGAGAACACTAACTCCCCTCCCTTCCTTGTTCCTCTCCTTTGTTTCCACCTCCCATCTTCAGTCACCTTTACCTTTCCTTTGGTAGTATCAAGTTTGATAACATTTACAATGTTCCATTACCATTATGTCTTCTCTGTCTCATCTATAGATGGATACTGACATTGAAAACAAATAACAATTACATTTTCTTTTTGGGTCCATTGTTACTGTCAGTCCTTGTGCCACGCAAAAGGAAAAAGTTCATAGTATGAAGATCAAGGTGAATTCTTATTTCACTTCATCATTTGTTCAGAATGTTTTACTTGGCTCTGTGTTTATACTGTGATTTTCTTGTTCTGTTTTTATTTTGCCTGAGGATTCAAATTGCTTTTACCGTCTTGTTGACAAAAGTATGATGTGCTTTCACCCATTTCATTTGCACGTCCTTTCATCATTCCACCTTCACACCGGAGATACCTTCCCAGAGCCCACCAACCTCTGTTCCAGTCTCAACGGATTGCTTTCTGGGCCTGTTGCACAGCTCTTATCCTGGGACTTGCTGTTATCACACTTAAAAAAATATTTTTATTTATTTATTTTATTTTTGGCTGCATTAGGTCTTAGTTGTGGCGCACAGATCTTCGTTGCGGCACATGGGATCTATCATTGTGGTGTGTGGACTTTTCTCGAGTTGTGGTGCGCAGGCTCCAGAGCACGTGGGCTCTGTAGTTGTGGCACATGGGTTCTCTAGTTGTGGCTCGCGTGCTCAGTAGTTGCGGCACGTGGGCTTAGTTGCCCTGCAGCATGTGGGATCTTAGTTCCCCTACCAGGGATTGAACCTGCGTCCCCTGCATTGGAAGGCGGATTGCTAACCACTGGACCACCAGGGAAGTCCCTGTTATCACACTTTTGGTTTGGATCCACTGAGTTCTAGATTCCATTTCTTCCTCTTTTTTGGTTTTTTCCCTCAATTTTCTGAAAGAAGTCATCAGAAGGGGTATATAGAAGGTAAACTTTGAGTTTTTGAAAATCTGAAAATATTTTCATTTTTCTCTTATACTTGATTGATGATTTGGCTAGAAATAGAATTCTAGGTCCTTAGTCCCTTTTCCTGAGAAATTAAAGGCATTGTTCCATTGATTTTTAGTATCCAGTGTTGCAGTCGAGATGTCTGATTTCATATCAAAATTTTATTTCTTTGTATTTTTGACCTACTCTTTCTCTGTGGAAGCTTTTAGGATCCCTTTATTTTTATTCTGAAATTGCACAGGGTGTATCTAAATGTGGGTTTTTTCCTCATTATACTGTGAGGCACCCGTGGGACCTTTCCGTCAGAAGACGTGACTTTCTGCAGTTTGGGGAAATTATATGTTGACCTTCTGGATTATTTTCTCATGTATTTGGTCTTATATCTTCCTTCTTTTTTTTTTTTTTTTTTGCGGTACGCGGGCCTCTCACTGTTGTGGCCTCTCCCGTTGCGGAGCACAGGCTCCGGACGCACAGGCTCAGCGGCCATGGCTCACGGGCCCAGCCACTCCGCGGCATATGGGATCTTCCCGGACCGGGGCACAAACCCGCGTCCCCTTCATTGGCAGGCGGACTCTCAACCACTGCGCCACCAGGGAAGCCCCCTTCTTATATTTTGGAAGTATTTTTCACTTTATATTCAAGCCTGACTTTTACATTTTTGTATTTCACCAACCATATTTTTAATTTCCAAGCAAGGACCCTTTCTTATTTTCTGATTGTCCTTTCTTCCATTGCTGCTCATTATGAATGCAATATCTTCCAGAAACTCTTGCGAGGAAACCAGTTAAAATTTTGTTACATTTTCCTCTGTACCTGAATTTTCTTTCTTCTCTTCTTAGTCTGTTCTGTTTATCTATCCTGGCTTTTCTTCTTTGTGCTGCTGGCTTTCCTCAGTGTCTGGTCATCCTTTATTGTCCATTCATATTTAAGAATAAATGACTAGGTTGAATAGTATAGGTAGCTGGCAAAAGTTTTCTCTATGTTGTAGGTAAGGCTAGGTCTGTTTTCCCAATGTGTTTTGCCCTAAGTAGTTGCTTTGCGCATATGGGCATGAGGTGTTAACTGCAGGCCTCCTGTAGCATATGGAAGCAGGATCCAGCTGTTCAATTGGGTCTACCACATTTGCTCTTCCCAACCCTGTTTTTTTTGTTGTTGTTGTTTTCAAGGATGGGTGTCGGAAGTGGGGAGCAACAGGTTGACTGACATAACTGTATAAAAGACAGGCTTTCAAGTAATTCCCCAGTTTAGCCCTACTTTTCTCTTTCTCTGTACCTGTCAGCTTTGAGCCTGCAGCCTTTTCAGTACTGCCCAAAAGAAACTGGTTTACCTGTAGCTTCCTTTTAATTAATAGACATATTCTGGACTGTAGCTTCTGCACAATTTCATTCTTTCACACACTTCCCATCCACTCTCAGTCTTCCAGAAATGTGTTGAAATATCTAGTTTGCTACTGCTTCTCCCCAGACCATTATCTTTACTGGTGTGAGTTTATTTGTGTTTATATTTCCTTACTGTCAGTTAAAGAAGGCGAGATAAATGTATGCTCAGTCTGTAGTCTTGAAATAGAAGCATCTATTTCCCCAATTCACTCCCATATTGGTCATTCTGCCTAAATCACTCTAGCTAAGGGCTCCTGTGGCCAATGTGTTGTTAACTCCACTGTACACTTTCTGTCCTTATGTTTCTAGGTCTTACAGTAATATTACACACAGTTAACCACTGCCTCTTTGTTTCCTTGAAACCACATTCTTGTAATATTTCTTTATCTTTCTGGCTGCTCCATTTCAGTCTGCTTTGCTAGCTTCTCCTCCTTTATCTGACTCTAAATGTTGAGTTCTTCGTGTCTTGTTACTGGTTTCTTCTCTCACTCTATTCTTTCTCTCTAAATAATCTCACCCGTTCTTGTGGCTTCTGTAAGATGTTACGGAAAAACCCGAATGAACTTTTTGGCCAACCCAGTATATGCCAGTGACCTCCAGTTTCGGATCTTAGCCTAGATAGTCTCTTGAGTTTCTGACCCATGTTTCATCTGCTTGGATGGATATATAGGCACCTTAAACTTAGCATGTTCAAAACAATTCTTAATAATCCTCCTCCCACCAAATCTGTTCTCCTTGTCTTCTCCATCTCAGTAAATGGCATCACCATCCATTCACTTGTGCATGCCATCTTGCTCTGTGCGTTTCCCTCACTCCCTACTTTCAGTTCATCACTCTCAGTTCTATTGCCAAAGTATTTCTCAAATGTATCTACTTCTCTCCATCTTTATAGCAAACATACCTTAGTCAAAGCTACCATCATCTTTCTTCTTGTCTACTACAGTTGCTTATTGGTCTCCCTACTTCTATTCCTGGACCTTCCAATTATCGACAGCATTTAAGAAATGCAAATTATGTAAATTGAGTCATTCCCAAACCTCCAGGTTTCATTGCTCTTGGATTAAATTATAAAATTTCTAACATGGCTTTAAAAAGCTCTGCAAAAAATGGCCCTGCATGCCTCTCTGGTCTCATATACTCCCAGTTCTGCCTTGTTGCTATGCTACAGCCAGACTGGCCTCCTTTCTTTGCTGTTTCCTATTTTGGGGCCTTCACATATGTTGTTCTCTCTGACTGTAATGTTCTTTGCTCTACTTTCTGTCACATATGTAATCATTTAAAAACTTTACTTCTTCAGAGATGCTTCCCCTGCCCGCCCTCAGTTTACATTATGTATCTGTACTCCCCCCAGGATTCCCAGGTATGAGTTAATACATGTGTTAAAATGTGAACTGGGTAGATGGTTTTTCACAAGGATGCATGTAAGGAATATAAAAGACTCTGTACTTGATTGTTAGCGCTGGTATTGCTGGTACGTTCCCTGCTAAAATAAGTGAGGCATTCAGAAACCAAATCCTTCTATTGAAATATTTCTCTCACTACTAAGGAGGGCTAATGAGATGATTATAGTGCCAACTGTGGTTAAGTGGTACATGTTTCTTATGCTTTAATTTTATCTACAGTATTGAGGAGGGCTGTTCAAACTCGTCCTGCCCCACGAATTCCTCCAACCGTGGAAATAATTGAGAAGGAACAAAATTGGGAAAAGAAGACCATACCTGCTGGCACAGACATTCAGAATTCAAGTGAAGAGAGTCATCTCTTTACTCAGAGGTGGAGGGCCTCTCACATGGGAGAAGATTTGCAGAACAAAACCCAGGCTCCTTTTGTTAACCCCTCACAGCCCCTCTGCAATTCCCGTTCAAGCACTCAGCAATCAAGAAACCCCGCACTCTCAGAAGTACCCCCAGTATTGGGAGATGGGCAACAGCTTAGAACAGATGAGACATTAATACAAAGAAAGGACATCATGGCACGAATTGCTGAGTTGACACTGCAGAATTCAGCTATCAAGGCACATCTGAATAATATTATTGGGCCAGGGGGAGAGCAAGGGGATGGACTTCGGGAGTTTAACAAACAGGAGACGAGTCATGCCAGCGACATGACCTCTGTGAGTACCAGTGAAGGATTGCCTACAGACATATTGGTATTTCAGTATATTGCTGGAGCATCCAGAAATGACCCTGGATATCTTTGAAGCTGGTACTAGATGGCTTATGCTGTGTCAAGTCCTCATCACAAAATAAGTAGAGGTTATTTATCAGTTTATGTCACACATGCATTAAAAGAGTACAACATAAAATTTAAAACGAGGAAATGAATGAGGAAAATAGGACAAAAGTAAAACAGGTAGGAAACCTAAAACTAAGCTAGGAATGAAGTTTTAAATATAATATATAGAATAAATATGTCTTGAAAGTTTACCACATAGCTGTGTTTTAATTGAAATCATTTTTACTCTTAAAGGGCTCATAAAAGAGAATTATGTGTAGTTGGCCCTCAGCTCGTGAGTAGTTAATTTTTTAGGACACAGAATGCATTTTCCCTTAGAAATGATGTTTTAAAGAATATTAAAGTCAGACTTTAATGTACATACTAATGATCTGGGAATCTTGCTAAAATGCAGACTCTGATTGAGTAGGTCTGAGGTAGAACCTGTGCGTTTCTAATAAGTTCCCAGGTGATGTTGGTCCAAGGATTACACTTCGAGGAGCAAAAGTCTGCATGTTGTAGTGCTGGAATTTTGTAAGTTACGTAACTGAGGGCTGACCTGGCAACGTGAACCTTCATTTCCTTGTTTGCGGGGAGCAAAGGGATTCTAAGTTCCAGTTGTGGAGTGTTTATAACACACGCCCTCATGCAGATCCCAGTGACAGGAGAGTCTTCCTTTTACCCTGTCATGAGCCAATGTGGCGCCTCTCAGAGTTCTGATGGGAGGCGGGGCCGTGGGAAGGAGCTGGCCAGCTTCATGGATTAGGGGTTCCAGAGTGATCGCTTCCATAAGGGCTTTACCAACTGTGGATTGAGGGCTTCCATGAGGAAGGTAAGGAGAGGGTGGGGGTAAGGGCCACCTCTGTCAGCACTGGCTCATGGGCAATAAGGGCAGTACGGGTATCGAGTGACAGAAATAGCAGTCAGAAGGGACGGGCAGAAGAAGCCGGGACGGAGATTAGGAGTGGGCAGCAGTGATTGTTACGGTTGTACGTAAGTACAAGCTGCCTCAGTTTTAGTCAACAGAGACATTTCTGTGTATGCAGAGCTTTGAAGATTATTTGAAACAGGCAACTCTCGGTTAAAAAAAGCCCACAGAATTAAAAATGGAGCTTGCCCCCTTTTCCAATTAGTATAACAGTTAGGCTAGAGAGGACAATCTAGTACTATTGCCCTCACCACCCTTTTCATTATAATCAGAATTACAAAATGATTTTTAATTCATGCTGTTTTGCTTATCTCTTTTTTAACTAACGGGCATAAGCTACAAATTAGTGACTTCTAGTAGGAATTGTTTTTCCCCAAAGGGACATACTTACTAAATGAAATACTTAAGAGTGACATTCCTTTCAGGAATTTTCAAATCAAACTTACATTATATTCCTTGGGTGGCTCCTTTTTACTCTACCTCTCATATTCCTTTCCAGTCACTAGCCTTCTGGAATCAGGTATATTAGGCCAAAAGTGGCCTGGGTAGGGTGACACATGGTCAGAAGGAGTGATAAGATTCCTAGAAATCTTTGCCAAATAGCTCATAGTGCATATCTGAAGATTATAATTATAGAAGCATCTACTTCAACTATAGCAGGTCCTCTTTTGTATATTGTGATTCAAACTCCAGACCTGTCTTTAATAGGGATGTTAGAAGTCAATCACTCGGAGTAGTGTCTTTGCTCGTGTGATCTTTGTGCAGCTCAACAAACGCTAAGAGATGCAGGAAGGCTTTGCTTTGTCCCACGGACACTGTCCATGGACAGAGGGGGACTAGAGGGCTTATGTGGCACTGATATTAGAAGGATTAGTATCCCTTTACTTTAGCCTTTATTTTTCAATTAAGAGATTTGTAAATTCTATTACTGTTTGCCCAGTATTCAAGTTCACATGTAGCAAAGGCTATGAATACTAATTTGCTGGCTCTTAGTGGAAGAGTTCGTTTTTACAAAAGGTCAAAATTGTTTGTATTATTTTTAATATGGAGTCTGTGTCCTTTTTTTTTTTTTTTTTTAAGACTTTTCCAGTAGTACAACCTCTAACACCAAGTAGCATGGAGGAGCGGATTGCAGAATTGAATCGACAGAGTGTGGAGGCTCGTGGAAAACTCTTGCAATTCATAGAGCAGCAGAAACTTGTTGGTTTGAATCCTTCCTCTCCACCAGTATCACCTATTCGGTCACCTCTCGGAGCATGGACTGGTTAGTCACAAATTCATGATTTAAAAGCTTAGACACATGAAAATTTTCATTTTCTTGATTTTGCAAGTATATATTTAGCTAAAAGAAATCTCAGAGCGCATATATTTCAGTGTCTTCAATTTTATATAGAAAGAAACAGACCTAAGTGACAGAAATGGGACTAGAAGGCTGGTCTCCTCTCTAGCTTCTAGAAAGCTATCCCATGGTGCCTGCAGTTAATCTTTGGTGTCTGAATTCCTAAGTTGCCCTACATGTAAATGGGATCTATTTCTGTATATGATTCGTTCATGGCGTATGCTGCAACTATTTATAAACATAAGCATCAAAATAATTTAGAATTTCATCAGCAACAAATTACAAGTTATATTCTGTTAAAACCATTAAAACATTTTCACTTGTAAGTTAAACTTCCTATTTAATTGTTACTTTTAGGAATGTGGAAAGCTACAGGGGATTCTAAACAATAGAAAGTAACTGAAAATTTAGTTGTCATAGTGATCACATTCAAAAAGGTACTGATAAAGGAAGTAGACCTCAAGTTGCTCTTTAGCCAAAAATTGAATTATTAAGACCCTCAAGGGGTAGAGCTGCATGAAGGTTCTAGAGAGACTAATTTGGGCCTGGTGTAAGAGAAGGTTCTAATTGTCAGGAATAGACAAAGCTCTGTATCAGTAAGTGGTGTGCCCCCTGAGGTGTTCAAGCATTGTTGTTTTAGAGAGATTCCTATGTCCTGTGGCTGGTTGAAGTAGGTTACCTATGAAGGATCTACCAATAGGACTTTTTCTCTCAGAAGTTATTTCCCTTTTGAATTACAGACCCAGAAAACAGAGTGATTTGAGGCACTTCCTGGTGGTCCAGTGGTTAAGACTCCACATTCCCAATGCCGGGGGCCCGGGTTCGATCTCTGGTCAGGGAACTAGATTCTGCACACATGCTGCAACTAGAGATCGCGAGTGCCGCAACTAAGACCTGGTGCAGCTAAATAAATAAATAAATAAATATTTTTAAAAAAGAAAACAGGAAAACAGAGTGATTTGGAAGTTACTGGAAAG
The DNA here is from genome assembly GCF_964341445.2 of Mesoplodon mirus. Classification (NCBI taxonomy): domain Eukaryota; kingdom Metazoa; phylum Chordata; class Mammalia; order Artiodactyla; family Ziphiidae; genus Mesoplodon; species Mesoplodon mirus. The sequence goes on from NC_138982.1 coordinate 87,546,166, forward strand.
TGATGGATAACGCATTTCCCTAAGGTCCTTCCTCTTTGTTTATCTAGGCTCCTTCACATTACAGCTTTATCTACCGTCTTCATAGTCAGAAAGTCTAGAGGCAACTTCTGACTAGAATAAATAAGTGAAATCACTCAATATATGTGAATACCAACGATGTGCCACCATGTTCTGGGCACTGGGGATACTGCATCGAACAGGACAAGCCCCTGCCCAGCTTGACTACTCTGGGATTCAAGTTGGGGAGCAGGCAATACAAATAAGCAAATAAATACATGAGACAATGTCAGTTAGTGCTAAGTGCAATGAAGAAAAAATAAAGCAGATCACTCGTAAGAATAATTTTGTGATAAAATGAGACATCTGTTTCAGTAGTTCTTTGAGGTTAATACTTCCATTTCTGTTGGCTCATTTAGTTTTCAGCATACCCTCAGAGTAGACAAAACTGATACAACTATTTGATAAATAAGTAAACTGAGGCACAAAGAGGCTGAGTGATTTGTCTGAAATTCTAAAGCAAACTGGTAGATTTGCAACCGTGTTCTTTCCATTCCAGTGCTTGTTTGTCTAAGGTATTCTTTTCTTAAGTAAAATTATTGGTTTCACAGGAACCTCTGTGGTCTATAATGATAAAGCTAAAAATAAATCATATGTCATGCAGAGAACCTCTTTTGTTTTCTAGGGTAACCAAGGAATATGTTATAAAATTGAATAGAGCTTCATTACCCCTTAAAGTCCAGAAATCACTGGTTTTAAGCAGTGATTCTTAGGAGCACTGCCTGAGCCTTTCATGAGTACATACTTAGTAAATATTTGTTGACTGATTATCTACTTCTGGAATATTGAAAATGTACATAATTATACTTGCCTTTGGCCATATGAGCTCTTCAGCCAACTTTCCCCTCCAAATTTAATGTCTTCAGTAACAGTAATAATGTAATAGATTTAGAAGATTTAAAGTTTTACTGCATAACTCCAGAAATTTTCTTTCTTTTTCATTTTTTTTTTTTTTTTTTTTTTTTTGGAAAGCTTTAGATAAGTTGCTCTCACCAAGATCCCTATTCTTTAGGGCTAGCTCTTAATTTCTGTTTTTCACTTGCAGATCTGACATGATACCACTTGTCTGAAGATTCTGGCTCTCTAGGAACTGGCATGCTCCTGAATTGACACTAAGAACTAAAGTTTCTTGTCCCACAGTTCGTTTTTTAAAAAATCCTTGAAGTGTATTTGTGGTCCATGATGATAAAAATATAGAAAGAACCCTCAAATTTATAATGTATGATTTGCAGTAAAACAGAAATCAAGTTAAATTTTAATTTTCATTTTATTGAAAGGTAATAAACTAATGTTTATTTTTATATTATAGAAGGAGGAAAGAGGACGATCGAGGTATCTATTCCAGTAGCAGAAGCCCCAGAAAGCTCAAAATGCACTATTGTCTCTCCTACCAGTGGGCTAAATTCAACAAGGTAGGGTTAAGATCAAGAACGTGGTTTGTGTTTTATTCTTTTTGTGAAAAAAGGTAGTGCATAATGTCTGACTTAGTTTCAGACAGATTCACTCATGTAGAGAAAATCAAGTAATTGGGGAGGAGAATTTTGGGGGAAAAAAGAAGAAGAAAAGTATTGGATTGGCTATTGACGACAAAAATAGGATAATAGCACATATGTAGAGTGTTTTATGGGTTACAAAATTAGGAGGTAATATATGACAGGGTAAATTGACCAATAGTATTTTTCTCCTTTACAGTAAGTGAAACCAAAGCTCATAGAGCTAATCGGGCAATTTGCCTCGATGGGTTATGTAGTTGGTAAATGGTGACACCAAGGATGTACCTGGCTCTCTGTGTCCACTCTACATGCTAGTACTGCACTGCTCCACGTCTCATTACTCTTCCACGACCTTGACCTTCTTCCCCATACCTGCACATCCATTCTTCCTCTTTTAATGTTAAAAACTTATCTGTATGGTCCTCTAATGGTCTCTGTACATTCCATTCAGTCTTTCTGTAAACCTAAACATACTCTAAAAAAGAGAATCTATTAATTAAAAAAACAAGACTTAGGTTGGTGAAAATATGTTGCAAATAATTTACCTCATTTGGACTTAAGTCAGCCATTCCTTTCAAGCTCTTCTCAGTATTGAGAATTGTGTCTTATATAATTTTTAAAGGTGAATAGTAATAGATTACACTCTCACCCTCTTTTATTTCTCATAAATAGATCTCCAGGGTCTACTAGTAATTCTTGTTCTCCATTAAATGCCACCTCAGGAAGTGGGCACTTGACACCTCTTAATCCAAGTGCAAAGGTATGTGATAAAATGTAATTGTGAACTGTGTCTAGAGGTTGGGAGGGCAAAGGTGGGAGGTGGCTGATTTAGTAGTTTCCAGCTTAATTATTATTCCTGTTTTCTTAAAGATAACATAAAATTCTCAGAAGAAAAGAAATACTAATTCACCTTCATTAGAAAAAAACAAATAAGCATACACTTCTTTTGTTTTCTAGGGTAACTAAGGAATAAGGTAAAATTCAATAAGATTTCAACAAAGATCGGACATTATTGTTTCAGGCAGAGCATTCCAAATAGTGTGGCAAGACACGCAGGGATGCCTTGAATGGGTCATGGGCTTACTGAGATACTGGTTTCCTCAGTCTTTGCTGTGGCTGTGTAGGGCTTGGGATAACCAGAGCCCTGGGGCCAGTCACTTTCCTTGTCTCTCTGCCCCAGTGTGCTGTATCTGAGTGTGCCACAGAGAGGTTATGTGCCACACATAGAGAGGTTATGGCACAAAGGGTAAATAAATGTCTTACGTATTTTTTATGTGTTCTGATTTGCTATAGGGATGTACAGAAACTAAGCATCTTACAGTATATCCAAAATTTTTGCAAAAGGCGTTTTTCTGTGCTGGTAATACAGCAAAATATAGTTCCTTTGACTGATTAGTCATAGCAAATTGTGAGGGTATCTTTAAAATCTTAAACATTACATTTGCAAACGTGAGCTAACAACTGTTTGATGGGGTGGAGGGGGGAATCTTCCTTGCTATTCTTATTACTAGCTTCAGTAATTAGACCAAATAGTGAACGCCTCAATAAACATTGAGTATTTATAGTCCAAATTAATCGGTAGGCTCAGAATATTCCAGTTGCCCAGCACTGGAAGATTTGTCCTTTGTTGTTTCTTATATTCTTAAAAGCTTTAACGTAAACTATTTTATATAATTTGCCCTTAATTTCTGGAATTTAGTAACAGATTTAATTTACCAAGGTCAAATAACTTTTTTGTTATTTTAAAAAGTTGTACATTGATTTGTATAAAATACTAGATTGATTCTTTTTTAAAAAATTAGGCCTGCCAAATCAGTAAGGGGATCTGTTGACCAGGGAATATTTGGGAGTGTCTCTGATAGAGAATACATATTTCTAGTAGCAATAATTTTTAGTACCATTCAGTGGTGTAAGATAACTTTGGTTCTATGTACTTGGTATAAATAATTGTAAATCTTGAGTGGTTTCATGCTCCTGATTACTTTCTAAAGCCTTTCTGCATCTTTGTTCAACAGATTGAGAAACAGAATGAAGAAGGCTGGTTTGCTCTTGCTACCCACGTGTCCTAAGTGAGGTCGAGTTGTAGAGTTTGTTCTCAGTAATATATTCTTGAGCTTCCACTCCCCTTTCCCTGCTCCCACTTTTAAGTTTTTATGTTCTTCTTTCAGATACAACTTACAAAGATCTCGTGACTTAGTACTAATGGAACAAAGAAATAAAGCAATTATTTTAATTTTTAACCTTTTCAAATAGATTTCCAACAAACAAACAACCTGTAACCTCTTGTGAATAAAATTTTGACTAGAGGGAAATAAAAGTTTTATATTCTAATAAATTCAGGGATTTTTTTGAGTAATATATTTTTTCTTTATCATCTTTATTCAGATTTTTTTTGGTCCAGTGTATCTCAAGTGTTGATCTATTTTATATTTATTTTATTTTTTTCTGAAGAACTAAGCTGCTTTTCCATATAACTTACAATAAAATGCCTCGGTGTGACTAAAGTCTGGCTTTCAGAAAAATTTACACCCCCTTTTGAGAGAAGTCACTGTAGTCCATCACTTTTTCCATCAAGTGAATATATAGTTTTAAAAAGTAAGTGTGGGAGTATTTGTTTGTATTTGCTTAAGCAGGTAAGGGTGGTTATATATATTATAAAATTCTTACATAGTCTTTACATGTGAAAATGTTATCAGTAATGGTAATGTATATCAAAAAGATAATGATTGAGCTTAAATATCTGAATGCAGTAACATTGATTTATTGGTTTATTTAATGTTTGAAACAGAATTGAGTACAAAACGTTGCTATCAATTTTCCCAGCCTTGAATCTACAATGCATTCAGGGTAGATTTTTCTTCAAGGCACCTGTTTGATCTCACATATTGGTTTCTGTTTTAAACTTGGTTTTTGAATGGTCTCTGCTCCTTGGCTCTATGATAGGAATTCTCAGCCTAAGTGAGGTGGGAGTGGCGAGGGGGAAGCACACTGAAACTCCTTGGGGAACTTTCTCAGATAACACCTTCCCTCCTCCTGCAGTTGTAAGTCACTGTTGTAGGAAGTGTGCTATGCAGCTTTCATTTGGGCCTCTTCATTGTTGTAGGGGCAAAATAATTATTATCTTTCGGTATCACTGATTTTATTTATGTGAAGTCATCTGTATGCATGTGCATTATTGCAGATTCTTCCATCTGTATTGCACTTTTTAAACCTTGGTATTTAATAAATACTATCCCTGTATGGCATATAAAACCATTTTAGTGTTATTCCTTCTCTTATTGAAATGTCAAGTTATCTGCTTGGTTTGTGAATGCATTCTTTTGACATGTATTTTCTTTAATATTCTCCAACTGGTTGGCTCTTTATTGTTTTCCTCTATATTCCTTTCAACCTCTAAGATGCCTTGGCGTGGCATTTTAAAAAGCTGCTCATGGTGATTTAATGTGCAGCCAGAGTTGAGAACCAATGCAAAAACTTTTACCACTAGCTCACTGGCAACCTTTGGGACTGATATTGAAGTATTCATCCTGTTAATGTTTGTTTTTGCTGATAAAATACAAAGGTAGATTGTAAAAACTCCAAGAATAATAGATACAGAGAAAGGAGCCTTTCTTTCTTAGGCCTTCTGGAGTAGTGCTTCTCAACTTCAGCTGTTATTAGAGTCATCTGGGGACCTTCTAAAATTCCCAGTGCCCAATTCTCACTCCAGACCAATTAAATTAGAAACTCTGGGGATGGGACACAAACATTAGTATTTTAAAAACCTCCTGAGATGATTCCAGTGAACAGCCAAGCTTGGGAAAATAAAAACATTTATTATCCCCAAGTCATAAATTAGTGCATAATTGTGTTTAATTAAGTTAAACTACCTTTATTAGCTTCTCTTTATCAGCTTTCAGAGCCAGCTGCATCAGTGGGTCTCAAAGCGTGAACACCAGCCAGCAGCATCAGTATCACCTGGGGTACTTGTTAGATGTGAAAATTCTTGGGCCCTACCCCAGACCTATTGATCAGAAACTCTAGTGTCTTTTTTAATAAGCCTTTCATGTGATTCGGTGCATGCTCAAATTTGGGAACCATGGATCTATAGCACTGCAGACAGGTGAACTCTGCTGTATTTGACTGTGATGTACTACATTTGTATTTACTTTTTAACGGTCCAAACTCAGATTACTTGTGTTTCTTGGTTTTAGACGCAAGTTTTTTGCTAACATATGTCTTGTCCGATATGTCCCAGAAAGCTGCTGTTCAGTTGCTAATAAACTTTAATAAAATTTATAGTTCTCCAAATTGCAGCTTGTGAGAGAAACTAGACTGATAGCTAAATCCATAGTTATGATAGAATCACTCCTACACTGTCCTACACTGTATAGCAAAATCATTTGGATTAGCAGAATTTAATAATGGTTTACTATGTGCTAAGTGCCAGGCACTGTTCTAGCCACATGACTTCGTGACACCTTCATGAAGTAAGTACTGTTATCCTTATTTTGCAGATGAGGAAATTAGGTCCGAGGAGGTAAGCACTCTCTCAAGGTCACATAACCAGGGAGTGGTGGCACTAGAATGAGAACATAGGCAGTCTTTCTCCAAAGCCTATGCTGCACTGCCCTCTTATGGTGTGCACAATATGGAAGCACCATAATGGTAATAGCTGTCCTTTATTGAGCCGTTCCTGTGGCAGGCGCCGTGCTAAGCCGCAGTAGCCCGTTATTGCATTTAAATCTCACAGTCAACCTATGAGTTAGATGTGTTTAAATGCCACCCACCCCCCTTACAGATGAGGAAATTGAGCTCTAGAGGTCGAATAAGCTACCCAACATCAGAGTGCTTATAAGAAGTAAAGCCAGGACTTGAAGCTCTTTTTAAAAACAATTATTGGACTTCTACTAACTTAAAAGAAATAACTAATATAGCATAGTGGCTACGGGTGCAAGTGTTGCCAACAAAGCTTGGATTCATATGTCATCTGTGTTCCTTGGGCTGTGTCTCTTGGGCAGCTTAATCTCATTTTTCCCATTTGAAAGTCAGAGATAATACCTTTCTTACAGGGTTGTGAGAATTAAGTGAGGTAAATAGGTGTAAATATGCTAAGAACAGCACCGGACTCACAAGCATTCAGTAATGACTGCCGACTTTTTGGTGTAGAAATAAATATACTATTCCCTCTGTACTTCTGGATTTTTAAAGACATTCTGTAGTGAATTTGTGTTTTTCTCAAATTAATAACTGGATCCACTGCTTTAACTTTAAAGATGTTTGGAGGTTGAAATAAAACAGGTTGAGCATATTATTTGAAAATAACTAACATACTGTTTAAAAGTAAGTTTATCCTATGTTTTCTGACTTTTTGACACCCTGGATATACTATTTAATAATTAACAGCAGCGATAATGGTCTTGTTTTTTAATCCATGAGAATACTTGACTAAAGAGAACATTTCAATATTACCAATAAATGCATGGTACAAAGTTTTTGGAAAATCATTGTGTAACATTACAGAAACCAATAAACACAAAATATAATACAGCCATTTTTTTCTTACCAACTTTATTGAGAAATAATTTATATACAACAAAATATATCCATATATCCATTTAAAGAGAACAATTCATGGACTTTGGCAGTTGTATATACAGACAAAACTATCACCACAATTAAGACCATTTCTATCATCTCCAGAAGATTCCTCCTGTCTCTTTGCAGTGCATTTCTCCCTTTACTCCAGCTCTAGGGAACCACTGATCTGCTTTTGGTCATCATAGATTTGTTTGCATTTTATATAAATGAAATCACACACACTGTAATATTTTGTGCCTGTCTACTTTCACTCATCCCAACTGAGATTCATCCATGTTGTGTGTATCAGTTTCTTCCTTTTTACTTCTGAGTAGTATTCTGTTGTACAGATATTTATCCATTCACCTGTCAGTGACCATTTAGGTGGTTTCCAGTTTTTTGCTATTGTGAATATGGCTGCTATGAACATTCACACATAAGGCTTTGTATGGATGGAAATTTTTATTCTCTTGGGAAAATACCTTGGACATGGAATCGCTTGGTAAATGTTTAACTTTTAAAGAAACTGCCAAACATTTTTCCAAAGTGGTTGTGCTACTTTACATTTTCAACAGCATTATATGAGAGTTCCATTTGCTCCACATTCTTCCACATTTGGTGCTGGCAATTTTAAAACTCTTACCCATCCCAGTAGATATGGAATGTGTGCATTGTGGTGTGCATCTCCCTGGGGCCTAATGTTATGCATCTTTCCATGTGTTTATTGACTGCTCATACATCTGATGTGGTGAGGTATTCAAAGTCCTAGGTGGTTAGTTTTTTTGTTGTTGAATTTTAAGAGTTCTTTACATATTCCGGATACAAAATTCTTTGTCATATTATTGCGAGGCTGTAGCCATTTAAAAACAATGTTTTGTAAACAGTAACATTAGTTAGGTACTTTAAAATAATTAATAATGATTGCTGGCTGTGCCACAGAGCATTTGGAGAGCAAACTGCTAAACTGAAAAAATCTGTCAAGCTAGGCCTGTATTTTGTGCACCTAGAGTCCTGTGACCAAAGAGCCCACAACATAAAATACTTACTCTTAAAGTCAACAGAGATAACATAGCGTAAAATAAATAAATAAAACAAAAATCGCCCCGCGACGTATCTTTGCTGGTGACGGTGTGTGATCAGGGCACCTTTGAGCCATTTTGTATTATTGGGCATATCTTCGAAAGTCATCAATGTATCATCCTTAGGATAATAATAATATAAACTAGACATAAAAATTAAATGCGGATAATAAGCTGGCAGAATGCCGGGCTTTCTGTTTGGCCTTGATCCTGAGTCATGGGCCACGAAATAGCCGGGCCAGAGGGCAAGCGAGATCAAGGGTACCGCTGCAACCGCCTTGTCATTTCCCAGAAAGCGGCCTTAGGGCGGCGCATGCGCCTCTCGGCCCGCCCGTCTCCGCCCACCCGGGAGGCGGGGTGGCGTTGCCGTGGTAACCGCAGTAAACGGAGACCTGGGGCAGACGCTGTGACTGGGAACGCGCGGCAGATGTCGGTGCCTTAGGTAAGTTTTGACCCCAGCAGCCTGGTAGTTCCCACAACCTCCCCCTCAAATCTGTTGGCGAGTCAGGGATAAATCGACCCCATTTGGACTTCTCTTAGGCTGAACTAGGGTTCTCCGGGCTTTGCTGCGACACTTTCCTTCTCCTTTCTATGGATCAGTTCGACAAACATTTGAAGTGACAGCATTCGCAGGCATGGGGCTACACACTATAGATACAACGTGGACGCTGTTCCTGCCTGCAAGGAGCTCATGATCCAGCTGGGGAGGAAGACAGACGACGGCAGGAGTCCGAGTTGGTCTGGGCTGAGCCAGGAACAGGGAGTCGGTGGGAAAGTGCCTGGGTTCTGGGGTCAACAAGCCACCCAGACCTGTTAAGTGTGACACTTGGCAAGTTGACCTTCTGCACTTTAGATTCCTCATCTAGGTAGGGAAGGTGGTAGTGCTTACTTCATGGGGTTCCTGTTACAATTAAAAAGGAGAATGCAGGTCAAGTAAGTGTGTAGCACATGCAAGACACAGTAGGTGCACAATAAATCCTTGTTGCATACAAGTAGATATAGTAGCATACAAGTACTCAGCATGCCCGGCCAATTGTGAGTTGTCCAAGGTGGCTACTGACTAAAACTTTTCAGAAGGAGGAGGGGCTGAGGAGGATCCAGGAAAGGCGAAGGTGACAAGAGATGAATTACAGACCCTGAGATGAAGGACCTTTGTGCCACACCAAGGAATCTGAGTTCTTGTTCTGTGGCAATGAGGAACCATTAAAGGTTTTAAACAAGAAGAGTGACACATTAAAAGCTGTGTTTTAGGAATGTAAGAGGCAGTGTACAAATGGACCAGAGAAGGGAGAGAATGAGGCTGTGGTAATGGTAGAGGTGAGACAGTATGAGGACCAGAACTAGGATGGGGACAGTGGGACTAGAAGGGAGAGGATGAATTCAAAAGGCTTAATAACTGGACACTGGGCAACAGGACCTGGAAGTCAATTGCATGAGCTGGGTGAGAGGGAAGGATTCAAATAGTAACTGCTCTGCTATCTCATCTGTAAAATGCACCTAACTCATAGAGTTTTGAGAAATATATGAAACAATATGTGTAGAATCCTCAGAACTGTGCTCGACACGTAGTAAACATTAAAAAAACATGAGCTGTTATTCTCTCCACAGTTGTATTTCACACTGTAAAGTAAAAACTGAGTGTCTGTTTTTATACAGGAATCTCTATGAATCTCAACGTGACCAGCTCTGGCACACTGCTGAGATAGAGTGTTTGAGTTTGTGAGAGTGGGGACTGACCCTGGAATCTAAGGAATGAATCTTGAGTAATGTCATCTTGGGGAGCCCTCTGTCCGGCTTCCAGCCAACCTCCTTCTAGCAACACACACTCTTCAACACTGTGTACTACAATTTTCTTTTTTCTTTACACTTCCTCAGGGTTGACTCAAAACTTCACAGTCTACCTAATGAGTTGGTTAACAGAATTAACCATAGGCTGGACCAATAAGCCTGAGTCTAATGAAAATAGATTTAAGGTAGTTCTGCAAATAGACTTCCAAACCTAGCTAGTTCAGTTGTATAAGATAGGAAGGACATGGCTAGGTATACAGAAATAAGGTTTAGTCATTCAAGCTGGTTACAAATGGATTATTATGAGTCAGTATATGAGGAGCCTGCCCACCCCCCCGACCCTGGCAAGCTAATGTAATATTAGGCTGCCTTGAAAGAATATAATGTCCCCAACGGATAAAGTGATGGTTCATATCTTCTGGAAAGTGTCCAGATCCTTCAAAGGACATACAAAATTGGGAGGGATATATGATGGATTGGGAATTAAGTTTTTGAGCCATCCAGATGCTGAAAAGAGTTGAAAATATGTTAGTGAGAAATAGTTGAAAGAAATGGGATGCTTTATCTGGGAAAAGAGAGGATCTGGGTAAGAAAGTTAACTAGCTAATTATTTGAATGGCTATAGTAAACAGGAAAACTTGTTCTGTGTGTCCGCAGAATAGGGCCAAATAGATCCAAGTTGCAGGTAGGAAGATTTCATATAATATAAAATGAACTTCCTAAGAACTAGAGCTGAGAACATTAACAGAATGTGCTCACCCTCTTACCTGAAATGTTTAAAGCTGATTGTCTCTTGGTGTGTTCCTTCATTTGTTCCTTTCTTAAGGAATTAAAACATTCATCCCTTCAACTATTTTACCTACTGAGTGCAAGGCACTGTTCTTTGAAAGCTTTACTGTATTAACTCATTGAGATCTCAGAACCATCTTGTGAAGTAGGTACTGCACTTTACAGATGAGAAGGCACAGAGAGGTTAAATACTTGTTTAATACCTCACAACTATAATAGTAAGAGGAAGAGCCAGGCTTTGAGCCCCGTCAGTGTGATTCTAGCCAATACTCTTAGCCTGGGCTTGAGTTGTAGATGTGTGACTTATATTGGGTGGGAGGATTGGACCAAATTAACCCTCTTTCAACTCTCAAGATTCTGTGATCATATTTATTGAGCCCTAGCTGTATTAAAGAGAATGTGTAGTAATTATAGCAAAACTACCATTTTCCAGTACCTACGAAGAGTTTGATATAAACCCATGATCCTTAACTCTGGTTCCTATTCTTTGGCTCCACAAAAGAATTATATAGGGAGTGAGACCCTGAGAATGGTACATTGTAAAAAGTTTTCCAAGTGATTCTAAAGTACAGCCAGAGTTGAGAACTGTGGGTATAAAAGATCTCATTTAATACTTACAATAACTCTGCCAGACAACCTTATCTTCCCCATTGTACATATAAAAGGACTGACAGGTTAAGGGATGCTAGGGGCTTGGCCCTTGGCCAAGTAAACCTTTTTTCTTGGCCAAACAAGTCTCTCTGACATCAAAGCCTCATCAGGTTACAAAACAACTTCTCAATCCCTTAATTCTAAAAAAAATAAAAACAAACACAAAAATCAAGAGAGGGTATCATGATGTCAGTGCAAGGAAACAGATAGTATAAACCCTAATGTCCAGATGAAGGTGGGTAGTTGTCATCCTGCACTCTCATGCACTGATTGTGTAGTGTAGATCCTGGCTGCTTTGGGCATAGTAGTCTTTCTTGAGAGACCAGGAAGGTATAATAATGCACTAGTTTAGTTAATTTGCATAGCAGCCTTATACATAGTTTTTTCTTCACTCCCATTTTACAGTTGAGGAATTGATGTGAAGTAATTAGCTAGTTATGTGGCAAAACTGGGATTCAAACCTGAATCTAACCACAGATCTCATCCAAATAGAACTACTACTCTACTCTGCTTGCCAGCTGTGCCATAGAAGAATGTTGAGGAAACATGGGATGTTTAGTGCGGAGAAATGAAGACTTAGAAGGAAGACATAGTAGATGTTCTCATCTACAAGAGCTGCCATAGAGAGAGAGGACAGAGGAAACCTCTCGTGTCACTCCCCTCCTTAAAAACCTTCAATGGCTTTCAATTACCATAGAAATAAGTTCTAAACTCCTTAGCAAAGCTTAGAGACAATTTGATGATCTGCTACCCGCTTCCTCATCAATGTCCATTTCACTCTCCTGCTCTAGCCAATAGACTGCTCTCAGGCCTTCACAGACACAGGCCTCTCTTAGAAGCTCCCTCTGCCAATAATCTTTCCCATTTTATGCCTGGCCAATGTCTACTCATTACCTGTGTCTCAAATGCCTCTTCCTTAACCCCAGACATGGTTTAATCTTCTTGCTGTATGGGCCCACAGCACCCTATTTTTTTGTAGCACTCATTACATTTTAATTACTTGTTTAATACCTATATTTCTAAAAAAGCTCCACTAAGTTAAGGATCGTATCTTTCTAGTTCAGTACTACAATTTAGTGCCTAACATAAGATTTGATACATAGAAGTTATCCTCAACAAATATTTAAAAATTGAAATTGATTAGTAACACCAGGGGACTTTGATGATGGGAGGAGGAAGAGGAGGGGATGAACCAAAGGAAGGATGGCAAAGGGTTAATTTTAATATGGAGCATTTAGAGAAAAGATAGGCTTGGGTGGTGTTTCACTGTGGACTTCTGGAAAACCAGAGGGCACCACGATGACAAGTTTGCCTGGAGGAAGGGAATATCAGACTATATTTTGTCATTCTACAGAGGTCTCTGATGATGGTTGTGCCCTCCAGCTGGTGAAGTCATTTCTGCTACCTTGCAGACATACAGATTGTCAACACACATGGTGTTTGGTGCTCATGGAATTTGTTTAGGGGGAAAATAATCTGTTAATGATTTCTATTTTACAGCTCTATCCCTTTCTCTGTCTCAAGTTTGTGCTTACAGAGAAAATGAAGGAACCAGATGATCAGGATACTGATGGGGGGAAATCAGAGAGATCAAAGAGTGATGGAAGGCAGTCTCATTCTTCTAGATCTGCATCAAAATGTGAGTAAAGATTATAATATACACTTAGGGTCTTGATTATTAAATTTAGGTAACATAATTTTTAAAGAGTGCATATCTAAGTTTATACGACAGGTTGACTTGTTTAATTCCCTTACTAAACTCTAAGTTCTTTAAGAGCAGATTCTGTGTTTTAATCATTTTATCTCTAGTCCTGGAACACAGAAGTTACTATCATCTCTATGTTGATAACGACCCATCTTCACATCTGGTCTGGCTCCTTCCTGTAGGGTCTACAAGGTCTTTAATGGGCTTCTCTAACACAGTGTAGTGGAAAGAGAGCTGGACTTAAGTTTTGAGTCCTGGGTCTATGACTTAGAGATGCTTGATCTTGGCTAAATTATTTCACCTTTCTGAGCCTCAATTTCCTCACCCATAAAATGATCGTTGTGAGCTGTTTGAGGATTAAATTGGATAACATGTGGAAGGATACCATAGATTGCAGATAGAAGGGAAAGTGAAGAATTTTGTAATAGGATTTTTAAAAGATGACTGGCTCTTTCTGTCTGGGCATCGTGGTGTTAGGTGGCTTAGTGGAATGTTGACAATTTTAGTTCTAATCCTAAATATAGTTTCAGAATCTAATTTTTACTATTCACCTAGAGGAGAGCAGGTCCTGGGGAAATCAATTCATTTACAAAATGTACATTAAATTCTTTCAATTTAGCTGAGGCACGTCTGGTAAATCTATGATTTCTCTGTATCGTATTTTATTTTAGAGGTCTATCTCCTCTTGCTTGGACTCTTACAAGGATTTCTGCTTAAGTCTTCCTGTCCATACCACCATTAGAGTTATCTTTCCAAAAAATATGATTATATCACTCTCCTGAAAAACTTTAGTTTGCTTCTCATTTGTTTTTCCATTTCCACTTTTCTCCACTCCCTATGTTTCTGACACAGGATTATCTACTTTTTAGTTTCTAGTGCTTTGCAGTATTTTCCTGGATGATTTATTTTTTCTTTTTTTTTCAAAAAATTTTTATAGATCTTTATTGGAGTATAATTGCTTCACAATACTGTGTTGGTTTCTGTTGTACAACAAAGTGAATCAGCCATATGCATATGTATATCCCCATATCCCCTCCCTCTTGCATCTCTCCCTCCCACCCTCCCTATCCCACCCCTCTAGGTCATCGCAAAGCACCGAGTTGATCTCCCTGTGCTATGCTGCTGCTTCCCACTAGCTATCTATTTTACATTTGGTAGTGTATATATGTCGCTGCTACTCTCACTTTGCCCCAGCTTCCCCCTCCCACTCCCTATGTCCTCAAGTACATTCTCTTCTTCTCTAAATGTTTGATAGAGTTCACCTGTAAAGCCATCTGGTCCTGAACTTCTGTTTGTTGGAAGATTTTTTTTTTTTTTTTTTTTTTTTTTTTTTGCGGTACGTGGGCCTCTCACCATTGTGGCCTCTCCCATTGTGGAGCACAGGCTCCGGACGCGCAGGCTCAGCGGCCATGGCTCACAGGCCCAGCTGCTCCGCGGCATGTGGGATCTTCCTGGACCGGGGCACGAACCCATGTCCCCTGCATCAGCAGGCGGACTTTCAACCACTGCACCACCAGGGAAGCCCCGTTAGAAGATTTTTAATTACAGTTTCAATTTCATTCCTTGTGATAGGTCTGTTTATATTTTCTAATTCTTCCTGGTTCAGTCTTGGAAAATTGTACCTTTCCAAGAATTTGTCCATTTTTTCATGGTTGTCCATTTTATTGGCATATAGTTGTTTGCAGTAGTCTCTTATAATCCTTTGTATTTCTGTGGTGTCAGTTGTGATTTCTCCTTTTTCATTTCTAATTTTATTGATTTGTGTCCTCTCCCTTTTTTTCTTGATGAGTCTGGCTAAGGGTATATCAATTTTGTTTATCTTCTCAAAGAACCAGCTTTTAGTTTTATTGATCTTTGCTATTGTTTTCTTCATTTCTATTTCATTTATTTCTGCTCTGATTTTTATGACTTCTCTCCTTCTACTGACTTTGGGTTTTCTTTGTTCTTCTTTCTCTAGTTGCTTTAGGTGTAGGGTTAGATTGTTTATTTGAGATTTTTCTTGTTTCCTGAGGTGAGATTGAATTGCTATAAACTTCCCTTTTAGAACTGCTTTTGCTGTGCCCCATAGGTTTTGGGTCGTTGTGTTTTAGTTATTTGTTTTTATGTATTTTTTATTTCTTCTTTGATTTCTTCAGTGATCTCTTGCTTATCTAGTAGCACACTGTTTAGCCTCCATGTATTTGTGGGTTTTTTCAGTTTTTTTACTGTAACTGATTTCCGGTCTCATAGCGTTGTAGTCAGAGAAGATGCTTGATATGATTTCAATTTTCTTAAATTTTCCAAGGCTTGATTTGTGACCTAAGATGTGATCTATCCTGGAGAATGTTCCATGTGCACTTAAGAAGAAAGTGTATTCTGCCACTTTTGGGTGGAATGTTCTATAAATATCAGTTAAATCTATCTGGTCTATTGTGTCATTTAAAGCTTGTGGGGCCTCCCTGGTGGCGCAGTGGTTGAGAGTCCGCCTGCCGATGCAGGGGATACGGGTTCGTGCCCCGGTCTGGGGGGATCCCATATGCCGCGGAGCGGCTGGGCCCCTGAGCCATGGCCGCTGGGCCTGCGCGTCCGGAACCTGTGCTCCGCAACGGGAGAGGCCACAACAGTGAGAGGCCCGCATACAGCAAAAAGAAAAAAAAAAAAAAAAAAAAGCTTGTGTTTCCTTATTTCTTTTCTGTTTGGATGATCTGTCCATTGGTGTAAGTAGGGTGTGAAAGTCCCCTACTATTATTATGTTACTGTCGATTTCCCCTTTCATGGTTATTAGCATTTGCCTTATGTATTGAGGTGCTCCTATGTTGGATGCATAAACATTTCTAATTGTTATATCTTCTTCTTGGATTGATCCCTTGATAATTATGTAGTGTCCTTCCTTATCTCTTGTAACAGAGATAAGATCCCTGTTAGTCTTTATTTTAAAGTCTGTATTAGAATCCAACAGCACATTAAAAGGATCATACACCATGATCAAGTGGGGTTTATTCCAGGAATGCAAGGATTCTTCAATATACGCAAATCAATCAATGTGATACACCATATTAACAAATTGAAGGAGAAAAACCATATGATCATCTCAATAGATGCAGAGAAAGCTTTCGACAAAATTCAACACCCATTTATGATAAAAACCCTGCAGAAAGTAAGCATAGAGGGAACTTTCCTCAACATAATAAAGGCCATATATGACAAACCCACAGCCAACATTGTCCTCAATGGTGAAAAACTGAAACCATTTCCACTAAGATCAGGAACAAGACAAGGCTGCCCACTCTTCCAAAACATAGTTTTGGAAGTTTTAGCCACAGCAATCAGAGAAGAAAAGGAAATAAAAGGAATCCAAATCGGAAAAGAAGTAAAGCTGTCACTGTTTGCAGATGACATGATACTATACATAGAGAATCCTAAAGATGCTACCAGAAAACTACTAGAGCTAATCAATGAATTTGGTAAGGTAGCAGGATACAAAATTAATGCACAGAAATCTCTGGCATTCCTGTACACTAATGATGAAAAATCTGAAAGTGAAATCAAGAAAACACTCCCATTTACCACTGCAACAAAAAGAATAAAATATCTAGGAATAAACCTACCTAAGGAGACAAAAGACCTGTATGCAGAAAACTATAAGACACTGATGAAAGAAATTAAAGATGATACAAATAGATGGAAAGATATACCATGCTCCTGGATTGGAAGAATCAACATTGTGAAAATGACTCTACTACCCAAAGCAATCTACAGATTCAATGCAATCCCTATCAAACTACCACTGGCATTTTTCACAGAACTAGAACAAAAAATTTCACAATTTGTATGGAAAAACAAAAGATCCCAAATAGCCAAAGCAATCTTGAGAACGAAAAACGGAGCTGGAGGAATCAGGCTCCCTGACTTCAGACTATACTACAAAGCTACAGTAATCAAGACAGTGTGGTACTGGCACAAAAACAGAAAGATAGATCAATGGAACAGGATAGAAAGCCCAGAGATAAACTCACGCACGTATGGTCAACTTATCTTTGATAAAGGAGGCAGGAATGTACAGTGGAGAAAGGACAGCCTCTTCAATAAGTGGTGCTGGGAAAACTGGACAGGGACATGTAAAAGTATGAGATTAGATCACTCCCTAACACCATACACAAAAATAAGCTCAAAATGGATTAAAGACCTAAATGTAAGGTGAGATACTATCAAAGTCTTAGAGGAAAACATAGGCAGAACACTCTATGACATAAATCACAGCAAGATCCTTTTGGACCCACCTCCTAGAGAAATGGAAATAAAAACAAAAATAAACAAATGGGACCTAATGAAACTTCAAAGCTTTTGCACAGCAAAGGAAACCATAAACAAGACCAAAGGACAACCCTCAGAATGGGAGAAAATATTTGCAAATGAAGCAACTGACAAAGGATTAATCTCCAAAATTTATAAGCAGCTCATGCAGCTCAATAGCAAAAAAACAAACAACCCAATCCAAAAATGGGCAGAAGACCTAAATAGAGATTTCTCCAAAGAAGATATACAGACTGCCAACAAACACATGAAATAATGCTCAACATCATTAATCATTAGAGAAATGCAAACCAAAACTACAATGAGATATCATCTCACACCAGTCAGAATGGCCATCATCAAGAAATCTAGAAACAATAAATGCTGGAGAGGGTGTGGAAAAAAGGGAACACTCTTGCACTGCTGGTGGGAATGTGAATTGGTACAGCCTCTATGGAGAACAGTATGGAGGTTCCTTAAAAAACTACAAATAGAACTACCATATGACCCAGCAATCCCACTACTAGGCATATACCCTGAGAAAACCATAATTCAAAAAGAGACATGTACCAAAATGTTCATTGCAGCTCTATTCACAATAGCCCGGAGATAGAAACAACCTAAGTGTCCATCATCGGATGAATGGATAAAGAAGATGTGGCACATACATACAATGGAATATTACTCAGCCATAAAAAGAAACGAAACTGAGCTATTTGTAATGAGGTGGATAGACCTAGAGTCTGTCATACAGAGTGAAGTAAGTCAGAAAGAAAAAGACAAATAGCATATGCTAACACATATATATGGAATTTAAGAAAAAAAATGTCATGAAGAACCTAGGGGTAAAACAGGAATAAAGACACAGACCTACTTGAGAATGGACTTGAGGATATGGGGAGGGGGAAGGGTAAGCTGTGACAAAGCAAGAGAGAGGCATGGACATATATACAGTACCAAACGTAAGGTAGATAGATAGTACGAAGCAGCCGCATAGCACAGGGAGATCAGCTCGGTGCTTTGTGACCACCTGGAGGGGTGGGATAGGGAGTGTGGGAGGGAGGGAGACGCAAGAGGGAAGGGATATGGGAACAGATGTATATGTATGACTGATTCACTTTGTTATAAAGCAGAAACTAATAAAAATAAATAAATAAATAAATAAAAATAAAGTCTGTTTTATCTGATATGAGTATTGCTACTCCAGCTTTCTTTTGATTTGCATGGAATATCTTTTTCCATCCCTTCACTTTCAGTCTTTATGTGTCTCTAGGTCTGAAGTGGGTCTCTTGTAGACAGCATATATATGGGTCGTGTTTTTGTATCCATTCAGCCAGTCTGTGTCTTTTGGTTGGGACATTTAATCCATTTACATTCAAGTTTATTATCAATATGTATGTTCCTATTACCATTTTCTTAATTGTTTGGGGTTCGTTTTCATGGGTCTTTTTCTTCTCTTGTGTTTCCCACCTAGAGAAGTTTCTTTAGCATTTGCTGTAAAGCTGGTTTGGTGGTGCTGAATTCTCTTGGCTTTTGCTTTTCTGAAAAGCTTTTGATTTCTCTGTCAAATCTGAATGAGATCCTTTTGGGTAGAGTAATCTTGGTTGTAGGTTTTTCTCTTTCATCACTTTAAGTATATCCTGCCTCTCCCTTCTGGCCTGCAGAGTTTCTGCTGAAAAATCACCTGATAACCTTGTGGGGATTCCTTTGTATGTTATTTTTTGTTTTTCCCTTGCTGCTTTTAATATTTTTTCTCTGAATTTTATTTTTGTTAGTTTGATTAATGTGTGTCTTAGTGTGTTTCTCCTAGGGTTTACCCTGTATAGGACTCTCCGCGCTTCCTGAACTTGGGTGACTATTTCCTTTCCCATGTTATGGAAGTTTTCCACTATAATCTCTTCAAATATTTTCTCAGACCCTATCTTTTTCTCTTCTTCTTCCGGGACACCTATAATTTGAATGTTGGTGCATTTAGTGTTGTCCCAGAGGTCTCTGAGATTGTCTTCAATTCTTTTCATTCTTTTATCTTTATTCTGCTCCTTGGCAGTTATTTCCACCATTTTGTCTTCCAGCTCATTTATTCATTCTTCTGCCCCAGTTATTCTGTTATTGATTCCTTCTAGTGTATTTTTCATTTTAGTTATTGTGTTGTTCATCTCTGTTTGTTTGTTCTTTAGTTCTTCTAGATCTTTGTTAAACATTTCTTGTATTTTCTCAATCCATGCCTCCATTCTATTTCTGAGATTCTGGATCATCTTTACTATCATTACTCTGAATTCTTTCTCAGGTAGATTGCCTTTTTCCTCTTCATTTATTTGGTCTTATAGGATTTTACCTTGCTCCTTCATCTGTGACATGTTTTTTTGCCATCTCATTTTTTTTTTTTTTTAATGAGTGGGATTGTGTTCCTGCCTTACTGGTTGTTTGGTCTTAGGCTTCCAATACTGGAGCTTGTAAGCTGTTGCTTAGAGCTGGGTCTAGGTGCCAAGATGAGGACCTCTGGGAGACCTCACTCTGATGAGTATTCCCTATGGTGTCTGAGGTTCTCTGTTAGTCCAGTGGTTCACATTCGGAGCTCCCACTGCAGGAACTTCAGCCCTAACTCTGGCTTGTGAATCAAGATCCCACAAGCTGCGTGTGGGGCAGCAAAAAAAAAAAAAAAAAAAAAATGGAGAACAATAACAAGTAAAAAATAAAATTAGACTAGGAAACTAACAGATATGTTAGAAAGAATATAAAAATAAAAATATAGATGAACCAACAATCAGAAAGTAAAAAAGAACCACAATAGTAAGAAAAAGGAGGAGGAAAAACAAAAGAAGGTGGAAAAGGCCTTGGCTGTGGAGGGCGGGGCCTAAGCAGGGGCAGAGTTTGGGCAGTGGGTGGGACCTATGCTTAGGACCCACAGGGCTGGAAAAGGCCTGGGAGGTGTCGGGGGTTGGGGCTTAGGCTCAACGGAACAGAAGGGTCCCAGGCCTGCCTCCCGCCTGTAGTCTCAGAGGGCAGGGGACACCACGTGGGAGCCCAGCAGGCTTCCAGGGCTCGAGTGGGTGGGACCAACACCCTCTGCTCCTCTTCCGCTCCAGACGGATGGATTTAATGATAATGTCCCTTTGTCCAGCACTGCCTGAATCTCCCTTTTTAATGTCAGACCTTCTTAAGGGCAGGTCTTATCAAGTCTGGCCTGGCCCTGTCCTCAGCTCATAAATTAGTTCATAAATCATGGGTTTTAGGATCTCAAATGATAATGTGAAATAGTCTGCTGACACTCTGAAACCTTCTACCTTGGTGCTGTGAGAAGAGGTCTCTGTCCTGGTTCAGCTACATACCTGATAGCTGAATTTTTTTTCCTGGAGCCCTTACCTTGTTCTCAGTCTTTCTAAAATGTCTGAGCAACATCTTACCCTTTGGAATTCTCATGCAGAGTGAATCAATTTCCTGGTTTTCTACCTAAGTACGGAGATTAAGGTAGACTCTTCCCCATACCCAACAAGGAGTTTCTGCTGTAACAGAGTCCTATTAAGAGATTTAGGCCAAATGTACCAGCCAGACCATCCAGCATTTTTCACAAGGGTGAAGGACTTTAGTTACCAAGACATTGGTTTCTGATTCTTATCAAAGGACTAAATTATTGCTGACTTCATATAATAAACTGGGAAGTATTTTGGTCTCTTCTATTTTCAGAAATATTTTGTCTAGAATTAGTATTATTTCTTCCTTAAATGTTTGTTGGAACTCACCAATGAAGCATCTGGGCCTGTAATTTTCTTAGTGGAAAAGTTTTTAACTGTGAATTCAATTCCCTTAATAAATAGAGGGTTGTCTCTTTCTTCTTTACGAAGTTTTATAACTTTGTATCTTTCATAGAATTTATACATTTCTTCTAAATTGTAAAATTTGTTGACTTAACTCTGTAGGATCTATTTTAATTCCTGATACTGAAGATTTGTATTGTCTCTCTTTTATTTCTTGATTGGCTTAGCTAGGAGTTCATCCATTTTGTCGATCTTTTCAAAGAATAAGGTTTTGGCTTTGCCAATTTTTCTATTGTTTTGTTGGCTTTTTATTTCATTGAGTCTTGCTTTCATTTTTATTATTTATACTTATTCTATTGTTGTTTCATTATTTTATTTTTATTATTTATTATTTTTATTTCCTTTCTTCTACTTACTCTGAGTTTTGGGGTTTTTTGCTTTTCTTTTTCTAGTTTCTTGAGGTGGAATGTTAGGTCATTGATTTTTGAGTTTTCTTATATATGTACTAAGAGCTATAAATTTCCCTCTAAGCATTGCCTTAGCTGTATCCCACAAATTTTGGTGTTATATTTTATTATCATTTACTTTGAAGTGTTTTATAATTTCTTTATTAATTTCTCCTTGACCCATACATTATTTTTAAGTGTGGTTTTTAATTGCCAAATGTCTTCTGTAATTTATTTTTAATTTACTACTGCTATAATCAGAGAATATGCATATTTTGTATTATTTCAATCTTTTAAAAGCTATTAAAACTTGTCTTATGTTCCAGCAAGTGACCTCTCTTGGTAAATGGCCCATGTGCCTTTGAATGTGTAGGTGCAGTGTTTTTTAAATATCAGGTGGGGATGTTTGATAGTGTTTTTCAGATCATCATATCTTATGGAGTTTTTGACTGGTTGTTCCATCAGTTGATGAAAGATGTGTATTACTATAATATTAACTAAGTAGACTGTGAGAAGTAAAGGATAAATATTATAATCTCTGAAGCAATTATTTAAAAAGCAAACAAAGAAAAGTAGTTAAAAAGCTAACAGAAATTAAAATGGAATTTTAAAGAATAAATAATCTAGAAGAATAACAATAAATGGTCTAACAGAAAATAGGAAAGAAGAAATAGAGGGAAAATGGAAGAGTGGGAAGTGCACAAACAGAAAATAAATAATTAAATGTTAGATCAAAATCTAACTCTACCAATAATTATATTAAATATTAATGGGCTAATAAGTCTTGTAAAAAGGTACAGATTATCAGAATGGATAATAAAAGCAAGAACCCACTGTATGATATATGAGACACATGTTAAGTATTATGATACAAATAGGTTAAAAGTAAATTGATGGAAAAAGATATAATAGGCATACAGTAAGCATTTGAAGGCTGGGGTGACTATATTAATATCAGATAAAATAGATTTCAAGACAAAGAGTACTATCTGTGACAAAGAAGTACATTTCACGATGATAAAAGGAGCAATACATTAGGAAGACATAACTATCATAAATATGTATGATCTAATAACAGAGCATCACAATACATGAAGAAAAATAGAATGAAAGGGAGAACTAAATAATTCCAAAATTGTAGTAGGAGAATAGTCTGGTACTCCATCATGGTTACTTCATCATGGCCAAAATGGAAGTTCCAATTATGAATTTTTGTATATTGTTTTCGTATGTAGTAACCATGCAAAACTCTTTTAAAAATTGTAATAATTATAGGGAGTCCTTATGGATGTTCTATGTGCACAGTCACATCATTCGCAGACTTCCTCATTGTGTTCCCAATCTCACAAAGGGGGTGGAGATAAACAAGGACCAGAAAGGCAAGCTGTATTTGCAGGAGGCAGCCTGCCTCTGTGGCAGCTGGTGAGGAGAGGCACCACAGCTTCTTATTTCTATTGGCTAGAGGGAAGAAAAAGCTGAGGAAACTCACCTATAAAATCCTGGGTCAGGGACTTCCTTGGTGGTCCAGTGGGTAAGACTCTGTGCTCCCAATGCAGGGGGCCCGGGGTTGATCCCTGGTTGGGAAACTAGATCTCACATGCACGCCAAAACTAAGAAGTCCGCATGCCACAGCTGAGTCTCCATGCTGCAACTAAGAGCCCACATGCTGCAACCGAAGATCCCGCATGCTGCAGCAAAACATGCCGCAACGAAGATCTTGAGTGCCATAATTAAGACCTGGTGCAGTCAAATTAATTAATTAATTTTAAAAAATCCTTGGTCATAAAACAAACTTTCAGCTGGCTCTTTTTGAGATCTGTGGCTATGGTGTCTCCTCGCCTTGGTTACCTCCTTTTGCTTCCTCCTGCACCCATCCTTGTTCCGTGTCCACTAATTTTGCCAGCCCTTCCACCAGCCAGCCCTGCCATCCATTTCTGATTTGAGGTTTTAGCAGCTTCTAGTTCTACAAAAAATGGCATTTGTAATTTTGGCTTTCATTTTCAATGTTGATTGTAGATTATTTCCAAGAACAGAAAGAAAAATGCTGATTTGTGCATCAAACCATAATCCTTCCACCTGTCTATTTTGGGATTATAAAAAGTATAGAATTCTTTGTTGTCACCAAGTTGCTAAGATCTGCTGCTTTGCCAATCTGATTTAACGTGTCTACTTCCTGTTAAATTAGTTTTTTTCCAAACTCCACTTTTCCTTTCAGTGGCACAACCCTTCAACCAGGCTCAGAATAATCATTTTTAGAAAAATGATTTACTCCCCTTCATTCGTATTCACTTCTGATTCCTTTATCAGTGATCCCCTCATCCTAGCTGGCAGCCTGGACTCATCTAATGGCAGCTTGAACTCTGTTCCCAGAGAGAGGCAGGCCAGCAGATAATATCCTAATCTTGAAATGGGGATATAATGTTTGATTGCAACAGTCACAAGAAAGAGCTAAGAAATCTCTTAAATGGTATTTCTGGAGAGTATTTACCCAGGGCTCTCCCCTAGGGGAGTTCAAGAAGTGGGCCCCATTTAGGTGTCCAGGATTATTTTCTTTCCATCCAAATGCATGAATCCTACAGAACCCTGTCCTCTTATTCTGCTAATTGGATTGGCCCAGCTATCTCACCTCATTCATGTTAGTCTTGGGCCTTGTTCCTCTTCTTTTAGCCCATCTCAGATAGACCTACTAGGTGGTTCTACTCTGTTTCTGACATACTTACCATTTCTGCCTTATTATTCTGAAAGTTCATCCAGCCCTTTCACCTGCTGGACATGGTATATGTGAACCATAGCCATGTTTGGACTTGATCTGAATGTTGGCTTATACCTAGGTCTATTCTACTCCCATTCCAATTCTTTTTCTCTTCTAGCTTGTCCTGAAGCAAATAGTCTGATGTATTCCTAGGATATCATTCAGACATAGTCATACCCAGAGGAGTTTATTCTTGAATATACATCATTTATCTTTGACATAAAAGGTCCTTATAAATAACATGTTGTTCAAGTGAAATTGAATTGAAAAAATGATAGCAACATACTAGCCAATCTTTTCTTCTTTATCCTTTACTTTCTTGTAAGTGTGCAGTGGTAGGAAATAGACTGCAAATGAAGTGAAAATGGAGATTTACTCACAGGAAAATCTTTAAAATTTTTTTGTAAAGCTGCGAGAGTGACCAAATAAAATGATTTTTAGCAAGTTTTGAGTTTAAAATTCATTCAGTTTAGAGCACAAATGAATTGGAAGTATTAGGTACTTTGGAAATAAGAAATGTTTAATTCAAATTTAGAAATTATTTAATGTTTAAGACAATGTTTAATTCAAATTTAGAAATTTGAAAATGTTTAATTCAAATTTAGAAATTATTAAAACAAATTATTTTGAATAGCTGCTATGAAAGAGGATTACAAATCTGTTGAAGATACCACAGGCAAAACATTTACTGAAGGGGAAGAATCATATTTAGGGAATGATGAAACCTTTGTGGAACATTTGGAAGAAAGTTCAAGTTTATTTCAAGATGATTATGTGGAAAGCATTGGAAGTAAGTATTACTAGTTTTCTATAAGTACTTGTCACTGTTTTAACTGAACAGTTGTAAATCCATAAAAGAAATGGTTGCAGGAAGTGTGGAGGTGATAAAAGAAAGAGCATCAAACATATCCTGATAGGGTGCTTTAGCAGCTCTGGAGTTGTGTATTCTGAGTATCACATACTCTCATACTGGGTTTTTCTGGGGAGTGGGATTGTCTAAGGAGTGATCTATCCCACATTAGTGAGACTAACTCTCCCTTAGAACTGACCATGCGCTGTTCTTTGAGACTGCCGGAACCATGCAGGGCTAGGCGTTCACCCCAATGCACACAGGCGTGTTGCTTCTTCTTCCATGCTCACTTGTGGGTGGCGTCCTATGTCTGGGCCAGAAGTAGTAGTTACTGCTAGAGTATTATGGGCTATGTACATTCCTCCTGTCTTCATGAAATATGATTTTAGGATTGACCAGACATTCTTCTTAGTTAAAATATTTTTAATTTTTTAGAATCTCAGTACATGGAAACTCCTGTTGCAGATGCAGAAGAGGCAGAGGAGGAAGTTAAGAAGAAAATACCAGAAAGCTTCTTCTACGATTATATGGAGCTTGCTTCGATGCCTTTTGTGACTCCGGATTCAAACATACCGCTGGATCTTCTTACACTTGTGTATCCACTCCAGTTACATATGTATAATCTTGGAATTTCAGCTTTTTAGGTCAGGGGTTGGCAAACTGCAGCCCATGGACCAAATCTGGCCTCTGGCCTTTTTCCCTAAATAATGTTTTATTGGAACACAGCAATACTCAATTATTTACATGAAGTCTATAACTGCCATCACACTACAAGGGCAGATTTAAGTAGTTACAACAGAAATCATCTGGCCCACAAAGCCTAAAATAGTTACTACCTGGCCCTTTACAAAAAAAGTTTGCCAACCCCTATCTTAGATAATTCTAAGAAGATTAAGATAGAAATGCTTGATCTTAATTTAAACTAAGCTTTTGTTAGCTTTTGTTAGATGCCAAATAACCATAAAGAGATATAATGCTTTTCTGGCTGTCCTTTCAGGAGATGTGATGTGAAGGAGACCAGGAGGCCTCTTATCCCCATTTATCTCTACCAGATTGGCACCCCTTTTTCAATACCTGTTAAGTTAAAATCATTGATCTCCCTGCTTGAAACGCTGACGTGGCCATTGTCAGGCATTAGTGCTTTCACATTATTTACCAGATGAGTTACAGAGAAGACAACCCTGAGGAAGTGAGCACAATATAACCCATTTTAATAGAAGAATAAGAGTCTGTGAAGAAAAGTAAAAGTGGGATGATTAACAAGGGGATTTAGGGTTTGCCATCACTTTATGATGTTAGGTTTGTGAGACGCTAGTTAGGAGACAATTTCCATTAAGGCCCTTGGTTAGTAATTTAGCATGCCTACCCTCAGAAGGGCAGTGGTTATGACCGCATGGCCTAGACACTGACTGGCCCCTTATAAATGGGGTGCTGAGAGGGGGAGGGCAGCATACTTCCTGACTCAGTTTTGCTTTTTATGTAAAAATAGAACATGTTATTGTTATTATATCTTCTAACTTTATTTCGATCCCAGGTGTAACTAAAACTAATTCACCCTGAAATTTGTAACCTGGAGTTTTCTCTCTTGAGGGCTTTTTTTTTTTCCTTTATGGCCTTTGGACAGGTTACTGATAAAACTTATGCTGTTGGCCTTCTAGTCGATTTTTCTCAAATGAAGTGGTTTATTAGTCACCTAGAAGCTTTTCCTGAAATGCACGTGCTCTGATAGCTTCCTGGACCTACTGCATTATTTCCATGTGGAGAGGGGCTTGGGTATATATGTACTCTGAAAAAGCTTCTCGGGTAATTTTGATTGTGCTGCCTTCTCCCAGCTCTCCACTGGGGATTTGGTGCTCCTGAATACAAGGATCTCTGTATTAGAGAGATATGCCTAGTCTGTAAATAAGGGAGTCAGAGCGATCTTGACATTTGGCTCAGTGCATGAATCCTTTCTACTCATGCTGGAGGAGTGGCTGTATAAGCTATGGACTTGAACACTTTCAAAACCAGGGCAATTACAAAGCAGCTTATCCCATTTTTGAATAGCTTACCTTATTAGAGAGCTCCTCTAGGCCTTGAATTACAATCTGCCTTTCTGGAATGTCCTGCATTAGACTTAGTCCTACCCTCTAGAGATGAACAAATATAATCTCTATTTCTTGTGAGAAGCTGTAAGAAGTCTGCTCTCATGTATCCCCATATACCCTTTTTAATTCTTTATCTACTTCAGTTTTAACATTTGTGTCTTCTAAATCAATCAAGAAAGTATAATTTATAAAATATCACCTAAACCACAGCATAATTTATAGAAGACACTAAACAGCACTTAAGACAGTGCTTAAACACCACTTTAAAGTGGAGGTCCTGGATGGACATGGACAAACAGCAAAGGCCCTGGGCCTCTGATAGGAAGTTAAGAATAGGTGCCAAAAGAGAGGATGAGATAAAACAGAAGGGAGGTGAAGGTACGTCAGAAAACATTTGAACATTTTCAGAGCTCTGCTTAGGGACTGCCTTGTCCTCTGGGGTTAAAAGGGAAAGATCAGACTCTAGTTATTCATTCATTCATTCAACCAAATAGGCTCAAGACTCTGTGGTAGGCATTCCAGGAAACAGATGAATGAGAAGCAGTCTCTGCCCTCAAGCATGTTGTGATTGATTTAGAGGGAGAGTGTTTGGCAAGCTGCAATCTAACCCATTTCTGCATTTGAAAGGGCCTTCAGTCAAAACAGCAGCAATAAGAGGGAGTTTCCCCCTGAAATTACAGATGATAATATTAGATAAATGATCATGTCTCTGATTCCCTACTGTCATCCAAGTTAGTGAAAGGATGGTAGCCCACTTCTACCCTCATAGTTAGACATTCTTCTAGCCCTTTAGAGTATTACACTGGCACCTGGGAAAAGGGAAAGGAGAGAAGGAAGAAGGAAAGGTGAGAACAGTAGTTTAGGGAGAGGAAAAAAGAGGGTAGGCAAAACTTCCTGCCCCATACCAGGCTCTGTAAAGATAAGGGGCTGTAGACTCTACTCTTTATTTGTGAGGCGGCCCCAGGTATTCTCCATGAGGGCAGAATAGCTTCATCTAGATCTTGGATCACATATTCATTTGCATTTCTATATAAGATTCAATTTTAGGCATTAATGTCTTTTAAATTTATAAAATTCCTTTTTCTTGTACAAATGCCCTGAAATGTTCTCTCTCTCTTTTTCAATTTAACTATGAGGCAATGAGATAGGTATAGTTACTTGTAGTTAGTTATAATTTATATATTCTTCACAATTCAAATTGCATTAATTAAAATTTGCTCTTCCTTTTTTACATTCTACATATCGTTCTTGTTAAAAGTTTTGTATAGTTTCTTTCTCTGAAAATATTTACTTACAAATAAGGGGAATCGTCTAAAATCAGACTGAAAAAACAAAACAAAAACAAGGGCTCAAGAAATAAGGATTGCTCCAGTGATCCTTCAACTTTTGTGTTCAGCAATGAATTCTTGGAAGATAAGAATATATCTACTTAAGATACACTACATAATATATTTCTTTGGCAAACTATAATTTTTTAATAGGTTGATCTCATTTAATTATTACACTTATATCTTGGGTTATAGTAATTTGAGCTTGAACGTAATAACAAAGTACACTTAAAAAATGTTTTATAGCTCAGTTTTTTAAACCTCTGTTTTGAATTAATGCAGTTTCACTCTATAGCATAAACGCACACACACATATATACTCATCTGCACACCCGTACATACTAACGATCTTGGAAAGGAAATGTTAGCCTATTTATTTTATATACTTATATATTATGTATTATTTAGTCAATTTTTATAATTTTTCATATTAAATTTCAGTTATATTTATGTGAATTTATTACAGTAGTCACATTGTCACTGGTGTGTCAGAATTTCACAAACATGTCAGAATTCTAAACATCTTATCTTTCAGCATCAAGGAAGAGGCCTACATGATCCTTTTACTCTGATCAGTCAACAAACTGGACAGGCTTTGGGAGTACAAAGATGGCAAAGACAGACTTTCTCTCACATTATAATGTGATTTAGTTTTAGCAGGAGAGAGGAAAATGAAATTATTTCGGGGACTACTTTGCTCTCTATAGTACCCAAATAGAAAGTTTATTTTTTATTGCAAACAAAATTAATGTGCTTTCAGGGTTTTCCTAGGAAAACTAAAATATTGACTGAATCAGAGTATGAGAATTTTCACCTAATTTAAAAACAAGATTACATTAGTAATACAGTAAATAACTCTGAGTTTCAGCATAAAATTCAACTACTTCAACCCTGGGTCTTTATCTAACTAAGGGTATGGGTTTTAAAAATATATTCATTTCGTTACTTTTCCCCTCTCTAGGACGGTTATGTTGTTTCACTTGTTTTCCTTTGCAACTTTCCCTCAGACATTCCTTTGGTTATGACTGCAGAAAGCGGGCCAACCTACAACTTCTGGACAGCAATATGGTGTTGTACATAGCTGGGAACCAGCTGATCCTTCTGAATTTGAAAACCAAGGAACAGACCTACCTGCGAAGTAGCAGTGGCAGAGGAATTGGTGTCATTGGGGTATGCCTTTAGTAACTTAGAAAACAAAAATCCATCCATGTGTTTGTTTGTTCTATGGACCAGCCAGGCTGTGAGGAGGGATTACATGAGATGCACAGCAGTCTTTATTCTAAGGCATTTTCAATTCGCGATTACAACCACTACGTTCACTGACATTAGCTCCATGCAATATTATAATATTATATTAATAATATTATCATCTCATTTTGCAGATAAGGAAACTGGGGCTAATAGAGGTTGAGTGACTTTCCCATAGTCATGCAGGTTTTTCACAGTAAATGCTATGTTGCTATTCTGCAAAAATACTGAGATGAATAACACAAATGATAATTCACATAATAATTAAAGCTAAGTGCCAGATAAAACAGTTGAACATTAGGAAATGAAGCATAAATTGCACATTCAGTAGTTTCAAGCAGTTGACAAAAGATCTGTGTGTGATTTCGAGTCTGTCTCTTCATTCCTCCTCAGGGTCTGTCTCCATCAGTCATATTCTTTCTTGTATCTTCAGCCTTTACTTCCTTAGGCATCCTCAGCATAAAAGCATACTAAATCAACTTGTTCTCATTTTAAAAGGCCCCTCTCTGGGAATTCCCTGGTGGTTCAGTGGTTAGAACTCCGCGCTTCCACTGCAGGGGGCGCGGGTTCAATCCCTGGTCGGGGAGTTAAGAAATCGCAAGTCGTGTGCACGGCCAATTAAAAAAAAAAAAAGGCAAAACCAAAAAGCTAGGTATATATACACAAGTACACGCTACGGTGGCACCAGCTGTTGCAAATATTCACCGGCCCGACATGAAGGCTCTGTGGAGGAAGTCGGTCGGGACCATCTCAAAGTACCATGAGCCCTGAGGTCCCCCCCATCTTCAGAGGACTGAGCAACATCTAGCCTGCGTATTTTTCTATCACTTTTTGGCCAACAATAGTTTTGAAATGTCCGTTTTTCTATTTTGTGGAACGATTATTTGGTTTGAGGTCAGTAGTTAGGGGTGTAGTGTGAACAAGAATGCTAACCCTAAACCTCACCCTTCTGGACACTGAGCGCTTGTGCATTGGTGGGGCTCTTCTCCATGTGTGCTGAGGCTGCTGGTGCCCAGACAGTGACAGGGACCTTCCTCCACTGCCCATGTCACTTCAATTTTTCTGGAACAGTTATCCGTTTGTGGATAAGAAATGCTCTTGTGAGGCTATGAGAAAGCCATGAGAAATGTGGTTTGGGGGATATAAGCTCTCTTCCAGAAAAGACAGGGTGAATTTATGTGTTGAGTGTAAAGTAAATGTCTTGCTTGTTCTAGGTCTCCATTAAAAATAAAGCAAAACACCAAACGCAGGGTAAGCAATTCATCTAACTTAGTTGTTCTCAAAGAGTGGTCCCCAGATTCAGCATCACCAGCAACACCTGGGAAGTTGTTAGAAATGTAAATGCAGAATATCAGTTCCCAGCCCCAATTTACTGAAACTCTAGTGTTAAAGCTTGCAATCTGTGCTTTAATAAGCCCTACCTGTGATTCTGATGCCTGCTAAAGATTGGGAACCACTGTTCTAGCTCTTCTGATGGCAATTAAAAAAATTATAGAGTTAAGACATGACTCTCTTAATGAAAGTAAAACTTAAAATGAGTATTCTTCTAGTTTTCAGTTTAAATTATATCCATTGTCAAGTATTTATTAGATGCCCAGTTTTGAGTTTTCTATTAGAGTGGATCCTAATAAACAAATTATAAAGTAACAGATGCTAAATACTGTATTAACTGAGTGATTTATATGATAATCTCCCTTTCAGTGCTTTAGTGAGATTTTATCTTTTATAGGTTCACCCCCAAAAAACTTACTTCACAGTAGCAGAAAAAGGAGTTTTCCCAAAGATTATCATTTATGAATATCCTTCTTTGAGGCCCTACAGAATACTTCAAGGTGAGTCTAGTAGAATCTTTAAAATATCTCACATTTAAGGTTAACATTTTGAAGATGTAACATTATTGTAGCAGTCAGGGTCCTCCAGAGCAACACAGCTGGTGGGAGATAGATGAGAGATTTATTTGAAGGAACTGGCTTATGTAATTATGAGGGCTGGCAAATCTGAAGTTTGTAAGGCAGGCCAGCAGGCTGGAAATTCTTGGGAAGGAATTGATTCTACATCTAAGGGCAGAACTTCTGCTTCCTCAGGGAAACCTTAGTTCTGCTTTAAGTGCTTTCAACTGATGGGATGAGGCCCACCCAGGTTACCAAGGATAATCTTACCTGATTATAGATGTTGACCACATCTACAAACTATCTTCACAGCAACATCTAGATTAGTGTTTAATTGAATAACTGGGTACTATAGCCCAACTAAGTTGACACATAAAATTACCATCACAATTATCTTACAATTCTGTTTTCCATATAATTAATTTCAGTAGTCAATTTAAAAAAAAGATTTTATTTTTCAGAGCAGTTTTAGGTTTACAATAAAATTGAGAGGAAGTTTCAGAGATTCCCACATACCCTCTCCCCTCACCCATGCTTAGCCTACTCATTATCAACATAACTCATCAGAATGGTACATTTTTTACCAAGGATGAGTCGATGTTAACAGTCACAATTACCCAAAGTCCGTAGTTTCCCTTAGGGTTCACTTGTGGTGTTCTGTATTCATTTAGACAAATGTATAATGACATACATCCATCATTATAACATCATTCAGTATTCTGAATAGGAGTTTTCCCAAAGCCTGTCCTAAACATCATCTGTGCTCTGTCTATTCATAACTGCCCTACCCTCTTTGGCAGCCACTGATCTTTTATTGTCTCCATAGTTTTGCCTTTTCCAAAGTGTCATATAGTTGGAATTATACAGTATGTAGCCTTCTCAGATTGGCTTCTTTCACTTAGTAATATGCATTTAAGTTTCCTCCTTGTCTTTTAATGGCTTGATAGTCCATTTCTTTTTAGTGTTGAATAATATTCCATTGTCTGGATGTACTATATTTTATGTATCCATTCACCTATTAAGGGGCATTTTAGTTGCTGTCATTCATTTCAGTTACATATAAGCTTATATATAAGCATTCATTTCATTTACATAAAGCATATATATATATATACACACACACACACAGACATAAGCATACATAATCAAATACATTATTGCTTTTATTTTGAACAGTTATCTGTTACATCAATCGAGAATAAGAAAAATAAAAGTTTTATTTTACTTTCACTTACTCCTTTGATTCTCTTCCTTTATGTAGATCCAAGTTTCTGACCCATATTATTTTCCTTCTTTCTAAGGAACTTCTTTTAACATTTCTTGCAAGGCAGGTCTCCTGGCAACAGATTCCCTCAGTGTTTGTTGGTCTGAGAAAGTCTGTCACCCTTTTTTTTTTTTTTTGCGGTACGCGGGCCTCTCACTGCTGTGGCCTCTCCCGTTGCGGAGCACAGGTTCCGGACGCGCAGGCTCAGTGGCCATGGCTCACGGGCCCAGCCGCTCTGCGGCATGTGGGATCTTCCCGGACTGGGGCACGAACCCGTGTCCCCTGCATCGGCAGGCAGACTCTCAACCACTGCACCACCAGGGAAGCCCCATCTGTCATCTTTGAAGGGTAACTTTGCAGGGCGCAGAATTCTAGGTTGGTGTTTTTTAGGTAAGATTTTGTCCCCCCCTCTTTTTCTTTTTTCCCCAGTATTTTTTTTCTTTATCTTTCATTTTCTGTAGTGTTTCTGGGCATTTATCCTGGTTGGTGATCTCTGAGCTTCCTGGATCCATGGTTTGGTGTGTGACATTAATTTGGGAAATTTCTCAGTCATTATTGGTTTAAATATTTCTTATGTTCCTCTTTCTTCTCCTTCTGGTATTCCCACCACACATACATTACACCTTTTTTATTTGTCCCACAGCCCTTGGATATTCTGTTCTGTTTTTATCAGTCTTTGTTCTCTTTGCTTTTTGGTTTTTGAAGATTCTATTGAGACATCCTGTAGCTAAGCGAGTCTTTCCTCAGCTGTGTCCAGTCTAGTAATGAGCCCATCAAAAGCATTCATTTCTGTTACAGTGTTGTTGTTTTTTTTATCTCTAGCATTTCTTTTTGGTTCCTTCTTAGGATTTCCATCTCTCTGCTGACATTGCCTATCTGCTCTTATATGTTGTCTACTTTATCTGTTAGAGCCCTTAGCATATTGTAGTTGTTTTAAATTCCCAATATGACAATTCCAACATCTATGCCATGTCTGGGTGTGCTGCATGCTTTGTGTCTTCAAACTGTCTTTTTTTTGCTTTTTGGTATGCCTTGTAATTTTTTCTGGGTAGCCAGACATGAGGTACTGGGTAAGAAGAACTGCCTTAAATAGGACTTTAGTCACCTGGTGGTAAGGTGTGGGGCAGGGGAAGCATTCTCTAGTCCTGGGATTAGGTCTCAGTTTTTTGGTGAGCCTATGCCTCTGCACTGTGAACTTCACAAATGTTTCTCAGCATTTTTCTCCCCGCTTAGGTAGGACAGGATGGCTAGAATGGGCTGGGTTGGATATTTCCTTCTCCAGGTCAGTTAAGCTCTGATAACACACCAGCTGGTCAGGCTCTGGTTAATTAGTTTCCCCTGAGGGCAGACCTTATTAAGAAGAACAGAGGGCTCCTGGGTATTTCAAAATGGTTCCTTTCCCCCTCCTTCTGTTGGAAGCCTGGGAGGATTTTTCTAGATATTTTTACTTTAGGAAGGAATCTGGTTAACTCCTGGAGGTAAATCTCACAATATTGTTGGGGCCACCTTATGACTGGGTCCCCCTGGAGTTTTTAATTCTCAGACTTGTCCACACTGAGCCTCCAGCAATTAGTCAGTTAGAGTTCATGTTTTACTTCACCGGCAGCGGTTCCTTGAGCTGTTCTGGCTGTTTCTGCTTGGAAGCCTCTGCTCTGGTGAGTTGCAAATCCCTGTATTTACCTGGTGGTCTCTCCATTCTTGGGGGCAGGGGTTTGCCCTGGTTTCTTTCTTCTCGTATAGATCCAAGAAGAGCTATTGATTTTTCAGTCTGTTCAGCTTTTTACTTGTTAGGATGGAATGGTGATTTCTTAGCACCTCACATGCATAACCAGAAACCTGAAGTCATCAATTTTTATTTCATGAAATTTTCAGTGACAGATTTTAGATGAATTTCTCTCTGCTGTCTAACATGCTTTTGTGTCACCCTTCCCTGCTTCATAAAGTAGAATGTATTTTCAAAGTGTTTTTCTCATGCAAAGTGTGATTAAGATTTCTTCACCCTCCCCCTCTCCCCCCATATCATGTAGTTCATTCTACAGCCAAGGGTGATGAGTGATTTGGGAATTGTTTCTTTAGGGGAGTCTTGGCATTCTTCCACCAATGCACACCACTAAGGGTGCTCTCTCTCTCCTTTTTTAAATTTAAATAATACACTTTTGTAAAGTAAGTGCTGTCTGTGTTCATTAGACTTGCATTCATCTTTTCACCCTTTCAGATGGGGCTGATCTGGCCTATGCATATGTGGACTTTAACGGCAGTGGTACCTTGCTGGCCTCTGTTGGTGGCAACCCTGATCACACACTGACAATCTGGAATTGGAAAGAAGAGCAGCCCCTACTGAGGACAAAAGCTTTTTCCCAGGAAGTTTTCAAGGTTTCTTTCAATCCTGAAGATGACGAGCAACTTACTACATCGGGATCCGGCCACATCAAGTAGGTTGGGTGACTGATACAGGTGCTAGTCGTTTATTGTTAGGGTCTTTTCTAAGAGGATTGACCAGCTGGAGACATTTTTGCTGATGTTGTTAACATTAGGATAATTTTTAAATGTGTTATTTTAAAAACTAACTGTAGTGCAGCTTTTCTAGTTGGGTATGGAGATTTTATTACTGAAAACAGCATAGATAAAAGAAGGGGTTTTGAATTTTGCTTGCTGCCTTCTTTGTAGGCTTCATTTCCTAAGAGAGTTTGTATCATGTCTTACTAACATTGGCATGCTATGTTCAAGTTCATATTGAGCTTTCATATCCACAGTTCAATGTGTTGTAGTGATACTGTGAGATGGATAAGTCATCTTGATGTCTCTGAACTCAGTCTTCACTTGTAAAATAAGAATTATAACAGAACCATTCCTGATGCAGGACCCTCAATACTAAATGGTAACAGAGCCTACTCTTGATCTCAGGTCTCTGGGTGTTTTCCACTATATTATACCCTTTTGTTCTTTGTTCAGGATGGAATTGATTTTGTCCTTTATTTAACAACCTTCTAGCACTACTCTCGAGCTGCCCTTAACTTGATTCCCAGTGTCTCTTTATGAGAAAGACGTTTTTTAATCTATCTTAAAATTCTTTTCATTCCAATTTAAGTCTGGTCCTTTTGAAATATAGAATAATTGAACAGATTTTTAAATCTTGGGGGAATTGTCAACTAACTCTCTGCTGGCTATAGGTTAAAAATGCTAACTTTTCCATTGCTTACTAAGTGCATATTTTCTATGTACTATGTCTTTGGGGAAAGGTAGACCTTGAACAGTTTCATGTGTGGTGTGCTGTAAAAGAAACGGAGGAAATGGAAACAGATGATTAGGGGACCTACAACAGCCTTGGAGAAGGGTGTTGGTCATTTAGGCTCTTGGCTTCATATTATTGGCTTGTTGATACTGTCCATTATCTATTCTACATCCAGTTGGTAGGCCAGATTCTTTCTTTTTTCTACATGGTTTTCATCATTCTGACTATTCATTTGTTTAGATTATGAATAAGAAAATATTAGTAACTTAACATTTATTGACTTTATGTGCTAGGCACTGTTCTAAAAGAGGTTTTCAACAATTTCATGAGGTTGGTGCAAATAATATTCTCATTTTACACATGAGCAAATGAAAGTACAATGTGATCAAGAAAATCACTCAAAGTTACACAACAAATAAATTAGAACCTTTGGAAAACTTTTATATCCTCTAAAGTGGTACTATGCAGTAGACATTTCTGCTAGGGTGGGAGTGTTCTGTGCTGGCCAATCTAATAGACAGTAGCCACATGTAGCTATTGAATACTTGAAACTGGTCAGTCTGAATGAAACACTAATGTTTAAATTTTATTTAATGTTAATTACTTTAAGTCTAAATTAAAATAGTCAAACGTGTGGCTATTGCATAGGAAAACACAACTCTAAAATGTAAGATCTGCAAAGGCAGGGAATCTTTTCTTTTTGGGCTATTTTGCTTGATGCCGAATTCATATTGCCTAGAACTTTGCCTGACAGGTAGTTGATACTTAATACATTTTAATTGAATGAATGGATAAGTGAAATAATATGTGACTATGAAATATGTAAATGTTTGGGTGATATTAAAATTAAAATAAATAAAATTTCTTTGAGGTACATTCAGGCTCTTATTTGTTGGCAGGTTCTGGGAAATGGCTCTAACATTCACCGGCCTCAAGCTTCAGGGTTCATTGGGTCGATTTGGCAAAACAGCCACTAATGATATAGAAGGTTACATGGAGCTCCCAGATGGGAAGGTGAGTACAGCTACTATTCTACAATAATGAAATTATTGAAATTAAATGAAGTGATATACATATATGAAAGCAGTCTAAAAAGCACTGCCAATATTGGCAATAACAGATACTATAATGGCAAATATAATGAGCATTTAATTTTACCTTTTCAGATTATCAATTTTAATTCTGTGAAATTGTCATAATCCACATGTACATATCATTTTGTCTTTACTAAATATTATATACACATATAAAGTATGGGAGCATTTTCATATATTAACATAGTAACTTACTTGTCACTTTTTTTTTTTTTTTTTTTTTTTTTTTTTCTTTTTGCGGTATGCGGGCCTCTCACTGTTATGGCCTCTCCCGTTGCGGAGCACAGGCTCCGGATGCGCAGGCCCAGCGGCCATGGCTCACGGGCCCAGCCGCTCCGCGGCATATGGGATCCTCCCAGACCGGGGCACGAACCCGTATCCCCTGCATCGGCAGGCGGACTCTCAACCACTGCGCCACCAGGGAGGCCCCGTCACTTTTAACTATGTCATGGAGTTGCAGTGTTTATAGTGTTTATCTTTCCCTTCTCTCTTCTTTGCCATGATCCTCCAAGAGGACTTGCTGGGTCAAAGGTTATATACAGTCTTGTGGCTTTTGCTTTTATTACCAAATTATTGTTCAGGAAGATTGAGCCACTGTATAGTGACATCTACAACACTGCAATTTTAATCTGTTAGTTTCTTCTTCTTCTTTTCTTATAAAATTTATAGACATATTGCCTATAGGATCAGTTCTCCATTAATATTGTATAAGGCTTCCTATTAGGATGAGTTATATAGTATTATTTGTGGTCATCTCAGTTATAAGTAAATGCCAACATACAAATATTACTCTGAGGAACCAAATGGTCTAGTCATTGCCTAGTGGAATATTCTTAATTTGAAATCATGGTGTATGGTAGGAAATAAAAAGTCTTGGGTGCTGGCTAAATTATATATTATATATCCAAACCTATAAGATGATAATAAATCATTCCAGCTTCAAATTCTGTAAGAATTAAGCTAAAGATCATTAAAAACATGGTATGAGATATATCTGAAAAAGGTTCAGTAGAGTTTGTGTAGAGGTAGGGGAGAAAAGAAGCCATTTTAAATGAAAGAGCCATAAAAGGAAATATTTAGAGTTAGGAGTAAATATTATATATTTAGAGGATTAATTGCAGTACTCATGTTGGGAAGGAGTGGGAAATGAGATTGAGAAGTATGGTGGGGCCCTCGTGTATGAGGACTTGAACAGCAAGGCAGAACTATTAGGTGCTGGAAGAGTAGAGTTGCAAATGAAAGAAGTTATATATAAATTTGGCCTCAAATGCCAAGCATATTAGAAGAGAAATGTGGAGTCAAGGAGATGAGCTCAGAAGGAAGATACTGCTTTTATGTAAGAAGAGATGATGAGAGTCTGGACTCTTCTCAGGCCAAATGGAAGAGGGAAGCTAGACATGAGTGACATTTCAGAAAGAAATGCCTTATAGGCTTTGGTGACTTTTGGTGGTTTTAGTTACTGGACAGAAAAAAAGAAATCTAAGTAAAGACAAGTGGGCTGAGGCTTAATAGGTAGAATAGATAAGCATAGGTAGACTGGAGAAGTAGAAAAGACTGAGTAAGGTCATAAGTTCCTCTAGGTGAGAGGAAAATGGGGCTGCAGAGTCCTCGAGCAGGCAGGCAAGAATTAGATCAGAGTTCCCCAAAGGGCATTGCATGCAACATTCTTTTGCACAGAAACTCTATGAAAAGACTTTCCTGGTCAAATTCCTTTGCAGCTAGAAATTTCTCATGGTGATTCTCAGTGAACACTTCTGTATTTAAGCTTCCAAGGGGTCCTAGAGAAAAGAAACTTGTTTGACTTTGTTTTTCCTAGCATATGTCTTCTGAGGCAGCATTAGTTGGAATGGGAGGTTCTGAGCCACAGTGCGTGGTTTAGAACCCTGACTCCTCAGTAATTTTGGGCAACGTACTTAACTGTTCTGTGCTTCAGTTTTTTTACTTTATAAAATGGGGATAGTAATAGTCAGGACTTCCATTGGCCTAGATGGTTCCTTTGTGCAAATGAGAAAAACTGTCTTTTCTGGGAAAATAAAGTACCCAACCTATACAACAGCACATGGTATCCTTGGTTTTTAGGATTAAATAACAATATATGTTAAGTTCTCAAGCACTGCTTGGCATGGAGTCAATACTCAATTAGTATTACTTATTATGTTATATTAGTTAAACATCTTAAGAACTAGTGTTTGGTGGTACATACTTTGGGAAGTGCTGGATTAAGTGCATTAATGTGAAGTGGTTCTAAATGATCATCCTTATTTGAAATTGAATTATATTCTGCTATAGTTTGCTGAGTTTAGTACTGACCTCACAATTATCAAACATAACATTTGATATTAGCACTCTTAATAGAATTTCATCTATCAAGGACTTGAAACATGTCTCTAAATTTTGACCTGGTAATTCCACTCCTGGGTTGTGTCCTTAAGAGATGTACAAAGAAATCTACAGCAGATATGTTTGAAAAATTAACCAACATACACAATGAGGAAAAACTATGTATAATGCTAGGAACAAATATGTCAAAATGTGACAAGTGGTTGTTTCTGGGGTAGTGAATTTTCATTGCTGTATTTTATTTTAAAAGTTAAAAAAAAATTTTACTTTCATAACCAAGAAAAATCTTTAGAAACAAGTCTCACCAGCTCTTTGAAGCATATATACACGTTTGTCTGTCTTCATGCATGTTCTTTCCTTTCCACACACCTGCCAGGTGCTCTCAGGGTCAGAATGGGGCAACATGCTGCTTTGGGAAGGTGGCCACATCAAAGTCGAGCTGAGTCGAGCTTCAGGCAAGCCTTGTCATCAGGGTCCCATTAACCAGATAATGCTGGACGAGGGTGAAGTCATCACCATCGGGTCAGATGGATGTGTTAGGGTAAGTTTTCTTTACACTAGGACAGTAGCACCCATATCAAAGCCTTGCAGATCACCCTGTGGATTTTATCAGATTTTTATTTCTCACAAAGGTCACTTGATGAAGGAGATCAGTGGTCATTTACTCCTAGGGCCAACTCATTTTAAATAATGCTCCTCTTGTGGTAAATATTTAAATTCTAGTCAAAATTCATTTACATCTTGGCACTGAAATTTTCTGAGGGGAACTTTTGTTATTTTGATTCTGTTGTTGATATATCAATAGTAGCTTCGGAAAATGAATATCCATGTTAGCACAATATTAACAGAGGACTCAGATGTCCTTCCAAAATGCCTGGTATGAATGGGTCATTTTCTAGGGACAACGAGGCCAAACATTTGTTAGTTACTTTTTACTGAGTCTACCAATTAGAAATACAAAGGTGAACTGACAGGGTTTGCCTATGGATGCTCCTTTCTTCTGCTCTGTACACTAGTGAACTCGCTTGTCCTCACCTGTGGACACTGTCCTGCCCATAGTGTGGGCTAAGCTGGGACATTGCTTCTGCATCTCCGTCCTTCTGGCTGTTGTCACACCTCTTCTCCCACCTACCCATGTGTAGGTACCCTGCTGTTGCTGGCAAACCTGCAGTCTTCTGATTTGCCTTGTGGTCCCCACAGTATGTATTTCTACTGAGCCCTTTCATAAGAAAATATTCATAAAAGGGAGTATTCTCCAGACATTCTTTAGGAAGTAGTATTATCAGAAATAATGGGCCTCCCTGGTGGCGCAGTGGTTGAGAGTCCGCCTGCCGATGCAGGGGATACGGGTTCGTGCCCCGGTCTGGGAGGATCCCATATGCCGCGGAGCGGCTGGGCCCGTGAGCCATGGCCGCTGAGCCTGTGCGTCCGGAGCCTGTGCTCTGCAACGGGAGAGGCCACAAAAGTGAGAGGCCCGCGTACAGCAAAAAAAAAAAAAAAAAAAAAAAGAAATAAGACTATTATTTTTTTTTACTAGTATGGTTACTCTGACACTTACTGAGCTTACGTATGGCTCAAACAATATATTAGACATGTCTTCCACAGTTTATCCTCTTACCATGGGCTTTTTGAATCATGTTAAATTTAATTTTGTTCTATTTTACTCATTGCTGTGAGAATCTTTTGTCCTTTATTATGTCTACAACGTATTCACTATCCTTCCAAGGCATATGCCACCCCCAAATACATCAAAATACCAAGTGGAGGAAAACCTCAAGAGAAGAGAAGTTAAATACTTCACAGAGAAAGTATGGACATCACTAATTTGCTTCCCCTTTCAAAGTCTGCCCTTATCTCTTCAGTCCTCTATGTTGTAAATCTCTACCTCTCACCCTCTAGGAAAAACCTACTCCAACTCCCAGGAGTTGGTCTGACCCTAGGATCAGGGACTCTCCTCCACAAGTCTACTCTGTGGGACACCACCAATCCTCCCAAAGTCTGAGTTGTTGAGTCTAGGATGACGTAGCACGATGTGGCTATAGAACCATCCAGGCTGGGCTTTGGCACTTCACAGAGGAAGTCCTTCCGAGTCTCTTCACCACATGAAGTGAAACTGTGCTCCCTCATCCTTCCCTAGTACTATTCTGGTCTCCTATCCCAAGAACAACAATCCTTATCTGAATAGTACAGTCTAAATCTATGATAAGGAAGAGAAACATTATCTCATGAAGACATTACCTACATCCATTTTTCTCTGCTTATAATGAAGATAGTGCTTGAATCATTAAGCAAGAAGGTCTATGTCCCCTTTCCAGGAGCCCACGGATCTAATGTAAGGAGAGGCTTGTCATGATGTCTCAGTGTATGACTGAACCATTTATTCCTTGCAGCCGCTATATATGAAGTAAGGCCTGACAGAAACCTTGAAATAAAGTTTACTTTGGGCAAATTAGAATTCTTATTCAAGTCTGTATTTTCTCACTAATCTCCATAAATAAAAAGGAAATTATAATAATTCATTATTCCCATTTCAGAGCAAAATCCCAGGGTTAGATTTTGTCTGGTGTTTTAATTATACCTACTCATTATTTTCCTGAAACAAGAAGAAACGACTTTTGAAAAAAAATGGGGCCTTCTCTGGCTTAGAAAATATACATTCAGAAACTGCTGATTGATTAAAGTATTTTCCTATTTTTTAAGATATGGGATTTTGAGACAATAGACACTGCTGATACTATAGACGAGACTGGATTGTTAGAGATAGAGCCCATTAATGAACTTCAAGTAGACAAGAATGTCAGACTCTTCTCTATGATAAAAATGAATGAAATTGGAAATAACTTTTGGTTGTCTCAGGTAAGATGCACTCTTCTCTCTTTGCTCTTTAAAGTTATCTGGACATTGGGACTTCCCTGGCGGTCCAGTGGTTAAGACTTTGCCTTCCAATGCAGGGGGTGTAAGTTTGATCCCTGGTTGGAGAGCTAAGATCCCACATGCCTCGTGGCCAAAAAACCAAAACATAAAACAGAAGCAATACTGTAACAAATTCAATAAAGACTTTAAAAAATACATTAAAAAAATAATCTGGACATAAAATTAAAATAGTATAATTTATTGTCACTAAATCCATTGTACTATTAAGACTACTGTTGATACTACAATGAAGAGTTCCCTGAATTTTGATATTTAATTGACTTGTATTTTATACACAGAAAACAAATTAGCATTTTTATTATGTTAAACTGACTGTAAGTTTTATGAGATTGCTTCATTTATTGTGT
This sequence comes from Mesoplodon mirus, assembly GCF_964341445.2. Classification (NCBI taxonomy): domain Eukaryota; kingdom Metazoa; phylum Chordata; class Mammalia; order Artiodactyla; family Ziphiidae; genus Mesoplodon; species Mesoplodon mirus. The sequence goes on from NC_138982.1 coordinate 87,589,125, forward strand.
CGTTGTGTTCTAAGATGCATGGAAGTTGCTATTGTTTAATTTCAATCACACTTTAAAATATATGTAAGTTTTTGGTATGTTTTATCCTTTAACTAAATCATAAAAAAATTTCTTTAATTTGATAAAAGTCTAAAATGATGAACAAAATATTATTAGGTATTTAATTTTTTAGGATTCCAATGGAGCCATATGGAAGCTTGACCTTAGCTTTTCAAATATTGTAAGTTGCCTATTTTTATTTTTTTCTAATTCTCATAGTAAAAACCTTTGTTGTTATTCTTTAAAAGATACTCTTTTTCCATATTTGATCATTGTTCTCATCAAAAACTTGCTCAACATATCCAAAGAATTCATACTGTATCTGTTTCTTTCTCTCCTTATGACTTCACATAAAAAAGGATCTATCTCATAACAGAATTTACAAGAAAAGTGGCAATGACAATGCCTAACATTATACAGTGCTTTACAGTTTTCATAAACATATGGCATTTTAATGTTAATCCTCACAACTACTCTGTTTTGTAGGCAGGCAGTTGCCATCATCTCATTTTACTGATGAAGAAATGGAAACTGTCATTTGAAGTGACTTGTGCCAAATCACACAGCCATCAAGCGCATCATCTGTCTCTCCTAATTCCAAACTTCAGCGCCCTTTCTATCTTACTATGCCTTTTCTTATTTCTGTTCAGATAAAGTCACACATGATACAGGGTTCTAACTGCATTTCTTTAAACTTGGCCTTAATTCTGTGTTAACCTATCTTTGAGCTCTAATAGGATCTTTTTTTTGTTATCAGACCCAAGATCCAGAATGCCTCTTCTCCTTCCATTCTGGAGCCATTGAAGCCTTGGCCGTCTCTCCTCTCACTTATCTCATGGCCACTACTGGCTTGGACTGTAAGTAGGAACTCATATCTGGACCTTTGTGTTTTGTTTTCAATTCATTTTTTTAATGTGTTTGATTAAAGCATTTGAGAATTTTTCCAAAAGGGAAGCTTCTTGATGCAAGTGAGGTAAGTTTCAGGAGAGGGGAAAGGGCCCAAAATATGGCAACCATGGTTATTGCGAGAGATTAAAATAAAGACACATCAATAAGTTACTCGTGAAAATACCATTCATCTTGGTGTTATCCACATTCATGCTTTTCCTTTTCTTTCCATCTCCTTTCTTCTTTCTTGACTTACAGTGAATCTATGTGGACTGTGCAAGGTGAAATTTATCCACCAGTCAGTCATCAGTTGTTTCTTTACTACAGTCATCCCTTGGTATCTGTGTGGGGATTTGTTCCAGGACTCCACTGATAGCAAAATCCACAGATGCTCAAGTCCCTTATATAAAATGGCATAGTATTATTCATGTTTATAAATTACCTGATTGAGGGTATACATGTAAATTTTTAACTAAAGAAAAGCCATTAGATTATCAGTTGATTTAATTTTTATGATGTTTCTTGTTTAGTGCTTAAATGTGGAGTGAGTTAAAGTTATTAAAGATATTTACATATAAATAAATATATATATATAAATAACTTGTTTCTTTTAAAACTGTCTTTCTGTAGGCTCTGTTAGACTCTATGATTTTGCTAGCAAAACTCCTTTGGTTCAGATAAAATTCAAACAAGGAGGTACTGCCCTTGCTTGGGTACCACGATTGGTAAGTTTATTGTTATAATGAATTTCTACTAGAATCTATTTGTAAATATGGTATATTAGTGCTATTTCTTAGAAACACAGATATTTTCTGACTCTGGATTTTAGAGAAGAACAGAAAATTTAGTTCACTCAGAACATGATAGAAATCATATCATGACTTTGCTATTGTGGTTTTGGTTCTGTTTTAATGAAAATCTATTGTTATGCCACCTAAAGTTTAGAAATAGTTCCATGTTAAAAAGTAATTACCTGACAGAACTTTGTGTATCTGTCCTCTGTCTGACTCTGATTCATTCATTCTATATATTTCCAGCACGTCTGCCACGTGCCAGTCCTTTTACTAGATTCTGGGAATATAGCAATGAACAAAAAGAAAAAAATATTTGCCCTCATGAATCTCCCACTCTAAGTAGGAGACAGGAGGCAGAGACAGACAAAAAACAAGTAAATTTATGTGATATGTTAGATAATGATAAGAGCTATAGAAAAAATTAGAGATCATTGTTCTAGTTGTCTATTGCTGTGTAATAAACTACCCCAAATGTAGTGGCATAAAATGGCAATCATCTTATTTTGCTCACAGTCTCTGGTATGGGAATTCGGACAGGTGACAACAAGGATGGATTATCTCTGCTTCACAGTATCTGGGGCCTCAGTTGGGGAGATTTGAATGGTTGGGGCCTAGAGTCATCTGAAGGCTTCTTTGTTACAGGTCTGGCACCTGGGTTGAAGGTTAGGCTAAGCTGGGATGTCAACAGCAGTGCTTACCTGAAGCCCATGCCACATGGAGAGGTCATTATCACAGCATGGTGGCCTCAGGGCAGTCACACACTTCTTTATGGAAGCTCAGGGCTCCAAGATCTAGTGTTCCAACAAATAAGGCAGAAGCTGCTGTCCTTTTATGACCTGGCCTTGGAAGTCACATAATGTCACTTGTATCATACTCAGTTGGGTGAAGCAGTCACAAGCCCCCCACTCCCAGGTTCAAGGAGGGAGGGACTTAAACCCCACCTCTCCATGAGAGGCATGGCAAAAAATTTGCAGCGAAGTTTTTAAAATGTCATGGGAATATTTGGATATTTTATCCTTATTGTTTTGGGTTGAACTCAAAGAGAAAATGTTCCAGGCCCAAAGTAGATGTGGAGGTGGCTGGAATGGAGGGGAATTTCATGATGGGATCAAGACCAGAAGGAGAACTCAGGCCAGGGCATAGAAGCAGAACAATGATGAGGCTGGATTAAGTAGAAATGTCAGAGTATTTAGATTACCAAACATGGATCACTCTTTATCCTAATCTATTTACACTCTTACCTAAATTCTTTAAAATACAGCCTATGTAATTGAATCATTTTTTCAGATGCTTGGACAATGTCCATAGAATGTTTTCTTTTTTAGCCTTATATCCAAATAATGATCATATGGATATTATGCTTGAATTGCCCCTTCTTCATACCCTCTTGCCTTTCTGGAAAACTGCACATCATTGTTTACAATTTAGCTCAGGTCAGATATCATCTCCTCTCCATAGCCCTCCATGACCCCACCTTCAAGTACCTCTTTTATAGCACTTATCACAGTGTACTAAGATGGCTTGCTTTATTGACTGTCTTTCCCACCAGACTGTTTGTTCTTCATGACGACACCATATCTTATTCTTCTTTGTACTTCCAGTGCCTCTACAGTTACTGGTACATTTAGACACTTACTAAATGTTTGCATAAACATTCAGTTGGAATTGAATGGAATATAGTTTTCTTATTCCCAAGATTTTCATAATTGCCTGGCCTCAGGGATGATCAATCTTCTCTAAAGAATACCAAGGCTCTTGCCCTTCTCCTGAATGCCTTCTGAGATAGCAGATTTAGTACATTAAGACATTGCTAGATTTATATCTCTGGCCCAGACTTCTCCTCTAAGCTGCAGACTAGGTCAACTTTCTTTGCTGTGTGCTCTCAGAGAATGTTTATTTCCTTTTACTTATTTCAGTTCATAATTCCATATTCATTTGTGTGGTTGATTAATGTCTGTCCTCCCACTCGACCATAAATTTGTGAAAACAGGTTGAGACTGTTTATGCTCACACTTGGGTTGCTGGTGATGGGTGCCTGGCACATAGTAGACAGACACTCCACCAACTTTTGCTCATTGAATGCTTGGATTGTCATTGTTTACCTGTCTCATGGTCTGCAGTGATAAGGAACTGTCATAGAAGAGATGGAAGTTACCAGAAAGTAGTATAAGGAATTATTGATTAGCATTTATTTTAGTTAATTATTTAGTTAAATAATTTAAGTCTAAATAAAATACAGAAATCTGTTATGTAGTACAGCTTTCTTAATCAACTAATTTCAGAAAACTCACATTTCTTTTTTGTCCAAGGTAAGCAACAGGGGAGCACAGATTACTGCAGGATTTGAAGATGGAGTTGTTCGAATTCTTGAACTTTATGATCCAAAAGGGCTTACAGTTTTTGTGGGACGGAAGAGAGTTTCAGATGCAGATATTCGTTTGAAACAGGTTTTCAAACCTCATACTTCTCCTGTCACTGCTTTAGCTTATGATCGTGATGGAGAAGTTCTAGCCACAGGGGTAAGTAGTAGATTTCCTTGTGTTTCCTATTGAATTTTTGTGGTTAACCCTGCCTTATTAGTCTTCCTACTTAATGATGCCTTATTTGCTTATATTCCTTTCTGAGAATATATCCATGTTTTGTTTTCTTAGTATTCAGATTCTTTCAGTGTAGTCTGTGCGTGACATTTAAAAATATTCTTACAAATTGAGTTGTAATGCTTATTTTAAATGAATAGAAATTTTCAACTGGGAATCATGCAACATGTTTTATGTATAATCAACGTTTTATAACCTAAGTATGTTCTTATATAGAATTGGCCTAAATGAAGAGAATAAATATGTAAATTCTTTATGCATAAATAGGTGAGCATATGCACTGTGGAATTTTTTTTGTGAATCTTATATACAGGTATGGTGATCATCTTTTCAGAAACACATACAAGAAAACATGGTTTGTCAAGTGTTCTCATGGGGAAAATGAAGCAAATATTTGAAATAAGAATGTTCCCAGAATAACCTGGGGAGATATGATCATTGTAGGTATACGTATACAGTGGGTGTAATATAGCTGTTAAATGCTTCTTTGAACTGTATGCAATGTTTCATAATAATAAATATTTGGGTATCTCTCTTTTTCTTAGAGTAAAGATCAAACTGTCTTCTTCTTTGAAGTGGAAAGGGATTATAAGCCAATCGGTTATATTACTACTCCTGGACCTGTTTGCCAGTTAACCTGGTCTACAACCTCTCATGTAAGTAGTTATTTGTCTTCGTGTTTAAATCTCAGTTACTACATAGTGAAGTGATGTGGTAGATAGAGAATAGTGGGTGGAATTATTAGCTCCACTCCTGGGTCCTGCCGTGAGGGGCCAGAGAAGCTGATCTGCTTTACTAGTGGAGCATTACTCAGGAGCTTCAAGCCCTTCCCACTACCTCCTCCTTCTTCCATAATCTAATTAATCTATTATATCAGACTTTGCTTCAACAATGGAGACTTCAGCCCAAAACACAACATGTCAGAATGTGTTGAGTGTACTTGTCCTCATGTCTAATCTCTTTACTTCTCTTCTGCTCCCATTCCAGCTCCATTTTCTCTTCTAATCTTCCATTGCCTCTTTTCTAATAACAATTGGTGATTCAGTATTGATTACTAATCTTATTTAATGCCCCTAATTTCCCTAATTTTGAGCATAGGATAATTCAGTCACCTGAATATTGATTGAATGTCTAAACCAGGTACTGTACTAGGGTTCCAGCATAATAATAATGCTGATGAACTGCATAGAAGTACTGTCAGGATTTTGGAGGGGTGGGGGGTAACATCTGTAATCTATTTTAAGCTCTTCTAAAGAAAATGGCTATAAAAATAGTAGTACCTAGAAAAAATATTTTTTAATTAACAAATACTCATTGTTTTCATCTTTGCTAGGCCCTGGCAATGGATTCAATAAGCAGTACATAACAGTATCTTCTGAAGGAGAAAAAAAATACACATGTTTAAGAAGTTATATTGATCTGTGATAGAATTATTTAAGATTTCACAAGGGAATGGGTGACTAAATTATCAGTGATATCAGTGGTATAGACAATAAGTGCTGTGAATATAGAGCATGTATATCAAGAAAGGGAATATCAAGCAAGGGAGAAGTTAACATGTGATGTGAGTTAGTTGAGAGGAGGAGAGTGCAAGTTGTGTAGGTGAAGGAAAGAGAGCTGCAAAGGATGCTGTGTGTTAAAGCATGAGCTATTGTATCACAACATATAATACTTTGTGCATCCTTCAATCATTTCCCTATATAACAAAGTTTTAAAAAACCCAGCATTTTTCAGGGGTTGGGAATGATGGGTGGGAAGGGGGTGGGTGTGACTATAAAGGGGCAGCTTGAGGGAGATCTTTGTAGTGGTGGGATAGTTTATGTTTTGATTGTGGATGGTTGCATGAATCTGCACATGTGATAAAATGACAGAACTATACACACATTATATTAATGTTGATTTCCTAGTTTTTATATTGTTACAGAAGAAGTAACCAATGGGAGAAACTGGGCAAAAGGTATAAACCTCTTTGTACTATCTTTGCAGCTTCCTATGAATTAATAGTTACTTCAAAATAAGAAACTAAAACAAAAATTAAGGCAGAAAAGACACGCCCCCCCCCAAAAAAACAAAAAATAATTCAAAAGTCATTTCAGGCAGTGGTGCCAATTAGCACTTATATTTCTAGTATTATTTGGGTATTACTAATGTAAATTACTCTCATCTCACAATATATACATGCACCAAATCATCCCGTTATGCACCTTAAACTTACACAATGTTATGTCAGTTATATTACAATGAATCTGAGGGAAAAAAGTAAATTAACATGTGTAACTGATACTGCACACTTCAGTTGTCCAAATAGCAATAGCGGTTAGCCCCTACCAGCTCACTGGTCAGACCTCCTAGCTTCCTGAATGCATTAAGCTTCTGCTCATTATTTTGGTTTCCAATAAAGCTGCATCACACACAGAACCATTCCATCTTCAGTGGTCACTACCATGATCACTTAGGCAGCAGTGTGGAGAAGTTACAAGGGAGCCAAATGAGAGGCAGGTAGATCTATTGGACAGCTGTGTTCCAGAGAAGATGTGACCAAAGTGTGAAAGACTGTGTGGTTAAGAGATAGGTAGAATTGACTGAACTTGGTGATCTTCTGAATTTCTGGGGCTGATTTTGATGTGTCTAAATGAAATTCATTAGAGTTTTTCTAAGACATGTTTTTTTTCCTCCTGCATTTTTCTGAGAACACCATTCTCCCTGTTACCTAAACCAGAAAATCTTTAGAGCCATCTCTTCCCTACCTCTAACCACCCTGCTTTGGTGGTTCACCAAGCTCCCCCATTGGTTATGCACCCTAAACATCTGTTAAATCTCTCTCTTCCTCTATATTGTCTTGTTCCTCTTTGTTTCATGCATTAAGCTTTGAACTTAATCTTCTCCGCCTAAAGTGACCTCCTTCTTGTCATCCTAGCACACATCAACTCACTATATTTTAACACACACATAATTTACTAATATTTTATTAAGGATTTTTGCATCTATATTCATAACAGAGTGATAATTTCCCCCTTTTGTAATGTCCTTGCCAGGTTTGGAATCAAGGTATTTCTGGCCACTTTTTTTTTTTTTTTTTTTTTAAAAAAGGTCTTTTCTATTCTCTGGACCTGATTTGTTGTTTGTAGGAGGATTTTTAATAATGGATTGAATTTCTTCAGTAGATGTCTTCTTTTAGCAGTTTATAGTTCTATAACTTCCAACCCACAATTTTATACCCAGTGGTAGTATCTTTCAAAAATGAAAGTAAGTAAACAATAATGTGACTTTTTGGATGAAATGAGCAACTCCTGTTCTCATGCAGCTTAGGGTTGTGCAAATGTTTTAAAGTCAAAGGCCCAGCAGAATGTCAGGCTCCCTTTTCTGCATTTCCCTTTTCTCTGGTATCATGTGCCATCAGGTCCTAACTTTCTTGTCACTTTGAACTTCACTTTGTGTCTATTCATCTCTGAGAGAATGCCTAAAGCTCTAGAACACTGCATTCTGTTTGGCTTCTAGGTCCCATGCAGTAAGTTGACCAATGCCCTTAGGAGAAAGAGGTGCAGAGAATGCCCAGCTCACCTCACCTAACTTCCCTTCTCCTGCTATCTTGGCTCTTAGAGCTGTGGCTGTACTGGTTTCTCTGTGTTGTCTTGAACTAGCTGATTTAGCGCACTTTCATGTGTCATTGAATTCAGTTTGCTAACATTAGTGTTTTTCATCTATGTTTATAAAAGAGATTTGGATAATATTTTCTGTCTTCATAGTTCATCATCAAGTTTGTTATTAAGGTTTTTTTATCTCCTAAGATGAGTTGTAAAATATTCTCTCTATTCTCTTGAAGAATTTGTAATATATTAGAATTTTGAATTTTTGGCAGACTTGGTAGTAGAGCCATCAGAGCATAGGGTTTTTTTTTTCTTTTTGAGGTGCTTTTTAAAAAATTAATTCAATGCCTTTAATGATTATAGTTCTTCTTTTTAAATTTTAAAGTATAATTAAATAAATAAGTCTCAGATATACAACATGATTTGATACTTGTATACACTGTGAACTGATCACCACAATAAGTCTAGTTAACATCTGTCACCATACATGAGAACTTTTGAGATCTACTCTGAGCAACAGTCAAATATGCAGTACGGTATTATTAACTATAGTCATCATGCTGTACATTACATTCCCATGACTTATTTTATCACTGGAAATTTGTACATTTTGAACTCCTCCATTTTATCATCACCCAGCCCCTGCCTCTGGCAACCACCAGTCTGTTTTCTGTACCTAATGTTTTTTTCTTTTTTAAAGATTCCAAATACAATTGATATCATGCAATATTTGTCTTTCTTTTCCTGACTTACTTCACTTAGCATAATGTCCTCAAGGTCCATCCATATTGTTGCAAATGACAAGATTTCATTCTTTTTGTGGCTGAATAATATTCCACTGTGTACATATAATCACAATGGAATATTTTCTTTATCCATTCACCCTTCAGTGAACACATAGTTTCCATATCTTGGCTATTGTAAAGAATGTTGTGATAAACTTGACGGTGCATGTATCTTTTCGAGTTAATGTTTTCATTTTCTCAGATAAATACCCTGAAGTGGGATTGCTGGATCATGTGGTAGTTCTATTTTTAATTTTTTGAAGAATCTCCACAATGTTTTCCATAGTGGCTGTACTGATTTATGTTCTCACCAACAGTGCACAAGTGTTCCCTTTTCTCTACATCTTAGCCAACATTTCTTGTCTTTTTGATAATAGCTATTCTAACAGGTGTGAGGCGATATCTCATTGTAGTTTTGATTTGCAGTTCCCTGATGATTAGTGATGTTGAGCATATCTTCATGTACTTGTTGTCTGTCTCTATGTCTTCTTTGGAAAAATGTTCAGATCTTCTGCCCCCTTTTTAATTGGATTCTTTGTGCTTTTTTTTTTTTGCTAATGAGTTGTACGAGTTCTTTATGTATTTTGGATATTAATCCCTTTTCACATAGATTTTTTTTTCCTTTTTTCTTTTTATTAGTTTCTGCTTTATAACAAAGTGAATCAGTCATACATATACATCTGTTCCCACATCCCTTCCCTCATGCATCTCCCTCCCTCCCACCCTCCCCATCCCACCCCTCCAGGCGGTCACAAAGCACCGAGCTGATCTCCCTGTGCTCTGCGGTTGCTTCCCACTATCTATCTACCTTACGTTTGGTAGTGTATATATGTCCATGCCTCTCTTTCGCTTTGTCACAGCTTACCCTTCCCCCTCCCCATATCCACAAGTCCATTCTCAAGTAGGTCTGTGTCTTTATTCCCGTTTTACCCCTAGGTCCTTCATGACGTTTTTTTTTTTTTTAAATTCCGTATATATGTGTTAGCATACGGTATTTGTCTTTCTCTTTCTGACTTACTTCACTCTGTATGACAGACTCTAGGTCTATCCACCTCATTACAAATAGCTCAGTTTCGTTTCTTTTTATGGCTGAGTAATATTCCATTGTATATATGTGCCACATCTTCTTTATCCATTCATCTGATGATGGACACTTAGGTTGTTTCCAGCTCCGGGCTATTGTAAATAGAGCTGCAATGAACATTTTGGTACATGTCTCTTTTGGAATTATGGTTTTCTCAGGGTATATGCCTAGAAGTGGGATTGCTGGGTCGTATGGTAGTTCTATTTGTAGTTTTTTAAGGAACCTGCATACTGTTCTCCATAGCGGCCGCACCAATTCACATTCCCACCAGCAGTGCAAGAGTGTTCCCTTTTCTCCACACCCTCTCCAGCATTTATTGTTTCTAGATTTCTTGATGATGGCCATTCTGACTGGTGTGAGATGATATCTCATTGTAGTTTTGATTTGCATTTCTCTAATGATTAATGATGTTGAGCATTCTTTCACGTGTTTGTTGGCAGTCTGTATATCTTCTTTGGAGAAATGCCTATTTAAGTCTTCTGCCCATTTTTGGATTGGGTTGTTTGTTTTTTTGCTATTGAGCTGCATGAGCTGCTTATAAATTTTGGAGATTAATCCTTTGTCAGTTGCTTCATTTGCAAATATTTTCTCCCATTCTGAGGGTTGTCTTTTGGTCTTGTTTATGGTTTCCTTTGCTGTGCAAAAGCTTTGAAGTTTCATTAGGTCCCATTTGTTTATCTTTGTTTTTATTTCCATTTCTCTAGGAGGTGGGCCCAAAAGGATCTTGCTGTGATTTATGTCATAGAGTGTTCTACCTATGTTTTCCTCTAAGAGTTTGATAGTTTCTGGCCTTACATTTAAGTCTTTAATCCATTTTGAGCTTATTTTTGTGTATGGTGTTAGGGAATGATCTAATCTCAAACTTTTACATGTCCCTGTCCAGTTTTCCCAGCACCACTTATTGAAAAGGCTGTCCTTTCTCCACTGTACATTCCTGCCTCCTTTATCAAAGATAAGTTGGCCATATGTGCGTGGGTTTATCTCTGGGCTTTCTATCCTGATCCACTGATCTATCTTTCTGTTTTTATGCCAGTACCACACCGTCTTGATTACTGTAGCTCTGTAGTATAGTCTGAAGTCAGGGAGCCTGATTCCTCCAGCTCCGTTTTTCGTTCTCAAGATTGCTTTGGCTATTCGGGGTCTTTTGTTTTTCCAAACAAATTTTGAAATTTTTTGTTCTAGTTCTGTGAAAAATGCCAGTGGTAGTCTGATAGGGATTGCATTGAATCTGTAGATTGCTTTGGGTAGTAGAGTCATTTTCACAATATTGATTCTTCCAATCCAGGAGCATGGTATATCTCTCCATCTATTTGTATCATCTTTAATTTCTTTCATCAGTGTCTTATAATTTTCTGCATACAGGTCTTTTGTCTCCTTAGGTAGGTTTATTCCTAGATATTTTATTCTTTTTGTTGCAATGGTAAATGGGAGTGTTTTCTTGATTTCATTTTCAGATTTTTCATCATTAGTGTACAGGAATGCCAGAGATTTCTGTACATTAATTTTGTATCCTGCTACTTTACCAAATTCATTGATTAGCTCTAGTAGTTTTTTGGTAGCATCTTTAGGATTCTCTATGTATAGTATCATGTCATCTGCAAACAGTGACAGCTTTACTTCTTCTTTTCCAATTTGGATTCCTTTTATTTCCTTTTCTTCTCTGATTGCTGTGGCTAAAACTTCCAAAACTAGGTTGAATAAGAGTGGTGAGAGTGGGCAGTCTTGTCTTGTTCCTGATCTTAGTGGAAATGGTTTCAGTTTTTCACCATTGAGGACAATGTTGGCTGTGGGTTTGTCATATATGGCCTTTATTATGTTGAGGAAAGTTCCCTCTATGCCTACTTTCTGCAGGGTTTTTATCATAAATGGGTGTTGAATTTTGTCAAAAGCTTTCTCTGCATCTATTGAGATGATCATATGGTTTTTCTCTTTCAACTTGTTAATATGGTGTATCACATTGATTGATTTGCGTATATTGAAGAATCCTTGCATGCCTGGAATAAACCCCACTTGATCATGGTGTATGATCCTTTTAATGTGCTGTTGGATTCTGTTTGCTAGTATTTTGTTGAGGAGTTTTGCATCTATGTTCATCAGTGATATTGGCCTGTAGTTTTCTTTCTTTGTGACATCCTTGCCTGGTTTTGGTATCAAGGTGATGGTGGCCTCGTAGAATGAGTTTGGGAGTGTTCCTTCCTCTGATATTGTTTGGAAGAGTTTGAGAAGGATGGGTGTTAGCTCTTCCCTAAATGTTTGATAGAATTCGCCTGTGAAGCCATCTGGTCCTGGGCTTTTGTTTGATGGAAGATTTTTAATCACAGTTTCAATTTCAGTGCTTGTGATTGGTCTATTCATATTTTCTATTTCTTCCTGAGTCAGTCTTGGCAGGTTGTGCATTTCTAAGAATTTGTCCATCTCTTCCAGGTTGTCCATTTTATGGGCATAGAGTTGCTTATAGTAATCTCTCATGATCTTTTGTATTTCTGCAGTGTCAGTTGTTACTTCTCCTTTTTCATTTCTAATTCTATTGATTTGAGTCTTCTCCCTTCTTTTCTTGATGAGTCTGGCTAATGGTTTATCAATTTTGTTTATCTTCTCAAAGAACCAGCTTTTAGTTTTATTGATCTTTGCTATCGTTTCCTTCATTTCTTTTTCATTTATTTCTGATCTGATTTTTATGATTTCTTTCCTTCTGCTAACTTTAGGATCTTTTTGTTCTTCTTTCTCTAATTGCTTTAGGTGCAAGGTTAGGTTGTTTATTCGAGATGTTTCCTGTTTCTTAAGGTGGGATTGTATTGCTATAAACTTCCCTCTTAGAACTGCTTTTGCTGCATCCCATAGGTTTTGGGTCGTCGTGTCTCCATTGTCATTTGTTTCTAGGTATTTTTTAATTTCCTCTTTGATTTCTTCAGTTATCACTTCGTTATTAAGTAGTGTATTGTTTAGCCTCCATGTGTTTGTATTTTTTACAGCTCTTTTCCTGTAATTGATATCTAGTCTCATAGCATTGTGGTCAGAAAAGATACTTGATACAATTTCAATTTTCTTAAATTTACCAAGGCTTGATTTGTGACCCAAGATATGATCTATCCTGGAGAATGTTCCATGAGCACTTGAGAAAAATGTGTATTCTGTTGTTTTTGGATGGAATGTCCTATAAATATCAATTAAGTCCATCTTGTTTAATGTATCATTTAAAGCTTGTGTTTCCTTATTTATTTTCATTTTGGAAGATCTGTCCATTGGTGAAAGTGGGGTGTTAAAGTCCCCTACTATGATTGTGTTACTGTCGATTTCTCCTTTTATGGCTGTTAGTATTTGCCTTATGTATTGAGGTGCTCCTATGTTTGGTGCATAAATATTTACAATTGTTATATCTTCTTCTTGGATCGATCCCTTGATCATTATGTAGTGTCCTTCTTTGTCTCTTCTAGTAGTCTTTATTTTAAAGTCTATTTTGTCTGATATGAGAATTGCTACTCCAGCTTTCTTTTGGTTTCCATTTGCATGGAATATCTTTTTCCATCCCCTTACTTTCATTCTGTATGTGTCTCTAGGTCTGAAGTGGGTCTCTTGTAGACAGCATATATATGGGTCTTGTTTTTGTATCCATTCAGCCAATCTGTGTCTTTTGGTGGGAGCATTTAGTCCATTTACATTTAAGGTAATTATCGATATGTATGTTCCTATTCCCATTTTCTTAATTGTTTTGGGTTCGTTATTGTAGGTCTTTTCCTTCTGTTGTGTTTCTTGCCTAGAGAAGTTCCTTTAGCATTTGTTGTAAAGCTGGTTTGGTGGTGCTGAACTCTCTCAGCTTTTGCTTGTCTGTAAACGTTTTAATTTCTCCATCAAATCTGAATGAGATCCTTGCTGGGTAGAGTAATCTTGGTTGCAGGTTTTTCTCCTTCATCACTTTAATTATGTCCTGCCACTCCCTTCTGGCTTGTAGAGTTTCTGCTGAGAGATCAGCTGTTATCCTGATGGGGATTCCCTTGTGTGTTATTTGTTGTTTTTGCCTTGCTGCTTTTAATATGATTTCTTTGTGTTTAATTTTTGACAGTTTGATTAATATGTGTCTTGGCGTATTTCTCCTTGGATTCATTCTGTATGGGACTCTCTGTGCCTCCTGGACTTGATTAACTATTTCCTTTCCCATATTGGGGAAGTTTTCAACTATAATCTCTTCAAATATTTTCTCAGTCCCTTTCTTTTTCTCTTCTTCTTCTGGAACCCCTATAATTCGAATGTTGGTGCGTTTAATGTTGTCCCAGAGGTCTCTGAGACTGTCCTCTGTTCTTTTCATTCTTTTTTCTTTATTTTGCTCTGCAGCAGTTATTTCCACTATTTTATCTTCCACCTCACTTATCCGTTCTTCTGCCTCAGTTATTCTGCTATTGATCCCATCTAGAGTATTTTTTATTTCATGTATTGTGTTTTTAATCGATGCTTGATTCATCTTTAGTTCTTCTAGGTCCTTGTTAACTGTTTCTTGCATTTTGTCTATTCTATTTCCAAGATTTTGGATCTGGGAAATAGAATCTTGGATCATCTTTACCATCATTATTCTGAATTCTTTTTCAGGTAGACTGCCTATTATCTCTTCATTTGTTAGGTCTGGTGGGTTTTTATCTTGCTCCTTCTCCTGCTGTGTGTTTTTCTGTCTTCTCATTTTGCTTATGTTACTGTGTTTGGGGTCTCCTTTTTGCAGGCTGCAGATTCGTAGTTCCCGTTGTTTTTGGTGTCTGTCCCCTGTGGCTAAGGTTGGTTTAGTGGGTTGTGTAGGCTTCCTGGTGGAGGGTACTAGTGCCTGTGTTCTGGTGGATGAGGCTGGATCTTGTCTTTCTGGTGGGCAGGTCCACGTCTGGTGGTGTGTTTTGGGGTGTCTGCGGACTTTTTATGATTTTAGGCCACCTCTCTGCTAATGGGTGGCGTTGTGATCCTGTCTTGCTAGTTGTTTGGCATAGGGTGTCCAGCACTGTAGCTTGCTGGTCGTTGAGTGAAGCTGGGTGCTGGTGTTGAGATGGAGATCTCTGGAAGATTTTCGCCGTTTGATATTATGTGGAGCTGGGAGGTCTCTTGTGGACCAGTGTCCTGAAGTTGGCTCTCCCACCTCAGAGGCACAGCACTGACTCCTGGCTCCTCAATTTGGGATGATTTGTTGTCTATTCATGTATTCCACAAATGCAGGGTACATCAAGTTGATTGTGGAGCTTTAATCCGCTGCTTCTGAGGCTGCTGGGAGAGGTTTCCCTTTCTCTTCTTTGTTCTCACAGCTCCTGGGTCTCAGCTTTGAATTTGACCCCGCCTCTGCGTGTAGGTCGCCGGAGGGCGTCTGTTCTTCGCTCAGACAGGACAGGGTTAAAAGAGCAGCCTCTTCGGGGACTCTGGCTCACTCAGGCCGGGAGGGAGGGAGGGGCACGGAGTGCGGGACGAGCCTGCAGCGGCAGAGTTCGGCGTGACGTTGCACCAGCCCGAGGCGCGCCGCGCGTTCTCCCAGGGAAGCCGCCCCTGGATCCCGGGACTCCGGCAGTGGCGGGCTGCACAGGCTCCCGGAAGGGCGGTGTGGACAGTGACCTGCGCTCGCACACAGGCTTCTTGGCGGCGGCAGCAGCAGCCCCAGCGTCCCGCGCCCGTCACCGGGCTCCGCGCTTTCAGTCGTGACTCGCGCCCGTCTGTGGAGCCCCTTTAAGCAGCGCTCTTAATCCCCTCTCCTCGCGCACCAGGAAACCAAGAGGGCAGAAAAAGTCTCTTGCCTCTTCGGCAGCTCCAGAGTTTTCCCGGACTCCCTGCCGGCTAGCTGTGGCACATTAGCCCCCTTCAGGCTGAGTTCTCGCCGCCAGCCCCAGTCCTCTCCCTGCGCTCTGACCGAAGCCCGAGCCTCAGCTTCCAGCGCCGCCCCCCCCTGGCGGGCGAGCAGACAAGCCTCTCGGGCTGGTGAGTGCCGCTCGGCACCGATCCTCTGTGCGGGAATCTCTCCGCTTTGCCCTACCCAGGTATGTGGGGAGTTTCTTGCCTTTTGGGAGGTCTGGGGTCTTCTGCCAGCGTTCAGTAGGTGTTCTGTAGGAGTTGTTCCACGTGTAGCTGTATTTCTGGTGTATCCGTGGGGAGGAAGGTGATCTCCGCGTCTTACTCTTCCGCCATCTTACCCGGAAGTCCGAAAGCTTCCAGGATTTCCTTTATTAACCACGGTGGCATCTTCAGATAGATTATTTGCAAATATTTTTGCTTATTCATAAGGTTGCCTTTCATTTTGTTGAGTTCTTTGCTGTGCAAAAGCTTTTTTAGTTTGATGTAGTCTCACTTTGTTTTTGTTTTGTTTTTGTTTTTGTTTTGCTTTTGTTGCCTTTGCTTTTGGTGTCAGATCCAAAAACTTATCACAAAGACCAATGACAAGGTCAAGGAACTTACTGCCTATGTTTTCTGCAAGGAGTTTTATGGTTTCAGGTCTTACATTCAAGTCTTTAATTCGTTTTGAGTTAATTTTTGTGCACAGTATAAGGTAATAGTCCAGATTCACCCTTTTTCCTGTGGCTGTCCAGTTTTCCCAGCACCATTTATTGAAGAGACTGTCAACCCCCTTGTGTAGTCTTGGCTCCTTTGTCATAAATTAATTTACCATATATACATGGATTTATTTTTGGGTTCTCTATTCTGTTCCATTGATCTCTACGACTGTTTTTATGCCAATACCATATTGTTTTGATTACTATAGCTTTGCAGTATAGTTTGAAATCAGGTAGTGTGATGCCTCCAGCTTTGACTTCTTTCTCAAGATTTCTTTGGCTATTCAGGGTCTCTTGTGGTTCCAATCAGATGTGTTCTTCTTGATTTAATTTTTGTAAGTACATTTTCCCCCCCCTAGGGAACTTGTTTATTTCCTTTGAATTTTCAAAATTTTTGTCTGTAATTTTCATAATATTCTTAATGTCACAGGATCTGTAATGATGTTTCCTTTTCATTTTTTTATACTGGTCATTTTTTCCCCTTCCTCTTGCTTAATCTTTCTAGAGGTTTGTCAATTAGTGTTTTCAAGGAACTTTTCACTTTATTGATTTTTATTTTGTTTTTTATTTTATTAAGTTATATTCTTTTATTACAATCCTACATTTACTGTCTTAAGGTTTATTTTCTTGTTTTCTAATTTCATGAAACGGATATTTATATTTTATTGTTCTTCTTTATATGTATCTTTATGTGTACCTTATAAAGCTATAGGCTTTAATGTATCCCACAAGTTTTGATAATGTAGTATTTTTATTATCCATTTGAAAATATTTTCTCAGTTTCATTTGGATTTCCTTGACCTATGGACTATTTAGAAGTATTGATATTTTATTGTTTATTTATTTTTAATCTTTTTTTTTGGCTGTATTGGGTCTTCATTGCTGTGCACAGGGTTTCTCTAGTTGCAGCAAGTGGGGGCTACTCTTTGTTGTGGTGCGCAGGCTTCTCATTGCAGTGGCTTCTCCTGTTGTGGAGCATGGACTCTAGGCATGCGGGCTCAGTAGTTGCAGCACATGGGCCCTAGAGTTCATGGGCTTCAGTAGTTGCGGTGCGTGGGCTTAGTAGTTGTGGCATGCGGGCTGTAGGGTGCACAGGCTTTAGTAGTTGTGGCTCACGAGCTCTAGAGTGCAGGCTCAGTAGTTGTGGCACACAGGCTTAGTTCTCTGCAACATGTGGGATCTTCCTGGACCAGGGATTGAACCTGTGTCCCCTACATTGGCAGGCAAATTCTTGACCACTGTGCCACAGGGAAATCCTTTATTTTTATTATTTAAACTTTATTTTTATTGAAGTATAGTTGATTTACAATATTAGTTTCAGGTGTACAATATAGTGATTCAATATTTTTATAGATTATACTCTACTTGAATTGATTATAAATTATTGGCTATATTCCCTATGCTGTAAAATATATTCATGTAGCTTGTTTATTTTATACATAGTAGTTTGTACCTCTTAATCCCCTACCTGTATCTTGTCCTCCATCTCCACTGGTAACCACTAGTTTGTTCTCTATATCTGTGAGTCTGTTTCTGTTTCGTTATATTCACTAGTTTGTTTCATTTTTTAGATTCCACATATAAGTGATAACATACAGTATTTGTCTGACTTATTTCACTAAGCATGATACCATTCAGGTCCATCCATGTTGTTGCAAATGCAAAATTTCATTCTTTTTTATGGTTGAGTAATATTCCAATGTGTGTGTGTGTGTGTGTGTGTGTGTACACATACCACATCTTCTTTATCCATTCATTTGTTGATGGACAGGTTGTTGCCATGTCTTAGCTGTTGTAAATAATGCTGCTATGAACATTGGGGTGCACGTATCTTTTCAAATTAGTGTTTTGGGGTTTTGTTTTGTTGGGGATATATACCCAGAAGTAGAATTGCCAGATCATATGGTAGTAATATTTTTAGTTTTTTTAGTAACCTCCATACTGTTTTTTTACAGTAGCTTCATCAATTTACATTCCTACCAACAGTATACCAGGGTTCCCTTTTCTCCACATCCTCCCCAGCACTTATTAATTATGGTCTTTGGGTTGATAGCCATTCTGGCAGTTGTGGGATGATACCTCATTGTGGGTTTTGATTTTCAGTTCCCTGATGGTTAGTGATGTTGAGCATCTTTTCATGTGCCTGTTGACCATCTGTATGTCTTCTTTTAAAAAATGTCTATTCAGGTCTTCTGACCATTTTTTAAATTGGTTGTTTGTTTGGATATCGAGTTGTAAGAGCTGTTTATATATTTTGGATATTAACCCCTTATGGGTCATGTCATTTTCTAATTTTCTCTTGTTTAGTAGGTTGTCTTTTTGTCAGTGGTTTACTTTGCTGTGCAAAAGATTAAGTTTAATTAGGTCCCATTTGCTTATTTTTGCTTTTGTTTCCTTTGTTTTAGGAAACAGATCCAAAAAAATATTGTATCATTTTGGTCAAAGAGTGTTCTGCCTATGTGTTCTTCTAGGAGTGTAATGGTTTCTGGTCTTACATTTAGCTCTATAATCCATTTTGTGCTTATTTTTTGTATATGGTGTGAGAAAATGTTCTAGTTTCATTCTCTAACATATAGCTGTCCAGTTTTCCCAGCATCATTTATTGAAGGGACTATTTTCCCCATTGTATATTCTTGCCTCTTATTGTAGATTAATTTTGCCCATAAGTGTGTGGTTTATTTCTGGGCTCTCTATTCTGTTTCATTGATCTATGTGTCTGTTTTTGTGCCAGTACCATACTGTTTTGATTACTGTAGCTTTGTAGTATAGTCTGAAATCAGGGCGTGTGATACCTCCAGCTTTGTTCTTTTTTTTTTCAGGATTGCTTTGGCTATTCAGTGTCTTTTATGGTTCCATATAAATTTTAGGATTATTTGTTTTTGTGAAAAATGCCATCAGTATTTTAATGGGCATTGCATTAAATCTGCACATTGCCTTAGGTAGTACAGTCATTTTAACAATATTAATTCTTCCAATGAACATGGGGTATTTTTCCATTTCCTTGTATCTTCAACTTCATCAATGTCTTATAGTTTTCAAAGTATAGATCGCCTACCTCCTTGGTTAAGTTTATTCCTAGGTATTTTATTCTTTTTCATGTGATTTTAAAAAGGACTGTTTTCTTGCTTTTTCTTTTGGTAGTTCATTATTAGTATATAGAAAAGCAACAAATTTCTGTATATTAATCTTTTTTGCCTTTTTATTTCTGTTTATTGTAAAGTTTATTTATTTTTACAATTGCTTCCATTTCAACATTTGCAAGGACAACCACAGAAACAAACTTTTTATTAAATTTGTTGCCATATCCTAGTATATGTCTAAATTCTTAGAAAATGTCATTTTATATTTGCAAACATTCACTCTGTTTAAGCATACTTTGGAGTGATTGATATGTTCATACATGTAAAATAGATTCTAGGTAATCAAGACCTAAAGCATCAGACAATCAGGAACAAAAGTTTGCAAATTAGCCTCGAATAAGATGTTTATAAATAAGTATTTTATCAGTCTGGCATTCTGCTATAACAGAATACCATATACTAGGTGCCTTAAACAACAAACATTTATTTCTCACTGTTCTGGAGGCTGGAAGTCTGAGATCAGCCCCATGGTCAGCATGCTCAGATGCCAGCATGGTCAGATTCATAGTGAGGGCCTTCTACCTGCTTTCCAGATCACTGCCTTCTTGCTGATTCCTCACATGGAGAGAGAGAGAGCTCTGGTCTCTTCATCTTATAAAAGTACTAGCCCCATAATGGGGGCTCCACCCTAAGGACCTCATCTAAATCTAATTACCTCCCAAAGCCCCCACCTCCACATAGGGTTTCAACATATGGATTTTGGAGGAACCCAAATATTTAGTCCATAGTAAGTGGCAAGCAGTTATTCCCTAAAAATATTTGATTTCAGCAAGTGTATTTTACTGAAGATCACTTAGGATATGTTGTTAGTATCTAAAATATTTGGGATCCATTATCTAACCTTTCAATATCAGCATCCAACTTGTATCATTTCTTGAATAACAAGACAAGGGTAGACTGATTTTTTTCAATTTTTGAGAGAGATTAATGAATCAAAAAGAATGACAAGATTAATAGTTGCTATATTCTTAAAGTTATGAGAATTAAAATATTCAATATTTTTCATCATGGGGAGAGTATATTTACTAATTATCAAATTGGAAAATTGAAATGATACACTTCAGTTCATCCCCAAAATGCATTACTCAAATGATAAAAGCTTAATAAATGTATTTTTTGAGTGCACTACTTGAAAATTTGAAAAAAATGCTCTCCTCCCCACAATGAATGGGCTTTGATTTAGCTAGTTCTTATTGGTAGTTTTTCCAATGTTAGTAACTTTGTCATATAGAGTAATTACAGAGTATAACCAAGTGGGTGACTATTACATTAACTATGATTTCTCAATTGAATCTGTTAATTTAATAAGGAATAAATGTCTAGTTCTTAACAATAACAATGGAGTTCTTCACAAATACCCAGCCAACCCTTGTCAATTAATTTAATTTGCTTAGTGGAATTTAGATGACCTTCATAAAATATCCTCTTGATTTACATAGTCACGTTGTAAATAAAAAGATTAATCAAGGTGTAATACAAAAGAAAATGAGTTTCCTTTTATAGAATTTCACTTGATTAGAAAAGGAAATAAAATCTATAAAATGTGGTAGAGAAGTATTAAAGCTCCTTATTCCTATAGGGCATATATTCTGCTGCTCTGATTCATTTTGGGGATGAAGTCTATAAATAAATGTATATGTAAACCACAGCATTTTCTCTTTAGATGATTCTAAAGTTTTCTAGTTACCTAGCAAAAATGACATGGCATGCATATATATGTATATATGCATATATGTGTATATACATAATATATGTCATGTTTCTGTATACATATGCATACTGTACATAAATATCAGTCTTCAAAATTTAAATAAATTTACCGGTTGTTGATATACAGCTTTTCATGAAGGAATTTTGTAAGACAGATTAAAGACAGGAAGAATAGAAACTGCAAAACAGTGCTTCTCTAACATCTTTCATCTCTAAAACATAAACTACATTCAGTCATCAAGGATACAGACCTTCATGAAGGATAGAGAAGTATAATGAAATTGAATTTTCAGGTATTTTAGAATTAACAATGTGATGAGAGTGACTTACTGTGATACTCACACATGATGGATGAAAAATATCTGGTTGAGTTATTACAATTACAGCGATGATTTTGTCATTTTATCACAAAAAATAACCCAACATCTTCCACTTGAATAAGATTACTTAAGAATGTGTGCATAGAACATACAATTGGGTAAGGGTCTGCATTAGCTCATGGAGTACTAGGTGGCTCAATTCAACCTTTTCATGAGGATAAATAAAAGGTTTGACAGAATAACCAAGGCATCTTATTGGTGGTGTGAGATGTAGCACAAGTACTGGGAAAACTTCAAGTACCGAAAGCTGATTCTGCTAAGAGGGCAGGCGTATTCTGATCAAAAGGAAAAAAAGAAAGAAAGAAAAAAAAAGAGCCTCAAAAATTGGCTATCTTTTTGATGTCCTCCTTAGTCTATGGAGACTCATGTTCAAGATGAGGACATAGCAAAGGAAGAAATTATGACAAACCTTCACTAACTTAAGCTTTTTTTTTTTCTTTCTTTTAAGGTTTAAACAAGGAACCAGCTAAAGAATCCATTCTAATTCACTATTTTTTTCTAACTCTCCCTCCATCCAACTCCCTCTCCTCCTTGGCAACCACTAACTAAAGCTTATATCCCCCAAAACTATGTACTAAGATAAAGATGAACCATAAGTTAAATAGCTCTAAAATGCACACTTATGGCCCTGTGTTGGATCACCCAAGTGATTTGGAAATCTTCAAATATTAAAATTGGAATAATGTAGTTCTAGACTAATAGAAACCCCAGAAGACCTCAGGAGAAAGAAACTCTTTCCTCCTCTACAGGGGAAAAATATTCTAACATCAAGTAAAGAAAGGTTGATTGGAAATTCCAATAAATTGTTTCTCTAACATTATTTCCAATGTCTGGATGCATGAAGGGAATAAGCTGATGAAGTCATGTAGAGACATGTGACCTTGATTTATATTTTGGGTATCTATGAGTCAAGATATTCCTTGGATAAGGAATGTTGTTGCTGCCATTGGCTGTATCAGGCAGACAGACAATTGTTAATGGCTCAAGATTTTATAAAAATATTGATGAACTAGTTGTTGGCCAGGGCATCCAGGGCTAAGATGACTACCAGAAGTATATCCAACTATGTTGACCCTTGGGTCCTGACCTTTATCATGGGTGTCTTGGTTAAGGGATATAAAACAGCAACTCTCCAGTGAGTTTATCATGCATGATTGTAGTTGATACCATGTGTACAGTGTATGACTGTATATTAATCTTGTATTTTGCAACTTTATTCTAATACAGACTTCAGGATTTTTTTATATATAGTATCATATCATCTGTAAAAAGTGAGTTTTACTTCTACCCTTCCAATTTGTCTTATTTTTCTTATCTGATTGCTGTGGCTAGGCCTTCCAATACTATGTTAAAAATATTAATAGAATTGGTGAGAGTGGGCATCCTTGTCTTTTTCCCGATTTTAGAGGAAAAGCTTTCAATTTTTCACTATTGAGTATGATGATAGCTCTGCATTTGTCATAAACAGCCTTTTTTATGTTGAGGTATGTTCCCTCAATGCCAACATTGATAAGTTTTTTTTTTAAATCATGAATGGATGTTGAAATTCGTGAAATGCTTTTTCTGCATCTATTGAGATGATAAGGTGATTTTTATCATTCATTTTGTTAATGTGCTGTATCATATTGATTTTTGTGGATATTGAACTATCCTTGCATCTCTGGAATAAATCCCACTTGATCATGATGTATGATCCTTTTTATATATGATCTTTTCTACATATTGCTGAATTTTATTTTCTAATATTTTGTTGAGAATTTTTGCTATTGACCTGTAATTTTCTTTTTTTTTGTAGTATATTTGGTTTTGGTATCAGGGTAATGGTGGCCTCATAGAATGAATTTGGAAGTGTTCCCTCTTCAATTTTTGGAACAGTTTGAGAAGGATAGGTCTTAGATCTTTTTATATATTTGGTAGAATTCCCCTGTGAAGTCATAGACTTTTGTTTGCTGGGAATTTTTTGATTACTAATTCAATTTCACTGCTAGTGATTGGTCTGTTCAAATTGTCTATTTCTTTCTGATTCAGTCTTTGTAGATTGTATGTTTCTAGAAATTAATCCATTTCTTCTAGGTCATCCAATTTGTTGGCATATAACCATTCACAGTATTTTGTTGTGATTTTTTTGTGTCTCTGTGATGTCAGTTGTAATTTCTCCTCTCTCATTTCTTATTTTGTTTATTTGGGTCCTCTCTCTTTTCTTCTAAATGATCCTGGCTAAAAGATAATCAATTTTGTTCATGTTTTGTTAAAAAAACAGCTCTTGGTTTCATTGCTGTTTTCTATTTTTTGGGGTCTCTATTTCCTCTCTGATCTTTATTTCCTTTCTTCTGCTGATTTCTTTTGGCTTTGTTTTCTTTTTCTAATTCCTTTAGGTGGTAGGTTAGGTTACTTGACATTTTTCTTGTTTCTTGAAATAGGCCTGCATCACTATAAACTTCATCTTAGAACTGCTTTTGCTGTGTCCATAGATTTTGGAAAGTTGTGTTTTTATTTCCATTTGTCTCATGATATTTGCTGATTTCCTCTTTGATTTCTTCATTGGCCCTTTGGTTTTTCAGTGGTATGTTGTTTAGTCTCCACATGTTTGTGTTTTTGCCATTTTTCTTCGTGTAATTGATTTCTAATTTCATACCATGTTGTTGGAAAAAATGCTTGATATCATTTCTATTATTCTATTAAATTTGTTGAGACTTGTTTTGTGGCCTAGCATGTGTTCTGTTCTAGAGAAAGTGCCATGTGCACTTGAGAATAATATGTATTCTGCAGTTTGGGGATGGAATGTTCTATAGTTATCTATTAAGTCCAACTGGTCTAATGTGTCATTAAAAACCACCACTTCCTTATTGATTTTCTGTCTGGATGATCTGTCCATTGACATTAGTGGGGTGTTAAAGTTCCCCTACTATTATTTTATTATTGTCAACTTTTTCCTTCATGTCTGTTAATATTTGCCTTATATGTTTATGTGCTCCTATATTAGGTGCATATGTTTTTTAAAAACATTTTAAAAATATTTATTTATTTATTTGCTTGTGCCAGGTCTTAGTTGCAGCATGCAGGATCTTTAGTTGCAGCCTGCAGGAACTTCACTGTGGCATGTGGGATCTGGTTCTCTGAGCAGGGATTGAACCTGGGCCCCCTACATTGGGAGTGCGGAGCTTAAGCTGCTGGACCACCAGGGAAGTCCCAGATGCATATATGTTAATGAATGTTATATTATTTTCTTGTATTGATCCCTTTATCACTGCATAATGCCCTTCTTTGTCTTTTGTATAAAATTTGTTTTAAGGTCTACTTTGTCCTATATGAGTATTGCTACCCCAGCTTTCTTGTCATTTCCATTTGCATGAAATATATTTTTCCCTCCCCTCATTTTCAGTCTCTGTGTGTCTTTAGCTTTGAAGTGAGTCTTTTGTAAGCAGCATATGGATGGGTCTTTTTTTTTTAAATCCAATGAGCCACCCATAATTCTTTGTTGAAGTATTTGGTCCATTGACATTTAAAGTAATTATTTATAGGCATGTACTTATTGCTATTTTGTTACTTGTTTTCTGGCTGTTTTTGTAGTTCTTCTGTGTTCTTTTAGTTTCTTCACTTGTGGTTCATCCTGTTTGGGAATCTCTGTGCTTCCTGTACCTGGATATCTATTTCCTTCTGCAGGTTTGGGAAGTTTTCAGCCATAATTTCATCAGATAGATTTTCAACCCCTTTCTCTCTTTCTCTTCTCCTTCTGGGATCTCTATAATGGGAATGTTAGTATGCTTGATGGTGTCCCAGAGGTCCCTTAAACTATCCTCATTTTTAAAATTTGTTTTTCTTTTTGCTATTCTGATTGAGTGATTTCCATTATTCTACCTTCAAGATCACTTATGCTTTCTTCTGTATCACTTAGTTTGCTCTAATTCCTTCTAGTGTGTTTTTCATTTCTTACTGTATTCTTCAGCTCTGAATTATTTTTTATATTTTTCTAGTTTTTGTTAAAATTCTCATGTGTTCATCTATTCTTTTTTCAAATCCAGTTAGCATACTTATTACTAATGCTTTGAGCTCTTTATCTGGTAAATTTTTTCTGTTTCATTAATTGTTTTTTTTAAGGGTTTTTTCCCTTGTTCTTTTGTTTGTAACAAAATCCTCTGTCCTCTCATTTTGTTTAACTTTCTCTGTCTCCTACTTTTTCCAAAATTTCACACTGGTTTTTTCTGTCATATAAATGACAGATCTTCCATATTTTCTAGCTTAAAAAAATCTCTCCAGGCTGTATTTTACAGATTTCTTCTCATATTTTCTACTGACTAGTAATCTCTTCAGTTATCTGGTGTTAAATCCATCCTTTGTGATCTTATTTTCAACTTCTGTTTTTTTTTAGTTCTTGAAGTTTTATTTAGTTGTTTTTCATATTTGTTTTGTTAGTTTTATATTTTTTTGTTCCCTGTGGATACTTCTATATTCCTTTAAATATAGTAAGCATAATTGTTTTTTGGACTGAGTCTGATCATTTCAACATCTGAAGTCTTTATAGATTTTTTTGGTATTTGTTTTGTTGACTCTCACTTCTAATGTCTTATTTCCAATGTGTCTGGTTATTTTATCTTCATGGATATGGATTGACCATATCTTCACTGAATGAATGAATGAATACCCTTTTCCGTATTCGAAAAAATTCTATTCTGAGGAGAAAAGTGTGAAAGGATACACATCAACTTCTTAACATTCATTATATCTGTTTGGGGTCAGGGAGAGAAGTATAATAGTTAACTTTTATTTCATTTGTGGCAATATTTATTACTTTTATGACTTGACTCATAAAATAGAAACACAGCTCCTCTGAGGCTCTTGTAACTTGGCTATATCACCTTCTGTCTTTTTATATTGCTGTTATCTTCTGACCACCTGGTCAAGCCTGCCCCTTTATTAAAATTTTGAGAATATGGTTATCTTTCTCTTTATCCAGAGTGTAAACAATTATACTGAATGATATTAACACCATGTGCCTAGTCAATCAAATCACATCAGCCTTTGAGCTTCTTGACCTCTGCATTTCCCATGACTTTTACAGTTTATCCACACACGTTCACAGCCACCCACTGGGCACTATTACCACCAGTTTATTAGTTTACTAGGACTTCCATAACAAAATACCACAGTCTGGGTGGCTTAAGGAACAGGAATTTATTTTCTCACAGTTCTTTAGGCTAGAAGTTTAAGATCAAGGTGCTGACAGGTTCGATTTCTTCTGAGACCTCTCTCCTTGGCTTGCAGGTGGCCACCTTCTCACTGTGTCCTCACATGATTGTCCCTCTGTCCTAATCTCCCCTTCTTATAAGGACACCAGTCCTATTGGATTAGGACCCACCCTAACAACTGTATTGTAACATAATTACCTGCTTAAAGGCCCCATCTCCAAATACAGTCACATTCTGACATACTGGGGGTTAGGACTTCTGCATAAGAATTTGGGGGGACATGATTCAGACTACAATGTCTTGTAAGAACTCAACTTTAAAAGTCTACTATTCAGATATCTCACATTCTAATCTCAACCTCTCTCCTATCCAGCCTGTTAACTTAGCTACTTCTGCTCTACTTGTTCTCTGAAGTCACAGGCACCCCTTGTTCATTCACCATTTGCTTTCCCTCACTCATTAGTCCACTCTTGTCTTAAGTTCCCCCTATATCCAGCTTAAATATCATGATTCTTTTCAGTAGGGTTCAATAGCACTCTTTCAATGCATTGAGCTCCCTTCTCTTTTTTTTCATACACTTCTGGCAAAAATCCATCCCTGAATGCCCCCAACTGCTTTATATTTGCCTACAGTGATTACCAAGGGCAGCTGGAGATAGTCATACATCAGAGAAGATTAGCTTCTCCATATTTTAGTGACTCAAATGGCCTCAACACAATTCATGGTATGGCTTAGCAATCCTATGACATTGTTCTTATCAACTCTCTTTCACCCACAATGAACACTTAAAAACTCCCCCTCTCCTCAAAGCTTCAAGCCTCCCACTAGCTCGCTCACTCTCATTCTCAGCATCACTTATTTCATAGAGTAGGAGCCCTCTGCCAGGAACTCCTTTACCTTCCCACTACCAAACGTAAAATCCTGTTACCTCTTCATGTACCTGCTCCTCTTCCCTTTTTTTTTTTTTTTTTTTTTACAATAGAGGTGCTGTATGCCTTCCTACTTGAGGCCAATTCTCCCTTGTGACCTTTGGATTCTACTCCCACTTTTTTCAATATTTCACACATTAATTTTCTCTTTTCTGTCATATAAATTTAACCTTACCTGTTAAATGGATTATTTCCATTAGTATTTAAATATATTCAAGACTCTCATGTATAAAAAATAAATTCCTTGACTTCATGTTCTCCTCCAGTCACTGCTCCATGTTTCTCCTCCCAATTTTCTTAAGGGGATTGTTTATTCCCACGAACTGCATTTCCTTACACCTACTCCTTCCTTTACACATTCTTACGAGTTTCTCGTGTCTCATAATTCCACCAGATCAGCTCTTCTAAAGATACTGGTGGTATCCATTTAACAGTTTTAGTTCTTATCTTCTTGCCCTCTTAGCCTCAGTTGACCTAGTTGACACTCACTTCCTCTTTGAAATACCATCTTTGTTTGATTTGGGGGACATTATGCTCTCCTTGTTCCTTCTCTTACATCTTGTCACTCCTTCTCAGTCTCCCTCACTCAGCCATTGAGTGTTGTTTCCCAAAGGCTCTGTCCCAGTCTCTCTGCTCACTCTGTTCTCTTCACTTAGGTGATACAACCAAGGCCACAACTTTCTTAAAAGCCCAAATGTGCCACAGGATATTTGCACATGGTATGTCCTTTACATAGCATGCTCCCTCAAACCCTCCCCTAAGTCATTATAAAAATATCTTCTACTCATCCTTCACCTTGAGACTTAGGTACCACCTTCTCAGGAAGCCTTGTACAACCTCCTTACTCTTGCGGTACCTCTTCAACACTTATTGCGGTTATAATTTACATTTATTTATATGATTTGTTAAATGACAGGCTCTCCCATTGGAGGTAAGCTTCATAATGGCAGAGATAATCCCTATTTTTCTTATTATAATTTTGCCTCTAGCCCTCTACAAAATTCTGAACACATAATAGGTGTATAATAAGTATAGAATAGAATAACTGAATGAATAAACATTTTGAATAATGTTTCTGTAGACTATCAAGATGGGGATTTCCCACACATAGTTAAATACATGATTTTGGACTGGACTAGAGAGATTAATCGGGAGTCTAATTGCTTGTGAGTGGTAATGAAGTCTTCATTGGCTATAAGATTTCCCAGGGTATGTTTATGGAGAGAAAGAAGAGGGAAGTGAACAAAAATCTTGGAGCCATCCACATTAAATGAACTCAGGCAGAGAGGATGATCCATCAAAGGAGGCTGAGGTGATATATGCCATTCACATACTGCAGATTTTCCTTGGCAGTCCTAATTTTAATATTCTGCCCTTTGGGCTAACATTTCACAACCAAATTTTTGGCTCAGAAAATATGGTGTCTATAAGGGAAATGAATCTAAATCTAATTTTAACACTTATTAATTAATGATATAATTGTGCTAATAATTGTGTATAATGATTAATAAGATTGACTAAGTTCCTCACTGTGGTTATTACTGGTAATAAGTATCTTTTAAAAATGGCTAATATACATAGCAATTATAGTTTCCCTGGTTTAAAATCGTTTTGAACTGTGCTTCTAAAAATTTGCCTAAATGTAAACAATATGTTTTAATTTTCTTTTTAGCCTGAAAGTACTTTACTGATTATTTGTGAGAATGGCTACGTTCTTGAAGCTCCATTTCCAACTATAAAGGAGGAGGAGGAGGACCATGATGTAGTTTCCTATGAAATCAAAGACATGTGTATAAAATGTTTCCATTTCTCAAGTATCAAATCTAAGATTCTGGTATGAAATACCCTTGAAGCATTGACTTCTAATTTTTTTTCTTTCTTAGAATATAAAATATCCTGTGTTAAGTGCTGGGAAAATACGAAGAAGAATAAAACATAGACTTTAAGGAGCTTATTTGGTAGAAAGCAGCTTATTGTATTAGAAGGTGGTAATGAGTAGATATTAAAATCACAGTGCAAAGAAAAGAATTTTAGGGGCACACAGAGGAAAGAATATATGATCCTCATAGAGTGGTGAGAGGAGGTCAAGGATGACTTCATGGAGGTGATATTTAGTATTTAAAGAATGGGAAGGATTTTGACAGGTTGAAAATGAGGAGGAAGGCAATAAAAGCTGGGAGAACATCCTGAGGGAAGGCAGAGTTGCAAGAGTTTTGGTGTTTTTGAGAAATGAAGAATGGACCATGAGGCAGAGGGATGCAATTTGTGGAGCGGTGTGACAGGAGTCTGTGACCACCACATGGAACCCCTTAAATATTAGCCAAGATGTTTTAATTTAATTTTTGGGTCGTTGGAATCCATTTTGAATTTTTGAGGAGGAGATTGATGTGATGAGATCATATAAATTTGGAAGTTAATTCTAAGAGGTAAATGGAATAAAGAGGTAAAAGATGGGAGGTAGGGATGCCAGTGCTAGGGGGCTTTTGCAATAGCCAGTTGATAGAGGCTGAGGGCCTAAATCACTGTACCGCTAAAGATAGAAACAGCTTCCCCCGTGGACTATTTCAGTCCACCAAATTCATGGATTGACAGTGATAGGCTCTGAGAGAAGCTATATTTAACTTCTCTATTAGGAAAAAAAAGGCAAAATAATTTCTGTAAAACCAGGATCAATAGGAGTTATGCAGAAAGTCATTCCAATGTTTTGAAAATTTTAACAATAAAAATATATTCCCAACTTGATAATAATCTTTAAATGACATTATTTGTTACATTAGAGCTGTGAATTTTTCTAGGACTCTATCTTCCTCCTACTTTCTTTAATAATAGTGTGAATGAATGAATGAATTACAGTTTTTTTAATCCCAATATCTCTTTTGCACAAGAGATTAATAGAAATTGCAAAGAGAAAGAAACAAAAGGAGTTGAAGGAGAAGGAAAAGGAAGAAAGGAGGAAAAGCCTAGAAGCAGAGATGGGAGAAGATGGAGAAAGGGAACTCCAGGGGGAAGAGGAGGAGGAGGAGGAACCGTTACCCGAAATCTTTATTCCTTTAACCCCCTGTCACATCCTCTGTGGATTTTACTCTGGGCCAGGGAAGTTCTGGGTTTCTTTGGTAAGTAATAATGTAATAAATTTTTATCTCAACCCTAATCTAATTATAGGTATTATTTTCCATCACTTTCTTAATTCCTTACTCTATGGTAAGACTTCAGCTATTAACTACTACCGAAGGTGTGAATTTTGATGAATGAATGTGAGTTTGTTTTTATATCATCTTAATATGTTTTATATGTCTACTTATTGTATCTGTTATCTATGACAGTCACACGTTTCAGAAGGTCAAAGGGGAGGAGAATTAAAGGTAGAAGGGCAAAGGGCTAAGGGGTTTTCCAGCCGTGTTTGTCGTTTTAAAATTTTGAATATGATGGCAGCACAGTCCACTAGACTTTTGCTTACATTTCATTATCTACAACTATGCTGTGTGGCTGCATGGAAGTCTGGGAAAGTGACTGTTTTTAGATGGTCACCTTGCCACCCTGAGTGAAATTGGGACTTGGCTAATAAGGAAGAAGAGAAAAATGCGAGACAAGTACCTGCGAACGTTACAATAATGTGACAATTACATCCCCTAATTATATATTTTCTACTCTTATAAAATATTTTATTGATCTATTGCAAAGCAAGATTTCCTTCATTATGAATTTGTCACAAATTTCAATTCCATTCACCAAAAAAGTAGTCTTTCACATATACTTTTATGTCAATTGTTATCTCTAATTCATAAGTGATATCAGATCTTTGGCCAGGCCAGGAGACTGCCTAACTGAGTACTGTTGCTATAAGGAGTGATGAGAGTTAACTCCACTCCTCTTCAACATTTCTTAGAAATACATCTTTGATAGCAACTTCTAAGGAGACAAGCAGCAAGAAGGATAGAAAGTAGTGATGGAGGCACCTTAGGATTCCATGTATTAGTGCCTTGACATTTTATCTTCTGTGCTTTATGAAACAATTATCGATGGCTACTGTTGTGTGGGGTTCACGGGGTAAAGGAATAATTAAGACATGATCCTGCCTTCTGAAAGTTCCCTCATATCATGAGGGAGAGAGGCACAGAAACAACTGTACAGTAATATAATGGAGTTCTAGTGTCCTTGAAACATATGCAAGAATTATTAATTATTTGACAAACATATTTAATGCTTACCTTTAGGGGTGCCAGATAAGTATTACATGGGACATACTTATACTAAAAACATATTTGTTGTTTATCTGAAATTCAAATTAACTGTGCATCCTGCATTTAAAAACTTTTTTCCTGGTTTTACTGAGATATAATTGACATGCAGCATTGTATAATTTAAGGTATATAGCATAATGATTTGACTTGCATGTATCATGAAATGATTACCACAATAAGCTTAGTTAACATTCATTCTGTATTTTTATTTGCTAAATCTGGAAACCTGCTTATTCTATACCAGGCACCATTCTAAGTGACCACCCTATAAAATAAACGCTCTTCATAATTTGCATTTTACATAAGAAGAAACCAAGGAGTGGAGAGGTTAGGTAACTTATCTGAGGTTGTATAATTAATGAGGGGGTGGAACCAGGATCTGGACTCAGGCAGTCTGGATCTAGAGTCCACGCTCTTAACCATTAAACTACACCAGCATACAAGGTCAAGGCATAGTTCAGAAGAAGTGACACTAACCCTGCTTGACTCAACTGTTTGCCAACTCTCTGCCTGCATCCAAGCCGGTGCTGCAGAAAACCAGTCTCATTTTGAAGGCACGACCACAGTTCTCAAATCAGTACTCACAGTGTAGGCTGGTTCTACTGCCCAGCCATGTTCACTTTCCCACTTTCCAACTTATTGCTTTAATTCTTCTCCCATCAATCATTTTGTACCTTCCCTCAATTTCTAATGATAACCTTATCTCACATTTCTTTTTTCTTTTTCTTTTTTTCTTTCTTTCTTTCTTTTTTTTTTTTTTTTTTTTTTTTTTTTTGCCCCTCTGAACGGCTTACAGGATCTTAGTTCCCTGACCAGGGGTTGAACCCCGGGCCCCGGCAGTGAAAGTGCAGAGTCCTAACCACTGGACCACCAAGGAATTCCCATCTCACATTTCACTGAGAAAATAAAAACAATCAGATGGAATTCCCTTATCTTGTCTTAATGAGATCTAATGTCCTATGGAGATCCATACAAGTTTGTCTGCTACTGTTAACAGTTGGTGAATGGTCCCCTGCAACTTTCCAAGGACACTATTCCAAATGGCCTCTTGATCCCATCCCTTCTCACTTTCTCAAAGATTTTACTCCTGAAGTAAACTAGCTGGACTCCTGTATCTTCAACCTCTCTCTGTTTACTCAGTTCTTATCGTCAGCACATAAACATGCTCCTAGTACTTGAATTTTTTTTCTTTCACATCTCTTTTCTTCTCATCCACTGCTCCTTTATAGGAGAACTTGAAAGAGTTGTCTGTAGTCACTGGCTTCATTTCTTCACCTCCTATTTGGTTTTTAACACATTCCAGTCAGGTTTCTAGCTCCACCACTTCAAGTCATCAAAGATTTTCCTACTGCCAAGCTCAGTGGTCACTTCTCTGTCCATTTGACCTCTCCGAAACATTTGATAAAGTTAATCCTCCATTCTTCTTAAAGCATTTTCTTTTTTGGCTTCCATGACACCACCATCTGCTGGCCACTCCTTTTTAGCCTCTTTTGCTGGCTTCTTATATGTTGAACTAGCTTTGAACTTTGAAGTACTTTAGGATGTGGTCTTGGGTGCCCTCCTTCTTGCTAGATGATTTTATCTGGTCCCAAGATTTTAAATATCAAATATATGCCAATAAATTTCATTTGTATCTCTAGTCTTGACCTCTCCTCTCATATTCGGACTTGTATGTCCAACTTGACATCACTACTTGGCACCTCAAAATGGACATTTCCAAAATATAACTTTTTAAAAAATATTTATTTTTATTTTGGCTGCTCTGGGTTTTAGTCATGGAACATGGAATCTTTAGTTGTGGCATGTGGGATCTTTAGTTGCAGCATGTGGGATCTTTAGTTGCGGCATGTGGACTTCTTAGTTGTGGTGTGTGGACTCCTTAGTTGCGGCATGCATGCAGGATCTAGTTCCCCAACCAGGGATCGAACCTGGGCCCCCTGCATTGGGAGCACAGAGTCTTACCCACTGTACCACCAGGGAAATCCCCAAAATATAACTTTTAAATCGCACTTGCCCTGTGCAAACCTGCTCCATCTCCATCTCAGTAAATGGGACAACCATCCATCCAGTTACTAAGCCAAAACTCTGAGAGTTGTTAATGATTCTTTTCTTTCCTCTATCTTTGATATTCTTATTTCAAAGTATGTCTTTTGTAAGCAGTACATGGCTAGGCTTTTCTTTTTAATCCTGTAGTAAAATCTTTATTTTAATAGAACACTGTGTCCTTTTATATTTAATGTAATGGCTAATATATTTTAGATTAAATCTACCATCTTATTATTTCTGTTTATCACACCAATTCTACGTTTGGTTTTTCACCTTCTATCAGATGATTAGGTAGTTTTTCCCCCAGTTTTCCTCCTCTATTAGGTTATTAGTTATACATTTTTTTTTACTATTTTGTTTTTAGTGGTGATGCTAAAGGTCATAGTATATATCCTTAACTTAATATAATTTGATACAAATTTATTCTTTTACTAGCCCTAGAGAAAAAAGATCTTAGGGCACTTTAGTGTTGTGTATCCTCCCCCTCACCTCATTGTTACATTATATACACACACACACACACACACACACACACACACACACACACACACGTATATGTATATATAAGTTTGGGGGAGGGTCTGCCTTATAGTGCCTATTTTGCCTTTAAAACTTTTAGTTCTTCTGTATATTTTCTTTTTAAAGCTTTGATATCTTATCATCTTTTGTCTTCCATTCTGCCATCTATATCTTTTTTTTTTTAATTTATTTTTGGCTACATTGGGTTTTTGTAGCTGTGTGGGGGCTACTCTTTGTTGCGGTGCGTGGGCTTCTCGTTGTGGTGGCTTCTCTGTTGCAGAGCATATCCTCTAGGTACGCAGGCTTCAGTAGTTGTGGCACACAGGCTCAGTAGTTGTGGCTTGCGGGCTCTAGAGCACAGGCTCAGTAGTTGTGGTGCATGGGCTTAGTTGCTCCGCGGCATGTGGGATCTTCCTGGACCAGGGATCGAACCTGTGTCCCCTGCATTGGCAGGTGGATTCTTAACCACTGTGCTACCAGGGAAACCCTATGTACATCTTTTTATTGTTATTTTTTGTAACCTATGCATCATTTTTCTTGTTGCTTTGAAGATTTTGTGTTAAAAGGTGTAACTTCTTTACTTTTTTATTGAAGTACAGTTGATTTACAGTGTTGTGCCAGTCTGCTGTACAGCAATGTGACTCAGTTACATACATGCAGACTTTTTTTTTCATATTCTTTTCCATTATGGTTTATCACAGGATATTGAATATAGTTCCCTGTGCTATACAGTAGGACCTTGTTGTTTTTCCATCCTATATATAAAAGTTTACATCTGCTAAGCCCACACTCCCAGTCCTTCCCTCTCCCACCCTCCTCCCCCTTGGCAACTACAAGTCTGAACTCTGTGTCTGTGAGTCTGTCTCTGTTTTGTAGCTAGGTTCATTTGTGCCATATTTTAGATTCCACATATAAGTGATATTGTATGGTATTTTTCTTTTTTTGACTTCAGTTAGTATGATAATCTCTAGTTTCATCCATGTTGCTGTAAATGGCATTATTTCATTCTTTTTTATGGCCGAGTAGTATTCTACTGTATATATGTACTACGTCTTCTTTATCCATTCATCTGTCAGTGGACATTTAGGTTGTTTCCATGTTTGGGCTATTGTGAATAGTGCTGCTATGAACATAGGGGTGCATGTATCTTTTGAATTATAGTATTGTCTGTGTATATGCCCAGGAGTGGGATTGCTGGATCATATGGTAATTATATTTTTAGTTTTCTGAGCAACCTCCATACTGTTTTCCATAGTGGCTGCCCCAACTTACATTTCCACCAACAGTGTAGGAGGTTCCCTTCTCTCCACACCCTCTCTAGCATTTGTTATTCGTAGACTTTTTAATGATGGCCATTCTGACAGGTGTGAGGTGGTACCTCATTGTAGTTTTGATTTACATTTCTCTAGTAATTAGTGATGTTGAGCATATTTTTATGTGCCTGTTAGCCATCTGTGTGTCTTCTTTAGAGAAATGTCTATTTAGGTCTTCTGCCCATTTTTTGATTGAGTTGTTTGTTTTTTTGTTGTTGAGTTGTATGAGCTGTTTGTATAGTTTGGAGATTAAGCCCTTGTCTGTCACATCATTTGCAAATATTTTCTCCCGTTCCATAGGTTGTCTTTTTTTTTTTTATGGTTTCCTTTGCTGTGCAAAAGCTTGTAAGTTTGATTAGGTCCCATTTGTTTATTTTTGTTTTTATTTCTGTCAACTTGGGAGACTGACCTAAGAAAACATTGGTATGATTTATGTCAGAGAATGTTTTGCTTATGCTCTCTTCTAGGAGTTTTATGGTGTAATGTTAAAAGGTGTAAATTCTTCATATATCTTGCTTGTGGGTCATTGCATTTCTTGTACTTCAACACATTTGTATTCAGTTTTAGAAAATTATCAGACATTTATCGACCACAATACTGCTTCTGGTCCATCTTTTAGTCTCTTCTTGTGGAATTCTAATTTTGTGTATATTAATCATTATCATTATGTCCCATGTAGATCTTATACTCCTTTTTAAAAATTTTTACATCTGTATTTTCTCTCTCCTGCCTTACTCTATTTTTTCTGATTCTGTTCCAGCTTCATAACTCTAGTTTTAGCTGTGTCTAGTTGCTTTTAAACCAATCTATTGAATTCTAATTTTTTTCATTTTATTTTTCAGTTCTAAAATTTTTATTTTTTCCATTATCTACTTTTTTATAGATCCTAGTTGACTTCTTTCTGTATTGCCTTCAAAGGCCTTAAATATATTAATCAGAGTTATTTTGAAGTCCATTTTGAAAACACCTCTATCACTATTTCTTGTACTTTTGTTTCTTTGGTCTGTTTTTTCTTTTGATTTTCAATCAAGACTTTTCTTTGTTAGTATACCTAGTTGTTTTTTTTTTTAATTGAATGCTGGATCTTGTCTGTGAAAAACTTTAGCATCAACTTGAGTCTCTGTTATATTGCTATTGTCTCCTGAAATTTAATTTTAGTTCTGGAAAGCAACTATAAATCCTAGATCAGTTTCATCCAGTCAGTGATTGAGATGACTTGAAATTAGGTTTTACTTCCTATGAGGGCCAGTCTATTTCTGGTTTATCCATACATGTGGGATATAGTGCTCCAGGGTTGCAATGGAAAGCCCAGTGGAAGGTGTGTTTACAATGGCTCCTTCTTCTTGGAGGACCCTGGGAATCCTTTGCCTTTCCCTAAGCCCATGACATTACAGATTGCTCTGCTCAATTTCTTAACCTCTTAGCTGCCACTTTCAGAACTGGCAGTTGCCTTAGGGAGAAAAAAATCTCCTGGACTGGAAATCTCTGAAAACCATGATCTACAAAACTCTATTGTTAAATACTGCTTATGCTGAATAATCCTCAAAATAAAATGGAATTCAGTATGTAGATAGAAATGATATCTCTCATGTATTGTCTTTTTTAAATATTTATTTATTTTGGCTGTGTCGGATCTTTTTTGCAGCATGTGGGATCTTTCATTGCAGTGCATGGGCTCTTCCTTGTGGCACGTGAGCTCAGTAGTTGCAGTGCACGGGCTCCAGAGTGCATGGGCTCTGTAGTTGTGGGTGCATGGGCTCTCTAGTTGAGGTGCACGAGCTTAGTTGCCCCTTGGCATGTGGATCCTTGTTCCCCAACAAGGTATCGAACCCACATCCCCTGCATTGGGAGGTGGATACTTAACCACTGGACCACCAGGGAAGTCCCTCTTGTATTGTCTTTTAAGTAGGAACAAATCATTGTAAAGTGTTTTATTTTTATAATTATGTAGTTGCATATAAATGAATAATAGGTTTTATAAAGCATCTCAATCTGTAACCATAGAAATCATACAAAAGTATATGTTTTAAGACACCTATTTTATGTGTTAAAATTTGAAATAATCAAAAACTCCTCATGTGGTCATAGGTTTCTTATATTCAGGTACTACCTTCTATGTTATTTATCTCTTTTCCAGGGTGGCTATGATTCTGGTTTTCTATATCACTGTGAGTTTCCCCCATATGACAAAAGCAGTGATATCACAGAAAAGAAAGATGAACCTTTTGATTTCCGTCTTCTTGAGGATACAGAGGATAATCCCATCACAACTATCACTTTCAGGTGACCAGAATTTCAGAAAGCTTTAAAAAAACTATATCCCATTACTGTCTGTTTTTGTCCATCATTAATATTGTCAG
Organism: Mesoplodon mirus; assembly: GCF_964341445.2. Classification (NCBI taxonomy): domain Eukaryota; kingdom Metazoa; phylum Chordata; class Mammalia; order Artiodactyla; family Ziphiidae; genus Mesoplodon; species Mesoplodon mirus. Next base: position 87,627,226 of record NC_138982.1, read on the forward strand.
TTTTAAAGATCTGTCCAAATGGAGGAGTACTCAAACAATGTTTAGTTAAATAAATCAAGTGACTAAAGTAGAATCTAGGTACTCCTGAAACTACTTCAATCCCTTCTATCAAATATTCTGTCAGAATTTATCACACAGTTCAATTGTATGGATTTTCTTTCTGTTACTTAGGAGGATGCTACTGCACAGTCAAATAATGAAAGTTCTGGGTTACAATGATTCTGGAAAGATCACTAGTTGAATCATTAGTCCTTTAATAATTAAGAATTAATCATACATCCTGGTCATTCTTTTGAAGACCAAATATAATAGCTCCAAATTTCAAATTGTCTTTTTCTCCTTCTACTCTTTTGTATTAGTTTGCTAGAGCTGCCATAGTTTGTGAGGGCTTCAGCATATGAATTTTGTGGGGACACAATTTACTCCATAACATCTTTGTTTTTAAAACTTTAGTCATTTTTCAACTAACTTAAAATTAAACATTTTCAGATTAATATGAAGAACGATTTACTTTCCTTTTGTTTCATAGCATTAACCAAGAAATAATGTTTTGTGGAATGCAAAATGGAGCAATTCGAGTCTATATCCTAAATAAGAATGATCCTTCATTGACCAATATGGAGGACTACTGGCACTTCAGTATGCACGACAATAATTATGGATGCATTAAAGCCATCTCCACTAGCTTTGATGACCGTTTCTTGGTGACTGCTGGAGCAGACAGTAATATATTTGTTTTCAACATTTTTTCTGAATTTGAGTTAAAGGAAGTCATGAAAGCCAAAGTGCCATCTCCCAGGGTATGTAACTGACTAATAATAATAACCTTATTTTAATATTGTGATGTTAAAATGCTCATATTCTTTAAAAATGAAACTATTTAGCCACAAATACCTTGCAGTCTAATCTTCCTACCAGTACTATAATTTTGCCTTTCTGGTGTCTCTGTCATCAAATATTAAAGATGTTGAATTCACCTTATTACTAAAGGTGTAGAAGTCCCTCTACTAAAAAGACTGTCAACTTTTCTGTCTCCATCACTTTCACAAAGTTTTTTGTTTTCAAGATGCCCAATTTTTTTCAGATATATTTTGCTTTCTATTTATTCATTTGCTTATTGAAGAGGCATATGTGGGATGTATACCATAATTTGTACCTTTGAAAGGGGTTATAAGAATATTATTATCTTTAGTATTAGAATATGAGAGTTTCATCAAAGACTCAGGTAAATTATTGTATTCTTAAACAGAATACATTATTGGCTTTGTAATGAAGATTGAGGGTTTGAATCCCCAAATTATATCCCTTTGCCCTATCACAAGACCTAAATTTTCTATTATCAAAATGGTTCCTTTGGAGAGAAGAGCTAACACCTATCCTTCTCAAACTCTTCCAAAAAATTGCAGAGGGAGGAATACTCCCAAACTCGTTCTACAAGGCCACCATCATCCTGATACCAAAACCAGACAAGGTATCACAAAAAAAGAAAATTAGAGACCAATATCACTGAACATAGATGCAAAAATCCTCAACAAAATACTAGCAAACAGAATCCAACAACATATTAAAGTATCAAAACCAAGATCAAGTGGGATTTATCCCAGGAATGCAAGGATTCTTCAATATATGCAAATCAATCAATGTTAATATATCATGTTAACAAATTAAAGAATAAAAACCATATGATCATCTCAATAGATACAGAAAAAGTTTTGACAAAATTCAACACCTATTTATGATAAAAACTCTCCAGAAAGTGGGCATAGAGGGAACCTACCTCAACATAAAAAGGCCATATATGAATAAACCCACTGCAAACATCATTCTCAATGGTGAAAAACTGAAAGCATTTCCTCTAAGATCAGGAATAAGACAAGGATGTCCACTCTCACCACTCTTATTCAACATAGTTTTGGAAATCCTAGCCAAGGCAGTCAGAGAAGAAAAAGAAATAAAAGTAATACAAACTGGAAAAGAATTAAAACTGTCACGGTTTGTAGATGACATGATACTATACATAGAAAATCCTAAAGACAGCACCAGAAAACTACTAGAGCTAATCAGTGAATTTGGTAAAGGTTCAGGATACAAAATTCACAGAAGTCTCTCATTCCTATACACTAACAGTGAAAGATCAGAAACAGAAATTAAGGAAGCAATCCCATTTACTATCGCAACAGAAAGAATAAAATACCTAGGAATAAACCTACCTAAGGAAGCAAAAGACTTGTACTTAGAGAACTATAAAACACTAATGAAAGAAATCAAAGATGATACAAACAGATGGAGAAATATACCATGTTCTTGGATTGGAAGAATCAACATTGTGAAAATGACTATACTACCCAAAGCAATCTACAGGTTCAGTGCAAACCCTATCAAATTACCAATGGATTTCTTCATAGAATTAGAACAAAAAATTTTACAATTTGTGTGGAAACACAAGACCCCAAGTAGCCAAAGCAATCTTGAGAAAGTAAAATAGAGCTGGAGGAATCAGACTCCCTGACTTGAGACTATACTACAAAGCTATAGTAATCAAGACAGTATGGTACTGGCACAAAAACAGAAATATAGATCAATGGTCCAGGATAGAAAGCCCAGAGACAAACCCACACATCTATGGTCACCTAATCTATGACAAAGGAGGCAAGAATATACAATGGAGAAAAGACAGCCTCTTCAATAAGTGGTGCTGGGAAAACTAGACAGCTACATGTAAAAGAATGAAATTAGAACACTCCCTAACAGCCTACACAAAAATAAACTCAAAATGGATTAAAGACCTAACTTTAAGACTGGACACTATAAAACTCTTAGAGGAAAACAGAAAAAACACTCTGACATAAACCATAGCAAGATCTTTTTTGACCCACCTCCTAGAGTAATGAAAATAAAAACAAATGAACAAATGGGACCTAATGAAACTTCAAAACTTTTGCACAGCAAAGGAAGCCATAAACAAGACGAAAAGACAGCTCTCAGAATGGAGGAAAATATTTGCAAATGAAGCAACGGACAAAGGATTAATCTCCAAAATATACAAACAGCTCATGGAGCTCAATATCAAAAAAAAAAAATCAAAAAACGGGCAGAAGACCTAAATAGACATTTCTTCAAGGAAGACATAGAGATGGCCAAGAAGCACATGAAAAGCTGCTCAACATCACTAATTATTAGAGAAATGCAAATCAAAACTACAATGAGGTATCACCTCACACCAGTCAGAATGGCTATTGTCAAAAAATCTACAAACAGTAAATGCTGGAGAGGGTGTGGAGAAAAGGGAACCCTTGTGCACTGTTGGTGGGAATGTAAATTGATACAGTCACTATGGAGAACAGTATGGATGTTCCTTAAAAAACTAAAAATAGAACTACGGTATGACCCAGAAATCCTACTACTGGACATATACCCTGAGAAAAACATAATTCAAAAGAACACATGTACCCCAATGTTCACTGCAACACTATTTACAATATCCAGGACATGGAAATAACCTAAATGTCCAACAACAGATAAATGGATAAAGAAGATGTGGTACATATATACAATGGAGTATTACTCAGCCATAAAAAGGAATGAAACTGGGTCATTTGTAGAGATGTGGATGGAACTAGAGTCTGTCATACAGAGTAAAGTGACTCAGAAAGAGAAAAACAAATATTGTAAATTATGTGGAATCTAGAATATATGTGGAATCTAGAAAAATGGTACAGATGAACCTATTTCCAGGGCAGGAATAGAGATAAGGATGTAGAGAAGAGACATGTGCACACACAGGGGGAAGGGGAGGGTGGAATGAAATGGGAGATTAGGATTAACATATATACAGTACCATGTGTAAAATAGATAGCTAGTGGGAACCTGCTGTATAGCACAGGGAGCTCAGCTCTGTGCTCTGTAATTACCTAGATGGGTGGGATGGCGGGGGAAGGGTGGGAGGGAGGTCCAAGAGGGAGGGAATATATTTATACATATAGCTGATTTACTTTGTTGTACAGCAGAAACTAACACAACATTGTGAAACAATTATACTCCAATAGAAAAAAAAAGGTTCCTTTGGGTAAAATGACTAATAACTGTTAGGATTGCTTCTAAAGAATAAGGAATTGTATTAGACCAAAGTTAAAATTCCTGTGAACACATTGGCTTCCTATTTAACAGGTAGCCTGCTTCAAAAGAATATCAAAAGAATATGCAAAGAATGTAGGGAAGATTTGAGTAGGTAAATTTTCATTTCTATTAATAGCGGCAAAATTTGGAGAATGAACTGTTGTCTAATGAGGTCAAGCTAAGGAAGAGGAATTTTCCAGAAGGGAAAGTGTATGAACAAGAAGAAAATCTTTATCTTTCTACTTAGTGCCAACTCTCTATGGAAACCCATATGGGCTAGAAAAAATCCATTCCACATTTGTATAATGGTCTCCTTTTATTTATGACTGCAATCAATATTTCTGAAGTCACTGAAGCAGCCTCTGCTTTTTAGAAGGCAAAACCAGAAAGAATTGAATAAACAAAATAAAAAACTAAGCTCTGCATAGGTCTGAGGTTCTTACCGTATTTTAGAATCACAGGGGAGCTCTTAAAACTATAGAAGCCTGAGCGGTTAAATCAGAATCTTGGAAAGTGAGGCCCAGGCATCAGTACAGATATTCTTCAACTTAAGATATGATGGGATTGTGCCCTGATAAACCCATCAGAAGTTGAAAATACCATAAGTTGAAAATGCATTTAATACACCTAACCTACCAAACACCACAGCTTAGCCTAGCCTACCTTAGACATGCTCAGAACACTTGCTTTAGCCTGCAGTTGGGCAATATCATCTACCACAAAGCCTATTTTATAATGAAGTGTTGACTATCTCATAATTTGTTGAATACTGTACTGAAAGTGAGAAACAGAATGGTTGTACCAGTTGTTGACCCTCATGATCATGTGGCTGCCTGGGAGCTGTGGTTGCAGCAGCTGCCCAACATCACGAGAGAGGATCTACCACATGTCCCTAGCCAGGAAAAGGTCAAAATTCCAAACTTGAAGTATGCTTTCTACCAAATGCAAAGTCGTCAAGTTGACCATTGTAAGTAAGGGACCAACTGTATTTTATTAAATTCACCCCTCCCCCCAGCCCCCGTGGTTCTAGAGTGCAGTCAGGATTGAGAACAATTGGCAGGTGTTTTGGAACTCTTTGGAAGCACCTTTGTTTAACTCAAATTTATTGTAAACAGCTGAGGTCAGGAGAGAGTTGGCTGATATCAGTATCAAATCCTGGAAATCGTAACTGATATTGAAGAAGCAAGGGGCTTAACTCTGAGCAATAAAAGAATAGAGTCCAGCCAAGTTGTATCCTAATTGATTAATAGTAACTAAAATGTATTAGCCATCACTTGTCTCTTACATTGGTCATGTTTTATGACTTCACTTTATGAAAATCATAAACCTTGTCTTACATAAATGTAGATTTATATTTTATGTATATAAAGACTAGTACTGTAATAAAACAACTTGATCAAAAGAGAATATTTCTTTACAACAAATGATAGCAAAACAGAGACCTATGTGCTATGAAGAGAATAGAAAATAAGTTCAGTTTTACTTAAGAACTTGTTAGCTAGCAAACTAGGACTTTTTGTTTTATTCACTGGGTTATAAATCCTCTTCTTTAACAGCCTAAGACATTTTTCAGCACAGCACCTGAATAAACAAAGTACTTCTAAGTGATTTACTTCATAGTACTTCTTAATTTAAACTGATTTCCTTTCTAAAGGGAGAGTCATATTTCTGATTTCATATCTTTCTTTCTCAAGGAGAGGGATTATATTATTCTGTGTATTTCTCACTGAATATCTGTGATAAGATCAAGTGAAACACTTAAAATTTTAAAGATATACATAAATTTTTTCCTTGTATACACATGAGGTATTGTGGTGGGAATCAAAGCATGTATGAAAGAAATATGCTAAAAAAAAGTACTTTAAAATAAATGATCTAAAGGATTTTTTTGGTGTATTTTTTGTTAGTAACACATGAATATTACTAATTTGTATTTTGGAGGGGAATATGGTGATATTAACATTTTGCATACATGTGATTTTCTTTTTCTACATACCTCTTTAAATGAAGTAGAAACAAATAAGTTTTTTTCCCTAGTTTATTTTTTGTGACAATACTTTCCAGGTGGGCTTCCCTGGTGGCGCAGTGGTTGAGAATCTGCCTGCTAATGCAGGGGACACGGGTTCGAGCCCTGGTCTGGGAGGATCCCACATGCCATGGAGCAACTAGGCCCGTGAGCCACAACTACTGAGTCTGCGCATCTAGAGCCTGTGCTCCGCAACAAGAGAGGCCGCCATAGTGAGAGGCCCGCGCACTGTGATGAAGAGTGGCCCCCACTTGCCACAGCTGGAGAAAGCCCTCGCACAGAAACGAAGACACAACACAGCAAAAATGAATAAATTAATTAATAAACTCCTACCCCCAACATCTTAAAAAAAAAAAAAAGAATTAAAAAAAAAAAAAAAAAAACTTTCCAGGCCTACAGTTGTTAGAAATTAGCAGATAAAACCCCTCAATTTACTACTTATTAGATATTTTAAGGTAAATATGCAATTTAAAGGAGCTAAGCTTTTACTCCTTTTCCTACAGTTTGGAATAGAAACAGAGCCAATTCCAGAAGATATTGAAGATCCTAAAGCCTACAGGTATGGGAATTTTTGATCAATACCTAATAAGACTGGGCTTTTGCAAAACACACCAACATTTTACCAAAGCTGACCAAGTTAAATGAATTTCCAAATTATTAAATACTAATTTTCTCTGCTGTTTCTCTGTCTTTAACCTGTTACCTTTTAAAATTTCTGTTTTCAGTATTGAGAATGCCAGAAGAAAAAGAGAACATGACAAGTTAATGAAAGAAGGGGAAGAAATCAAGGCTGAGAAGAGAGAACGAATCAAAGCTTTAAGGAATCAATTACAGAAACTACTACAGATGAATGAAGAATTACCAAAACATATGCAGTTTAAATGGACAGTAAGCCTAAAATAAATTTGATTTTAATTTTAACATATGCTATTTCTGAATTGAGGCTGCTATTTTGCCAACAAGTAGGAACACTTAAAACCATCTTTAAATTTCCCTTGTCTGGTCGGTCAGTGTGTTGGCAGCAACTGAACTACTGTAGAACTTGTCATGCAACTTGGTTTGGATATAGATGAGCCTCTTTACACAAAGTTTACTTCTGGATTTAACTACTTCACATTTTTTTGGTACTAAGATATAAGTTTGAATCTGGTTATCAATCCTTACCATACCTAGCCAAGATATTTAACTGTTGGATAGGTACATACTATATAATTTGATTCTCTGTGGTTCCTTTTCCATAATTCATCAACTCTATTGAAAAGATAGTACCTGGTTCATCCACAAAGTTTCTAAAAGATGACTTAGTATAGTTGTAGCTATGGGGACAATCACCAAATTGTTTAAGCTAATATTGTATTAAATTTTTTTCTTCTGTGACTTGTTGCAAAGCCCCATCTACCTCCTAGTGATAACTTTTTTCCTCATTTTTTTTACATTATCTTAAATGGAATTACTGTCAAGAGCCTAATCAAATTAAAAGCTCAGAATTTATTATCCTGACTATACCCATGGGTTACCCAGTCCTATAATTCCAGAAGCACTTAGCCAATTTCATATAAAAAAAAAACTGTGGTGAAATCATAATGATTAACTCATTATATTGGTTAAAAGACCAATTTATAATGGTTAAAGGATGTTTGTTATTTTACTAAGAAAAGTGTTGATACTTGCAGAATATGGTTACATAATTCAAAATAAAGAACAACTGAGGTAAGTTCTGTGGCTAAGCATTTTACATACACCATTAGTTAAAACACCAACACACCTGGAAAGAATAATTACTTTCAATTTAGTGTGAATGAAGGCCCTGATATTTTTCCAGGAGTGAAGGAAAGAAACACGAGGCCCCTAAGTATCCTTATGGGGAAAATGGCCCCTTTGGTGAAGGATATTCAGCCAGAACTTGGTTATATCCGGAAGACACCAAAGACATTACTGTCTTTCCTAGGTGGGGGGGTCACATGGGAGGGAAGGTTCAGCTAATGATCAAGTGCCATGAACTTTTACCCCATGCCCAGGTGGTTATGTAATAGTAGTTATTCTGGGGTGGAGAGAGTTCCTCTTTTTTTCTTTTTTTTTTAAACTGTTTAAACTCTCCAAATATTCTGTTAGCATTCATTGTTTTTACTGTGGGAAAAATCTTTTAATATGTAACTGTATTTTCATCATTGTTAATTATTTCTGGGAACTTTTCTCCATATTTTGTGACAGTAAAATCAAAAATATGTTGTTTTTTTCTAGAATGAGAGTTTATGATACTTAGGAGACAGTTATGATGTGGCATAAAATTGAGGACAAACCTTAAAAATCTGTATTTATGTATGAAATAGGATTGATAAAGTCCATCGATAAAGATACCCATTTTGATGAACAAATCTACTTATCTGCAGGATTTTGATCTAGATTCCAAAATTCATGCTGAGATTGACAGGAAAACAGCTAATAAAATTCAACAAGTGGAAAAGGAATTAGCTTGGGAAAAAGAGAAGCACCAACTTGGCCTAATGAAGCTACAGAATAGGTAGGATCCATATTTTCTGCAAGTTAAGATGTTTGAGAGCATATATTTGAAGAAAGTCATTTCCAGTGGCTTTGTTGAAGTGGTCAGATTAAGAGGTCTCCTGAAGTACCTACTAACTCCTAAAATCTCAAGGAATCCTCTTGTCAGTGCTGCTGATTTCCTGAGCTCACTCCTTCCCAGTTTAAGTCTGCGAAATTTTTTGCAAACCAAATTATGTCATACATATTTACTTTCGTTTTTTTTTTTTTTTTTCTGCTGTACGCGGGCCTCTCACCGTTGTGGCCTCTCCCGTTGCGGAGCACAGACTCCGGACGCGCAGGCTCAGCAACCATGGATCACGGGCCCAGCTGCTCCGCGGCATGTGGATCTTCCCAGACCGGGGCACGAACCCGTGTCCCCTGCATCGGCAGGCGGACTCTCAACCACTGCGCCACCAGGGAAGCCCTACTTTCGGTTTTTAACAAACAATTTATTTTATAACTAATTAACACATGAGCATGTATATATTAGAAAGTCAAAATTAAAATAGAGCCAAAGGGGCTTCCCTGGTGGCGCAGTGGTTAAGAATCCACCTGCCAATGCAAGAGACATGGGTTCGAGCCCTGGTCTGGGAAAATCACACATGCCCCGGAGCAACTAAGCCTGTGCACCACAACTACTGAGCCTACACTCTAGAGCTCACGAGCCACAACTGAGCCCACGTGCCTAGAGCTGGTGCTCCACAACAAGAGAAGCCACCACAATGAGAAGACTGTGCATGGCAACAAAGAGTAACCCCCGCTCGCCACAACTAGAGAAAGCCCAAGCACAGCAACGGAGACCTAACACAGCCAAAAAAAGAAAAACTCAAAAAAAATAAAAAAATAAAATAACCATTATAACACTCCAGAAATTTCCCTCGTGGCCTCCTCCCGATAATATTTACTCTCCAAAGATGAATGTTTATCACCGTAGATTAGTTGTGTCTGTGAACTTCATATACATGGAAAGCTGCAGTATGAACACTTTTGTATCTGGCTTCTTTATTCAGTATCATGCCTAAGATTACCCATGTTGATGCAGGTAGCAGTACTTCATTCATTTTCATTGCTTTGTAATATTCTATTAAATGGTTATACCACAATTTATTAATCCATTTAACTGCTGATATTTGAGTTGTTCCTATTTTTTGGCTTCGATGAATAATGCTGACATTCTTGTGCATGTCTTTTGGTGGACATAAGCACTTATTTCTGTTTGCTATATAATCAGGAGTGGAACTGCTAGACTGTAGGTTCTAAGCATGTTTAGCTTTATTAGACACTGACAAACAGTTCTCCAAAATGGCTCAATTTATTTATACTCTGATTATCAATGTATGAGAATTCCAATTGATTCCCATTGTATTCATTTTCTAGGGCTTCCATAACAAAGTACCACAGACAGGCTGGCTTACAATAACAGACATTTATTATCTGATAATTGTGGGGACCAAAATCGAACTGTTGACTAAATTGGTTTCTTTTGAGAGCTGGGAGGGAGAATCTGTTCCATGCCTTTTTGTGAGCTTCTGATGGCTTGGCCAGCAATCTTTGGTGTTTCTTAGCTTGTAGATGCATCGCTCTAAATCTTCTGTCTTCACATGGTGTTCTCTCTGTGTCTCTTCGTATAATATTGCCTCTGTGCTTGTCCAACTTTTCTCCTTTTATGAGGACACCAGTCATGTTGGATTAGGATCCACCCTAATGATCTCATTTTAACTTGATTCCCTCTGTTAAGAACTTATTTCCAGATAAGGTCATATTCTGAGGTGCCTGGGGGGTTAGGACTTCATATTCTTTTTGGGGGACACAATTCAACCCATAACACTTATGCTTGCCATCACTGGGCATTGTCAGCTCTTTAAATTTCAGCTATTCTGTAGTAGTGTCTCAATGTGATTTAAATTGGCATTTTCCAGATGAGTGACGATCTTCAGTACCTTTTCCTATACTTATTGGTTATTTTTATATTCTCTTTTGTTAGGGGTTTGCTCAAGTCTTTTGTTCATTTAAAAATTGGGTTGTGGAAAAAAAAATTGGGTTGTGGGACTTATATTCTGGATGAGTCTAATCATACACATGACATGTATGTATGACATATCTATGTGTGTGTATGCACACATGTAAAATATCTTGCTCTACTCTGTGGCTTGTCTTTTCATCCTCATTATAGTATCTTTTTGAACAGAAGTTTTTAATTTTAATAAAGTTTAGTTTATCAATGTTTTCCTTTGTAATTTATCAATATTTTCACTAACTTTTTATGGTTAGTGCTTTTATGTTGTAGTTAAGGAATCTTTGCCTATTCCCAATTCATGAAATAATTCTCCATTTTCTTTTAGAAGCTCTACTGTTTTGCCATTATCTATCTTGGGTAATTTTTGTGGGTGGTGTAAGATAGAGATCAAGTGTCTTTTGTTTCTATATGGATATCCAGTTGGCCCACTGTCATTCACTGAAAAGACCATCCTTTCCTTACTAGATTGTAGTGATGCTTTTGTCAAAAATCCGGTAACCACATATATGTGGGTCTGTTTCTAAACACTTCATTTTATTCCATTGGCTGTCTGTTTTTGTGCTAGTGTCACAAGACCTTAATTATTCTTGACATCTGATATTATGAACCCTCTGGATTGTTCTTCACCTTCAATATTGCTTAGGTCCTTTGCACAGAATAAGTTTGTCAACTTTCACGACAAAACCTAGGATTTTGGTTGGAATTACATTGAATCTATAAATCAACTTAGACATAAAAAGATGAGGAAATAATTGTGAACCAGCAAAAAATAACAACAATTAAATTGATGAAGAACTTTTAAAAGATAGATGTCTATGAGCTATAAGAGAAAGTTGAACTGGAGAGTAGTACAGATTCCTGAGCTTAATGTTTTTTATAAAGACAAATAGGGTAATATGTACATACATGTATCACCACCTGTTATCTATCGTATATGTAATATATGAAATATTATATATAATAAATGAGATAATAGATAGGAAGATGAATTACATTTCCTCAGAGTTTGATATAATCCATTTACCTTTAAACTGCAGTCTGTCTGAAAATTTTTGACTCTTCATACTATCAAAACAATGGTATTATACTGTTTATAATGAGATGTTTAGTATTTTCATTAAGAAGAAAATTCTACTTGCTCTTTAACCAAGTCCTATTCAACTTCCACTACATCCTTGTTGGGTTGGTATATGCATGGTTGAATTTTGGATCCAGTGTGATATAATGGTATCATTTATCAGCATAGTACATTGTGATCTTATTATGTAATAATCATGCAGCATGATTGAAATGGTGATGATTGCAAATACTTTTTTTCCTTCAGATTTCGTGATTCATTGGAAATCGATACTATTGTGGTTCATGCCATACAAAGTGATCACAAGATATCCTCCTATAGGCTTGTGAAGCCCTCTAAATACTCCAAATCCAAACGGCCAAGTCAATCGGAGAGAAGAGCGAGCAAATTTGAGAGGTTTGAAAAAGAAGGAACTAGAAGAAAGGACAGTCAGAGAGATACAGGTAACATAAATGACAAGAAGGCTTTTAAATCCCTAGTTATTAAAATTTCAAAGTTGAATTATCTTTTTGTGAGCACTTCCCATGTCCAGCTGTTCTTAAATCTAGGATTTCCCCAGATGCTAGTTTTCCTAGGCAGTGTTTGTTCCCAGATTCCTGGGCCCCATCTCAGAGGGTAGGGCTAGAACACAGCATTTCACACTCTTTTCCAAGAGTGTATGCTTTAAACAGAGTGATGAGCTGAGAATACAGATGTGAAAATAGTGCCTCTAATCCCTGCACCCTGCCTCTTGTGACTGCCTGCAGGATGACTGCAGGTGAGTAGGAGGAAGACAGGAATTCTGGGAATGGCTTGCAGAGCCCAGTCAAAGATAAAGGTCACTGGGGCTTCCCTGGTGGCGCGGTGGTTGAGAGTCTGCCTGACGATGCAGGGGACGCGGGTTCATGTCCTGGTCTGGGAAGATCCCACGTGCCATGGAGCGGCTGGGCCCGTGAGCCATGGCCGCTGGGCCTGCACGTCCGGAGCCTGTGCTCCGCAGTGGGAGAGGCCACAACAGTGAGAGGCCCGCGTACCGCAAAAAAAAAAAAAAAAAAAAGATAAAGGTCACTGTAGCCTGGCCAGATCTAGACTAGTGCCCAGGATACAGTACTGACCTTAATACTGGTTCACTCTCTTCATTGAGAAACCTTTAATGGCTTCTTTCTGCCTCTAGGATAAAATCTGAAACCATTATCCCCATATTTAATCCTTCCACAATATCCCTAATTTATTTCCAATAGCTCATTCTCATACTGCGTGATTGGCACGTTTAGCTTATTGTCCTGCTTGTTGCTTCCTAATTATGTCTGAAACTTCCACATCCAGGTTCCTGATGGAGTGACCAATTCACTCCTCTCCCCTCTGAATTCTCCCCAGTCCTTGGGGATCCAGATCAAATTATACTTTTATTTTTTTAATTGAAGTATAGTTGATTTACAATGTTGTGTTAGTTTCAGGTGTACAGCACAGTGATTGTTATATTTATATTCTTTATCAGATTCTTTTCCCTTATTGGTTATTACAAAATATTGAGTATAGTTCCCTGTGCTATACAGTAGGACCTTGTTGGTTATCTATTTTATATATACAAATTACACTTCTACATAAAGCCTTTCTGTGGCCACTCAGGCCACATTAAACTATTATTTTACCATGGTGCCATATATTTGAAATATGAAATGAAATGGTAGCTTGTAACTATATGACCATCCATATTATTTAACTTTTTTTGTGTATATCCAAAGTATATCTCTATGCAACTTGAACATAAATAGAGTAATTCCCCCAGTAGATACTTATAACTGATAAAATCAATTATTTTAATTAATTAATTGTTATAGAAGTATAACTGACCTACAAAACTGTTAGTTCTAGGTATGCAACATAGTGATTCCATATTTCTATACATTACAGAATGATCACCATAATAAGTCTAGTTATCATCTGTTACCATACAAAATTATTACTATGTTATTGACTGTGTTTCCTATGCTGTACATTTCATCCCCAGACTCATTTATTTTGTAACTGGAAGTTTGTACCTCTTGATCTCCCTCACCTATTTCATCCCCTCTCCCCCTCCCCTCTGGCAACCAGCTGTTTGTTTTCTATATCTATGAGTCTGTTTCTGTTTTATTATGTTTGTTCATTTGTTTTGTTTTTTTAGATTCCACATATTAGAGAAATCATGCAGTATTTTTCTTTGTCTGACTTATTTCAGTCTGATACCCTCTAGGTCATCCATGTTGTCACAAATGGCAAGATTTTATTTTTTATGGCTGAGTAATATTCCATTGTGTGTGTGTATAACATATATATGTATACCACATCTTCTTTATCTGTTCACCTATCGATAGACACTTAGGTTGCTTCCATATCTTGGCTATTGTAAATAATGCTGCAGTGAACATAGGGGCACATATATTTTTTGAATTAGTGGGGTTTTTTCCCTTTAGAAAAATATCCGAAGTAGAATTCCTGGGTCATATGGTAGTTCTATTTTTAATTTTTGAGGAACCCCCATACTGTTTTCTATAGTGGCTGCACTAATTTACATTCCTACCAGCAGTGCACAAAGGCTTCCTTTTCTCTATCTCCTCACCAACACTTGTTATTTGTCATCTTTTTGATAACAGCAATTCTGACAGGTGTGAGGTGATATCTCATTGTGGTTTTGATTTGCATTTCCCTGATGACTAGTGATGTTGAGCATTTTTTCATGTGTCTGTGATAAAGCCCATAATTTTTAAATTCTAGATTTGTGTGTTTCTGACCAGTTTTTTGATTGGTCACAGACCACTGCAGTTGGTATATGTCACCTTAAATTATACATGTCAAATAGGACTCACTTGCTTTTCCCTTCCCCGATCATCATGTTACAGACACTCTTTCCCTGCTTCCCAATATCTGTCAGTGGTCTGTTATTCATTATCTTGTTCTCTAATTGTTATCTCACCAACTTTTTAATAAGGTTCGGAGGAGCAAAAATTGTGATTTAGATCTCTTTATTTTGGTATTCTAAAATACTTATGGGATTTAATTCATGGTAGTTGCTTAATATATACTGCAGATTATTATATATATTACACATTCATTATATTCTTGGATTTTTAAAATGTGGCAGGTTAAAAACAATATTTGAAAGTTTTATTTTGATGTTTAAAAAAGATTGAAAAAAAATGTTGACTCTCTGTACAGGTGGGAGTATTAGTGTGCCAGAAGAATCAATCATAGAAAAAGGGAAGAAATTTCGACCTAAAACCCTAAGTGAAATTATGGTGGAAAATCAAATTGAGAAAACAAGGAAACTTATATTAAAGGCTGAAAGGGCCCAACTGAAAATTCAGCAGCGAAAAAAAGAATGGGAGGAAATGTAAGTTTTTTTACCTGAAATCTTTTGTTTTAATGAGTCTCAAAATGTCTTTTAAAATCTTTACATTTATTGACATTGGTATTAAAGAACTAAAAGAAATAGAAACCGATAGAGATATTAAAGTCAAGTTAGGTGGATCTTTCAGGGTGGTGATACTGTGGTGGACCTTCAGTGACCCCTTGAGTTTCAGGTCTAGGAATTTCATTTTACTAATATATTCAGTGATTTTTAAGAATTAAGAAATTCTTTTCTATCCCAACATTAAGAAGATATTACTCCTGTACGTTCTTCTAACATCTTATAGTTTGGGTCTTCATCTTTAGGTCTCTAAAGGTACTTTCATTTAACAAGCACATCTTTTCATTTATTTGTTTTCCACCTTTATATCTTTGGTTAAATATCTCTTCATGTCTTTTGCTCATGTTCAGATAACAGTGTTTATCTTATACTGTTGACTTTTGAGAGTTCTTTGTATATTCTAGACATGAGTACTGTGTTGGATATTTTATTTGCAAATATTTTCTCCTAGTCTGTGGCTTGTCTTTTTATTCCCTTAACAGGATCTTTTTCAGAGCAAAAGTTTTTAATTAGGTTGAAGACAATTTATTGATTTTTTTTCCCTATGAATCTTGTTTTTGGTACCAGGTCTAAGAACTCTGCCTAGCCATAGGTCCCAAAGATTTTCTCCTATTTTTCTTCTAAAGGTTTTATAGTTTTACATTTTACATTTAAGTCTATGATCCATTTTGGTGTTCATTTTTGTGTAAGATGTGTAAAATGTGGGATTTAGATGTAATTTCATCTTTTTTTTTTTTTGCCTGTGGATGACTAATTGCTCTAACACCATTTGTTGAAAAGGCTCTCTTTCCTCCATTGAATTGCTTTTGCACCTTTGTCAGAAATTATTTAGGCATATTTGTGTGGGTCTATTTCTGGGTTTGCTTTCTGTTCCATTAATCTATATGTCTATCCCTTTGCCAATACCATAGTGTCTTGATTACTGTAGCTATGTAATAAGTCTTGAAATTGGGTAAACTGATTCCTTTCATCTTATTCTTCTTTTTCAAAATTATTTTAACCATTCTAGTTATTTTGCCTTTCCATATAAATCATATATTTACCCCCCAAAAATCTTGCTGAAATTCTTTAGGAATTATTTTAATTCTGTTTATCAGTTTGTGGAGAATTGACATATTTATTATGTTGTCTTCTAATCCATGGACATAGTATGACTCTACATTTACTTAGATCTCCTTTGATTTCATCAGTATTTTGTTGTTTTTAATATAAAAGTCCTATATATATCTTGTTAGATTTACACACAGATATTTCACTTTTGGGACCAATTGTAAATGGTATTGTTTTTAATTTTGATACCTATGTGTTCATGGTATAGAAATAAAATTGTATTTTTTAGGTTTATCTAGTATTCTGTAAACTTGCTGAACTGTCATATTAGTTCTGAGAATATTTTTGTAGGTTCCTTGGGAATTTCTGTGTAGACAATCATGTAATCTGTGAATAGAGACAGTTTTATTTCTTTGTATCCAATCTGTTTGCCTCTTCTTTTCTTTTCCTTTCCTACTGCACTGGCTAAGACTTCCAGTACCATGTTGAAATAGCATAGGGAGAGCTGGTGTCCACAAGTTGTTCCTGATCTTAGGGGAGAAGCATTCAGTACTGATGGTGTAACTTTTCATTCTTTTATTTCAATCTGCTCATATAGCTACATTTGACTTTAGTGTGTTTTTGACAGCATATAGTTGGGTTATGTTTTTAAACCCACTCTGTCAATCTCAGTTCTTCACTGGGTGTATTTAGACCATTTACACTTAATGTAATTATCAATGTTTAGGGCTTATATCTGCTATTTTATATTTTGTTTTCTATTCTCTATTTTTCATTTTTCTTCTTTTTCTTGCTTTCCTGTGGTTACTTGAATATTTTAGAGTTCCAATATGATTAATCTGTAATGTTTTTGAGTGCATCATTTTGTGTAGCTTTTTAGTGTTTGCTCTAGGTATTACATTATGAATACATGACTAATCACAGTCTGTTTTAGCTGACTTTCTCTGATTTCAGCAGGATAAGGAGGAGTGTCATCTTATTATGAGTATAGAAGTCCAGGTTACCCATTCTTCTCCAGTTGACACCTTAGGAAGGAAGGGTCTACTCGCTGGTCAAAGTTGGTGCTCCAGATTCCACTAGGCTCCCACTAATACCACTTTGCTCTCCAGTTGTCCTCCACTGTTACTGTGGAGCATGGTGAAAATCATTACTCTCCACTAGGGCTCCTCATACACAACTGCAGCAGGGAGGGGGAGGGGTAGATCACCTTGTTACTGCTAGGCAGGAGTGGAAATCCAGATTCCCTTTGGGGTCTCCACTCACACTGTGGTAGGGAGGTTTGTTCCACACACTGGTGATGAAAGTCCTGGTTCCCAGGACTCACTTTCTCTAACACCACTCTGTTGGGGTTGCGTTGCCTTGTTAAAGCCTGGTGATGGAGGAAGTTTAGACTCCCACTTGGCCTTTGCTGGCATGGGTGGAAGTAGCACTACATTTTTTTTTTCCTGTGGAATCGGCTGGAGTAGAGAGTTTAGTGTCTATAAGTTTTTTCTCTTGCCATTCTGTTCTTGATGCTTTAGCTAGAGAGAGAAGGATTTTGTTGGGCTTTTGTTGTCTAAACACACTGGGGTTTCTGAGTTACTGTTTTCTTTCTTTTTTTTTAATTGAAGCATAGTTGACTTACAATGTTGTGTTGATTTCTGCTGTATAGCAAAGTGATTCAGTTATACATTTATATACATTCTTTTTTATATTTTGAGACATTATGGTTTATCACAAGATTTTTTTTATAGATTTCTCTTTTTTAAATTAATTTATTTATTTATGTTTTTTGGCTGTGTTGGGTCTTCGTTTCTGTGTGAGGGCTTTCTCTAGTTGTGGCAAGCAGGGGCCACTCTTCATTGTGGTGCACAGGCCTCTCACTATCATGGCCTCTCTTGTTGCAGAGCACAGGCTTCAGACGCACAGGCTCAGTAGTTGTGGCTCACGAGCCTAGTTGCTCTGCGGCATGTGGGATCTTCCCAGACCAGGGCTCGAACCTGTGACCCCTGCATTGGCAGGTTGATTCTCAACCACTGCACCACCAGGGAAGCCCCTATCACAAGATATTGAATATAGTTCCCTGTGCTATAAAGTAGGACCTTGTTGTTTATCCATTCTATATAAAATAGTTTGCATCTGCTAACCCCAAACTCCCTATCCATCGCTCCCCCATGCCCCCTCCCTTTTGACAACCACAAGTCTGTTCTCTATGTCTGTGAGTATGTTTCTGTTTCATAGATAGGTTCATTTGTGTCATATTCTAGATTCCACTTCTAAGGGATACCTTACGGTATTTGTCTTTCTCTTTCTGACTTAACTTCACTTAGTATGATAATCTCTAAGTCCACCCATGTTGCTGCAAATGGCATTACTTCATTCTTTTTATGGCTGAGTAGTATTTCATTGTGTATGTGTACCACATCGTCTTTACCTATTAATCTGTCAATGGACATTTAGGTTGTTTCCATGTCTTGACTATTGTGAATAGTGCTGCTATGAACATAGAGGTGCATGTATCTTTTTGAATTATATTTTGTCCAAATATATGTCCAGGAGTGGGATTGACAGATCATATGACATGAGTTTCTGTTTTCTTTAGCTCCAAGTTCTGAGATATACAAGGCAAAAATAAAACCCAGAGAACTTGCCATCATATACTTCCTTGGGTCCCAAGGTTTTTTGTGGCCTACCTCCTTTTCACCTTTCAGAATCTTCTTATATTTGTTTTATATATAATGTCCAGGGTTTTTATTTTCTGCTTGCTGGAAAAAGTAGCAAAATGTGGGTCTATTCCATCTTCCTGGAAGTGGAACTCCTCTCAATTGATTTTTCTCATATTTATCTTTAATCTAATGATGTTGCTAAGCTTACTTGGTGTATTAGCTTTTTTTCAGATTCTTTACAGTAGTTTACAGTAGTACAGTCATCTGGTCTCATGGGAGATGAGCCTTATCTTTCAGCCTGGCCTGAGATCTTCATTCTCTCTTAGACCTTTGTGATTATCCAAGACATATTCTTTGTTCTTAATGGCCCCCAGTGGCTGAGAGTGTGCCAAGATCCATTTCAATATGTGTATTTTTTCATTAACCAACGTGTGGGAATCATTCCGCTAGTTTCTGAACTTCTTTCAGAGGTAATTATACTGTGAATAGCTGTAGATTTGGTGTGTCTGTAGGAGATGGTGAGTTCAGGAGCCTCATATGTCACCACCTTGGACCAGAATCCTAAACCTGGTGTTGCCTTAGGAGAAGCTACTGAATTCTGCTTCTATGAGCTTTACTTTAGACAGTAGTTACTCAATCATTTTTGAGCTGCTCCACCAAGCTCAGGCATCAGTGGAAATTTAATCTGTGGAGATTTCAAAAGCTTACTAGCTCTTTTTACTCTCTGGCTCACTCTGTCTTGCTCTCTCTGCTTCCATCTCCCTTTCTCTCTGTCACACACACATACCCTTCTTTGCACCAGTATCCCTGATGAACATAGATGCAAAAATCCTCAACAAATTTAGTAAACTGAATTCAACAACATATTAAAGGGATAATATACCATGATCAAGTGGTATTTATTCTAGGGATGCAAGGATGATTGAACATCCACAAATCAGTGTGACATATCACATTAACAAAAGATAAAAATCATATCATTTCAATAGCTGCAGAAAAAGCATTGACCAAGTTCAACGTCCATTCATAATAAAAACTCACAGCACACTGGATATAGCAGGAACATAACTCAACATTATAAAGGCCATATATGACAAACCCACAGCTAACATTATACTCAGTGGTGAAGAGCTGAAAGCTTTCCCTCTAAGGTCAGGAACAAGACAAGGATACTCACTATTGTTACTTCTATTCAACATAAGAATGAAAGTTCTAGCCAGAGTAGTTAGGCAAGAAAAGAAATAAAAGGCATCCAAAGGAAGAAGTAAAGCTATCTCTGTTTGCAGATGTCATATTATATAAAGAAAATCTTAAAGACTCCACCAAAATACCATTAGAACTAATAAACAAATTCAATAAAGTTGCAGGATACAAAATCAATACACAAAAATCAGTTGTGTTCCTATACACCAATTATGAACTATCAGAAAGAGAAATTAAGAAAGAAATCAAATTTACAACCACATCAAAAAGAATAAAATACTAAGAAATAAATTTAACCAAGAAGGTAAAATATCTGTACACCAAAGAGTATAAGAACAGTGAGATAGAAATTAAAGAAAACACAAATAGGGCCTCCCTGGTGGCGCAGTGGTTGAGAGTCCGCCTGCCGATGCAGGGGATACGGGTTCGTGCCCCGGTCTGGGAGGATCCCATATGCCGCGGAGCGGCTGGGCCCGTGAGCCATGGCCGCTGGGCCTGTGCGTCCGGAGCCTGTGCTCCGCAACGGGAGAGGCCACAACAGTGAGAGGCCCGCGTACAGCAAAAAAAATAAAAAAAAAAATAAAAAAAAAAAAAGAAAACACAAATAAATGGAAAGATATTCTGTGCTTATGGATTAGAAGACATAGTATTGTTAAAATATCCATAGTATCTAAAGCAATCTACAGATTCAGTGCAACCCCTATCAAAATGCCAATAGCATTTTCCATAGAAATGGAAAAAAATACTAAATATTGTACAGAACCAAAGACCCCAAGAAACCAAAGCAATCTTGAGAAAGAAGATCAAAGCTGGAGCTATCACACTCCCTGATTTCAAAACTATATTACAAAGCTGTAGCAATCAAAACAGTATGGTGCTGGCATAAGAAGAGATATATAGGCTAATAAAATAGAATAGAGAGCTCAGAAATAAACCCATGCGTATATGGTCAATTTAAGACAAAGGAGCCAAGAATATGCAATGAGGAAAGAGAGTCTCTTCAATAAATGGGGCTGGGAAAACTGGACCACTATCTCACACCATACAAAAAAAGAAACTTAAAATGGATTAAAGACTTGAATGTAAGACCTGAAACCATAAAACTCTAGGAAAAAAATAGGTGGTAAGCTCCATGACATCAGCCTTGCAATGATTTGTTTTGGATTTAACATCAAAAACAAAGGCAATAAAAACAAAAAATAAATAACTGTACTACATTAAATAAAAAGCTTCTGTACATCAAAGGAAACCATCAACAAAATGAAAAGGCAACTCATGGAATGGGAGAAAATATTTGCAATCATATATCTGATAAGGAGTTAATATCCAAAATGTATAAAGAACTCATACAACTCAATAACAAATAAAATAAAATAAAAATGGACAGAGGAACTAAATAGACATTTTTCCAAAGAAGGCATACAGATGGCCAACAGGTATGTGAAAGTGTTCTGCATCACTAATCATCAGGGAAATGCGAATCAAACCCACAATGAAATACCATTTCACACCTGTTAGAATGTCTGTCATCAAAAGGACAAGAGATAACAACTGTTGGTGAGGGTGTGGAGAAAAGAGAATCCTTGTGTACTGTTGGTGGGAACATAAGTTGGTGTAGCCACTGTGGAAAACAGTGTGGGGATTCCTCAAAAAATTAAAAATAGAACTACCATATAATCCAGCAATTCCCCTCCTGGTTATATATACAATGGAGATAAAATCATTATCTCAGAGATATCTGTACCCCAATATTCATTGTATTTGTAATAGCCAAGACAGGAAAACAACCCCTCCTGGTTATATATACAATGGAGATAAAATCATTATCTCAGAGATATCTGTACCCCCATATTCATTGTATTTGTAATAGCCAAGACAGGAAAACAACCTAAATCTCCACTGATGGATGAATGGATTAAAAAAAGTTGTGGCACATATATACTGTACAACAGAATATTATTCAGCTATAAAAAAAGAAAGCAGCCCTGCCATTTGTGACAACACAAATGGACCTTGAGGGCATTATACTAAGTGAAACAAGTTTGACAGAGAAAGATACATACTATATGATCTCACTTGTATGTGGAATCTAAAAAAATCTGACCTTATTGAAACAGCAGATTGGTGGTTGCTAGAGGCAAGGGGTGTTGGGGGGGATGGGAGAAATGGGTAAAAGTGGTCAAAAATACAAACTTGCAGTTATAAGATAAATAAGTTCTGGGAATGTAACTTACCACATGGTGACTATTAACAATACTGTTTTGTGTATTTGAGCTGAGAGAGTCAATCTTAATAATTCTAAGTATAAGGAAAAAATTATAACAGTGTGTGGTGATAGATGTTAACTAAATTTATTGTGGTAAATGTTTTGCTATATACACATATCAAATCATTATGTTGTATACCTTAAACTAATACAATATTGTATGTCAATTATATCTCAATGAAACAGTAAAATAAAATAGACTTGATATTTTCAAAAAATATTTTGCTGGATTTGATTTGCTAGTAATTTGTTAAGGACTTTTGTATCTTATTAATGAAGAATATTGTTCTCTAGTTTTATTTTTATGCAATGTCTTCTCTGGGTTGTTATCAGGATAACTGTGGTTTCATAAAAAGAGTTGAAGTTTTTCTTTTCTATTTTCTGAAAGACTTTGTTTAGGCTTGGTATTATTTCTTCCTTAAATATTTGATAAGACTTATCAGTAAAGCCATCTGGACCTGGAGTATTCTTTGAAGGAAGGTTGTAAATTATAAACTCAAAATTTAAATTATTACAATGCTGTTCAGATCTTCCATTTCTTCTTGGGTCAGTTTTGGTAATTTGTGTCTTTCAAGGAATTTGTGCATTTCATCAGATTTATTGGCATAATATAGTTCAAATAATACTATTCCCTTATTATTATTTTAATTTCTGTAGTATCTGTTGTGTTTTCCTCTTTTATTTTTGACATAGTTAATTTGTATCTTCTCTCTTTCTTGATCATTCCAGCAAGAGGTTTATCAAGTTTATTAATTTTTTTAAGCAACTAGCTTTTGGTTATAGATTAAAAAATATTGTTTGTCTGATTTCTATGTCACTGGTTTCTGTTCTATATCATTTCTTTCATTCTAGTTTGATTGGGTTTAATTAACTCTTTTCTTTCTTGTTGAGGTGTAAACTTTGATTTTATACTTTTCTTCTAATGTAAGTATTTAAAGTAAAAATTTCCCTCTAAGCCCTGAGCTGCATTCCACTAGTTTTGATATAGTTTCATTATTATTCAGTCCAAAATATTTTCTAGTATCCCTTGTGATTTCTTCCTTGACTTGTGGTTTATTTTAAAATGTGCTATTTAGTTTCCAAATATTTTGAGGTTTTAAAAAATATCTTTCTGTTTGATTTCTAATTTAATTTTTTGTGGTCTGTGTGAAAATAGTCTGTGTGATTAAAATTCTTTTAAATTTATTGGAAATTGTATAGGCCTGCATATAGTCTCTTAGTTAAAGTTCAATGTGTGCTTGAAAAAGAGTGTGTATTCTTGTATTCTTGGGTGTATTGTTCCATACGTGTCAATGAGGACAAGGTGATTAATAATATTGTCTAAATCTTCTGTTTCTCCTACTTTGAAGGCATGACTCTTTTGGGATTTCTACTGAATGTCTTCTACATTTAACAAGGTCTCTTTAGCTGGTGGGATCATAAGCAAGTCCCAGCCATGTGTAAACTATGAGAATTAGTTATCTTACAGCTTCCCAGTATTTGACTTTCCCCAGATGTTCTTTGTTCACCTTCATGGTGTTTCACATTACAAGTGTACAAATTAATACTCAGCCAAAAACTCAAGAGAGCCCTATATAGATTTATTTGTGTAGCTCTGATAGTCTTTTCCACAAAATTCTAGCCATTCTGGCCTCTGTGAAATCTGATTTCTGGGATTCCAACCCTACTCCATAGTATGGTAATTTCCTCCATGCAGAAACTAGGAGACAGTAAGGATTACTTATTTTGTTTCACTTTTCTCAGGAATTACAGTCCTGTGCTGCTTATCATTCAATGTCTGAACATAGTTGTTTTATATATTTTTGTTCAGTTCTAGTTATTTGTAGCATGAGGATAATTATGGGCTGTGTTTCTCTCACATGGCAAGAGCAGAAGTATTTTGTTTCTTCCTTTCCTTCCTTTCCTTTCATTAAAAATATTAATCTTTCCTTTTAGTGCTCTGTTATACACAAATGAACAATTGTCAGTTAATACATTAGATGGCATGTGTTTCCTCTGCTATACGTATGTTTGCTTTCCCCTAAAGGGCTGACTGAAGCTATATGCTCATGTTGACTGACAGGCTTCACTTTAAAGAATTAGGTAGGTTAGGCTCTCCCAATGAAGATCCCCTCCAGTGGGGTGCCAACCCATACATAGCTACCTTAGTATTTCCCAAGCAGAGAGGTCAGTTTCTGTAGAGATTAGTTCTTCAGTTTTAGTTTATGTATAAGGTTGCTACTGCCTTGCATGTGTGTAGATGGGAAAGCTGGGAGGGCTCAACTGGTTCAGGCATTCCTTTTCAATCCTCTAATTAATTTTACCAAATAGTGTCTAACATTCCATTCCCTGCTCCATACCTGCTCCATCTTTGCTTGGAGCCTCCTAGGAACTCTATCAAGAAGACCCAATCCAATTCTTTTTATAGCCTTCTCCTGGGGGTATCTGGGACTAGAGTTTTCATTGGTCTGGTTTATCCGTTAATACAATTTCATCTTCTTTCTGTCTTCTAGAAATGTATCTCTATCACTAGTTTGCTCATGGTTTTCTATCCCATTCTCAACTTTCCTAGTGATTTACTTCCTTTGACACCCCACAGTGCCATTTCCATGGAATGTGGGAAAAGAGAGGGAGATAAATTCATACATACTCGTGCTATCATTTTGAATCACATGCCTTTTTTTGAAAATGTTATGACAAACTTTATGACAGTCGCTTATGTTTTTTAAAAACTTTAACATTTTAGTGATTAAAAAAAAACAACAACAACAAACCTGTATCCAAAGTGTAATTTCTCTTGAGGGAATAAATAACAATGTTGATCTAAATTACTTTGAAGTTAACCAAAGCCTAAGAATGATTCAGATTATTTCAGCACCATCTAGTTGTTTATTTTTTATTTATTACTTATTATTTTGCTTGAGGTGCTTTAAAAATAGCCATTAACATAAAAAAAATCTTGGGCTCTATAGGAAAAGGCAGCACCACAGACTCAGAATTATGCTTTTGCTTCATGATTGAATTTGATTATATGCCTAAAGTAGACAAATCAGAGTTTATTGTCACGTTTATGGCTGAGTTTTCTGTTTTTCTGATAGGTACAAGAGTAAACCTGATGATGACTATGAAGATCCCAAAGATGTTCAAGCCATCAAAGAGGCCCAATTGTACATGGGAGACTTCAATTTGAAGACAGCCCCAGACTATAAGATACCTGAACACATGAGAATAAATGCTGCCAAGAAGGAAGAGGAACTGGGATACCTCGACTCTATGGTACTTACCCATAGCTTTCATGACAATGAGGCACACACCCTGGATTTTCTTGGGGTTTTTTTGTTTGCTTTTTTTGTTTTATTAGTTTCTGCTTTATAACAAAGTGAATCAGTCATATATATACATCTGTTTCCCCATCCCTTCCCTCTTGCGTCTCCCTCCCTCCCACCCTCCCTATCCCACCCCTCCAGGCAGTCACAAAGCACCGAGCTGATCTCCCTGTGCTCTGCGGCTGCTTCCCACTATCTATCTACCTTACGTTTGGTACTGTATATATGTCCATGCCTCTCTTTCGCTTTGTCACAGCTTACCCTTCCCCCTCCCCATATCCTCAAGTCCATTCTCAAGTAGGTCTGGGTCTTTATTCCTGTTTTACCCCTAGGTTCTTCATGACATTTTTTTTTCTTAAATTCCATATATATGTGTTAGCATACGGTATTTGTCTTTCTCTTTCTGACTTACTTCACTCTGTATGACAGACTCTAGGTCTATCCACCTCATTACAAATAGCTCAGTTTTGTTTCTTTTTATGGCTGAGTAATATTCCATTGTATATATGTGCCACATCTTCTTTATCCATTCATCTGATGATGGACACTTAGGTTGTTTCCGTCTCTGGGCTATTGTGAATAGAGCTGCAATGAACATTTTGGTACATGTCTCTTTTTGAATTATGGTTTTCTCAGGATATATGCCTAGTAGTGGGACTGCTGGGTCATATGGTAGTTCTATTTTAGTTTTTTAAGGAACCTCCATACTGTTCTCCATAGAGGCTGTACCAATTCACATTCCCACCAGCAGTACAAGAGTGTTCCCTTTTCTCCACACCCTCTCAAGCATTTATTGTTTCTAGATTTCTTGATGATGGCCATTCTGACTGGTGTGAGATGATATCTCATTGTAGTTTTGATTTGCATTTCTCGAATGATTAATGATGTTGAGCATTCTTTCATGTGTTGTTGGCAGTCTGTATATCTTCTTTGGAGAAATGCCTATTTAAGTCTTCTGCCCATTTTTGGATTGGGTTGTTTGTTTTTTTGCTATTGAGCTGCATGAGCTGCTTATAAATTTTGGAGATTAATCCTTTGTCAGTTGCTTCATTTGCAAATATTTTCTCCCATTCTGAGGGTTGTCTTTTGGTCTTGTTTATGGTTTCCTTTGCTGTGCAAAAGCTTTGAAATTTCATTAGGTCCCATTTGTTTATCTTTGTTTTTATTTCCATTTCTCTAGGAGGTGGGTCCAAAAGGATCTTGCTGTGATTTATGTCATAGAGTGTTCTGCCTATGTTTTCCTCTAAGAGTTTGATAGTTTCTGGCTTTACATTTAGGTCTTTAATCCATTTTGAGCTTATTTTTGTGTATGGTGTTAGGGAATGATCTAATCTCATACTTTTACATGTCCCTGTCCAGTTTTCCCAGCACCACTTATTGAAGAGACTGTCCTTTCTCCACTGTACATTCCTGCCTCCTTTATCAAAGATAAGTTGACCATATGTGCGTGGGTTTATCTCTGGGCTTTCTATCCTGTTCCACTGATCTATCTTTCTGTTTTTGTGCCAGTACCACACTGTTTTTATTACCGTAGCTTTGTAGTATAGTCCGAAGTCAGGGAGCCTGATTCCTCCAGCTCCGTTTTTCATTCTCAAGATTGCTTTGGCTATTCGGGGTCTTTTGTTTTTCCAAACAAATTGTGAAATTTTTTGTTCTAGTTCTGTGAAAAATGCCAGTGGTCGTTTGATAGGGATTGCATTGAATCTGTAGATTGCTTTGGGTAGTAGAGTCATTTTCACAATATTGATTCTTCCAATCCAGGAGCATGGTACATCTCTCCATCTATTTGTATCATCTTTAATTTCTTTCATCAGTGTCTTATAATTTTCTGCATACAGGTCTTTTGTCTCCTTAGGTAGGTTTATTCCTAGATATTTTATTCTTTTTGTTGTAATGGTAAACGGGAGTGTTTTCTTGATTTCACTTTCAGATTTTTCATCATTAGTGTACAGGAATGCCAGGGATTTCTGTGCATTAATTTTGTATCCTGCTACTTTACCAAATTCATTGATTAGCTCTAGTAGTTTTCTGGTAGCATCTTTAGGATTCTCTATGCATAGTATCATGTCATCTGCAAACAGTGACAGCTTTACTTCTTCTTTTCCAATTTGGATTCCTTTTATTTCCTTTTCTTCTCTGATTGCTGTGGCTAAAACTTCCAAAGCTAAGTTGGATAAGAGTGGTGAGAGTGGGCAGCCTTGTCTTGTTCCTGATCTTAGTGGAAATGGTTTCAGTTTTTCACCATTGAGGACGATGTTGGCTGTGGGTTTGTCATATATGGCCTTTATTATGTTGAGGAAAGTTCCCTCTATGCCTACTTTCTGGATGGTTTTTATCATAAATGGGTGTTGAATTTTGTCGAAAGCTTTCTCTGCATCTATTGAGATGATCATATGGTTTTTCTTCTTCAATTTGTTAATATGGTGTATCACATTGATTGATTTGTGTATATTGAAGAATCCTTGCATTCCTGGAATAAACCCCACTTGATCATGGTGTATGATCCTTTTAATGTGCTGTTGGATTCTGTTTGCTAGTATTTTGTTGAGGATTTTTGCATCTATGTTCATCAGTGATATTGGCCTGTAGTTTTCTTTCTTTGTCATATTCTTGCCTGGTTTTGGTATCAAGGTGATGGTGGCCTCGTAGAATGAGTTTGGGAGTGCTCCTCCCTCTGCTATATTTTGGAAGAGTTTGAGAAGGATAGGTGTTAGCTCTTCTCTAAATGTTTGATAGAATTCGGCTGTGAAGCCATCTGGTCCTGAGCTTTTGTTTGTTGGAAGATTTTTAATCACAGTTTCAATTTCAGTGCTTGTGATTGGTCTATTCATATTTTCTATTTCTTCCTGAGTCAGTCTTGGCAGGTTGTGCATTTCTAAGAATTTGTCCATTTCTTCCAGGTTGTCCATTTTATTGGCATAGAGTTGCTTGTAGTAATCTCTCATGATCTTTTGTATTTCTGCAGTGTCAGTTGTTACTTCTCCTTTTTCATTTCTAATTCTATTGATTTGGGTCTTCTCCTTCTCCCTTTTTTTCTTGATGAGTCTGGCTAATGGTTTATCAATTTTGTTTATCTTCTTAAAGAACCAGCTTTTAGTTTTATTGATCTTTGCTATTGTTTCCTTCATTTCTTTTTCATTTATTTCTGATCTGATCTTTATGATTTCTTTCCTTCTGATAACTTTGGGGGTTTTTTGTTCTTCTTTATCTAATTGCTTTAGGTGCAGGGTCAGGTTGTTTACTCGAGATGTTTCCTGTTTCTTAAGGTGGGATTGTATTGCTATAAACTTCCCCCTTAGAACTGCTTTTGCTGCGTCCCATAGGTTTTGGGTCGTCGTGTCTCCATTGTCATTTGTTTCTAGGTATTTTTTTATTTCCTCTTTGATTTCTTCAGTGATCACTTCGTTATTGAGTAATGTATTGTTTAGCCTCCATGTGTTTGTATTTTTTACAGATCTTTTCCTGTAATTGATGTCTAGTCTCATAGCATTGTGGTTGGAAAAGATACTTGATACAATTTCAATTTTCTTAAATTTATCAAGGTTTGATTTGTGACCCAAGTTATGATCTATCCTGGAGAATGTTCCATGAGCACTTGAGAAAAATGTGTATTCTGTTGTTTTTGGATGGAATGTCCTATAAATGTCAATTAAGTCCATCTTGTTTAATGTATCATTTAAAGCTTGTGTTTCCTTATTTATTTTCATTTTGGATGATCTGTCCATTGGTGAAAGTGGGGTGTTAAAGTCCCCTACTATGAGTGTGTTACTGTCGATTTCCCCTTATATGGCTGTTAGTACTTGCCTTATGTATTGAGGTGCTCCTATGTTGGGTGCATAAATATTTACAATTGTTATATCTTCTTCTTGGATCGATCCCTTGATCATTATGTAGTGTCCTTCTTTGTCTCTTCTAGTAGTCTTTATTTTAAAGTCTATTTTGTCTGATATGAGAATTGCTACTCCAGCTTTCTTTTGGTTTCCATTTGCATGGAATATCTTTTTCCATCCCCTTACTTTCAATCTGTATGTGTCTCTAGGTCTGAAGTGGGTCTCTTGTAGACAGCATATATATGGGTCTTGTTTTTGTATCCTTTCAGCCAATCTGTGTCTTTTGGTGGGAGCATTTAGTCCATTTACATTTAAGGTAATTATTGATATGTATGTTCCTATTCCCATTTCCGTGATTGTTTTGGGTTCATTATTGTAGGTCTTTTCCTTCTGTTGTGTTTCTTGCCTAGAGAAGTTCCTTTAGCATTTGTTGTAAAGCTGGTTTGGTGGTGCTGAACTCTCTCAGCTTTTGCTTGTCTGTAAACGTTTTAATTTCTCCATCAAATCTGAATGAGATCCTTGCTGGGTAGAGTAATCTTGGTTGCAGATTTCTCTCCTTCATCACTTTAATTATGTCCTGCCACTCCCTTCTGGCTTGTAGAGTTTCTGCTGAGAGATCAGCTGTTAACCTGATGGAGATTCCCTTGTGTGTTATTTGTTGCTTTTCCCTTGCTGCTTTTAATATGATTTCTTTGTGTTTAATTTTTGACAGTTTGATTAATATGTGTCTTGGCGTATTTCTCCTTGGATTTATTCTGTATGGGACTCTCTGTGCCTCCTGGACTTGATTGACTCTTTCCTTTCCCATATTAGGGAAGTTTTCAACTATAATCTCTTCAAATATTTTCTCAGTCCCTTTCTTTTTCTCTTCTTCTTCTGGAACCCCTATAATTCGAATGTTGGTGTGTTTAATGGTGTCCCAGAGGTCTCTGAGACTGTCCTCTGTTCTTTTCATTCTTTTTTCTTTATTTTGCTCTGCATCAGTTATTTCCACTATTTTATCTTCCACCTCACTTATCCGTTCTTCTGCCTCAGTTATTCTGCTATTGATCCCATCTAGAGTATTTTTCATTTCATTTATTGTGTTTTTAATCGATGCTTGATTCATCTTTAGTTCTTCTAGGTCCTTGTTAACTGTTTCTTGCATTTTGTCTATTCTATTTCCAAGATTTTGGATCTTGGAAATAGAATCTTGGATCAGCTTTACTATCATTATTCTGAATTCTTTTTCATGTAGACTGCCTATTACCTCTTCATTTTTTAGGTCTGGTAGGTTTTTATCTTGCTCCTTCACCTGCTGTGTGTTTTTCTGTCTTCTGATTTTGCTTATCTTACTGTGTTTGGGGTTTCCTTTTTGCAGGCTGCAGGTTCGTAGTTCCCATTGTTTTTGGTGTCTGTCCCCAGTGGCTAAGGTTGGTTCATTGGGTTGTGTAGGCTTCCTGGTGGAGGGGACTAGTGACTCTGTTCTGGTGGATGAGGCTGGATCTTGTCTTTCTGGTGGACAGGTCCACGTCTGGTGGTGTATTTTGTGGCGTCTGTGGACTTTTTATGATTTTAGGCAGCCTCTCTGCTAATGGGTGGCGTTGTGTTCCTGCCTTGCTAGTTGTTTGGCATAGGGTGTCCAGCACTGTAGCTTGCTGGTCGTTTAGTGAAGCTGGGTGCTGGTGTTGAGATGGAGATCTCTGGAAGATTTTCGCCATTGATATTATGTGGAGCTGGGAGGTCTCTTGTGGACCAGTGTCCTGAAGTTGGCTCTTCCACCTCAGAGGCACAGCACTGACTCCTGGCTCCTTAATTTGTGATGATTCATTGTCTATTCATGTATTCCACAGATGCAGGGTACATCAAGTTGATTGTGGAGCTTTAATCCACTGCTTCTGAGGCTGCTTGGAGAGATTTCCCTTTCTCTTCTTTGTTCTCACAGCTCCCGGGTCTCAGCTTTGGATTTGGCCCCACCTCTCCGTGTAGGTCGCCGGAGGGCATCTGTTCTTCACTCAGACAGGACAGGGTTAAAGGAGCAGCCGCTTCCGGGACTGTGGCTCACTCAGGCCGGGGGGCAGGGAGGGGCACGGAGTGCGGGTGGAGCCTGCAGCGGCAGAGGCCGGCGTGACGTTGCACCAGCCCAAGGCACGCCGTGCGTTCTCCCAGGGAAGCTGTCCCTGGATCCCGGGACCCCGGCAGTGACAGGCTTCACAGGCTCCCTGGAAGGGGGGCGTAGACAGTGACCTGCGCTCGCACATAGGCCTCGTGGCGGTGGCAGCAGCCCCAGCGTCCCACGCCCGTCTCTAGGGTCCATGCTTTCAGCCGCGGCTCACACCCGTCTCTGGAGCTCCTCCAAGCAGCGCTCTTAATCCCCTCTCCTCGTGCACCAGGAAACAAAGAGGGAAGAAAAAGTCTCTTGCATCTTCGGCAGGTCCAAACTTTTTCCTGGACTCCCTCCCAGCTAGCTGTGGTGCATTAGCCCCTTCAGGCTGTGTTCACGCCGCCAACCCCAGTCCTCTCCCTGCGCTCCGACTGAAGCCCGAGCCTCAGCTCCCAGCGCCGCCTGCCCCGGCGGGCGAGCAGACAAGCCTCTCGGGCTGGTGAGTGCCGGTTGGCACCGATCCTCTGTGCGGGAATCTCTCCGCTTTGCCCTACCCAGGTACGTGGGGAGTTTCTTGCCTTTTGGGAGGTCTGAGGTCTTCTGCCAGCGTACAGTAGGTGTTCTGTAGGAGTTGTTCCACGTGTAGCTGTATTTCTGGTGTATCTGTGGGGAGGAAGGTGATCTCCGCGTCTTACTCTTCAGCCATCTTCCCCAGAAGTCTGGATTTTCTTGTTTTAATTGAATTCTACTGAAACCACCCATTTTGTTAGCTGGTCCATAAAGATATATAGTCGTATAAATTTAGAATTGGAAAAGGCCTTCATGATTATTTAGAATAATGCCCCTTTTTACAAATGAGGAAATTGAGTCCCAAAGATAAGAGATTTATTCATGACTATTTAGTTAACATGGCAGAACCAACCTTCAAATTAATTACTTGGTTCAATACCAGTTTCATGAGTGAAGGCATTATATTTTATGAACTTTGAATCTCTGAAATTCAAACACATCCTTGTTGGCTATTGTTTTTGGCTGCTGTGGACCACCAAGACTTAGGAAGATAAACCACTGTATTTAGCCTTTGTTTGAAGGACTTTCAAACTTTTGTAGGTGACTCAATACTGAGCAATTAATATATTTCTGTTTGATTCTCTCTGCATTTCCATAAACTGCTTCTAATCATCCTGATTTCTCATACCTGTTTTCATCCTAAAGTTTCCTCTCCCTGTTATAGTCATTCCTTGCTTTGAATTGACAAGTGACTTTTCACACTTAGAGGCTCAGAAGGCATCTGAGCTACCACTTTGAGGAGAATTTCGTATACGGCCACCTAGTATGGCTGTGCAGGTTGCCTATTTCAAGGTATCACATTGAAAAGAGTGCCAATCATATCACAGATATAGCATGTTTGAATATTTTATAATTTTCTGACAAATGGAAGTGCAAAGTGTCTTGAGGAAGGAGTGTCTTTTTCTATTTCAGCAAAGATGCTGTACATGCCAGCACTACAGAGATCCTGGTATGGCAATTCATAGCCACAAGTAAATTTTCATAGCTCATAACTATAACTTTCTGATCAAATGGACATTTTGAACATTTTATTTGTGACCGTTTGGATTGTTTTTCTAGCTGTTTGTCTAAGGCAATTCTTGTTTCAACTATCATGTTTCATCCATTGTCATAGAGAAATGTTCTTTTGATCACAATTTGCCAGTCATCCCACCTGAAATTTTATAGCCCAGGTAGAGGTGATGGACAGGTGTGATGTCTTGAATGGAACTGCATTGTATTGAAATCTATTTTATCAAAATGACAGCATTAAATAATACAGAGCACACAATTCTACCAGTCAGAAGATCACAGTTCCGTTCCAGTCTCTGCCACTTAATAGTTATATGAACTTGGCTAGTCATGTAACTCTCCCTAAGCCTCAGTTGTATTGTCTGTTTAAAAAAAAAAAGGTATTACTACCAATGAACAACAGTAAGACAAGACATGTCTAGTCTTCTTCATAGGGTTAAAGTAATGGTGAAAGTCAATAAACAGTCATTCTTATCATGGTTAAGTTCAAAGTCACTGAAAAGTATCAAGCATTTTAGAAGTCGTGTATTATACATTCCCCCCCACTCCTCCTCCCCCACCTCTCCTGTCCGTGGCTAGTGTTTAGGTGTGTGGTATTTGGAAAATTAGAAAGAGAGGCTTGGTATGTTCTCCGCTTAATTCTTGGTCCTCCAGGTACTTCAGAAGTGGTCCCCCACTCACCCAAGGGCTGGATTTTGAGTTTAAACCCTAATGCTTTAAAGGTTTTTTCTTAGGTATGTAAAACATCTCCTCTATCTTGTTACAGTAGGTAGTAAATATACAGGTAAGTTTTGTAAGACGAGTTGAAGAAATGTCTTTCGATCTTTTATTTTTCTTAACCTGTATATTTATGCAAAGTTACTCTTAATAGCCTTTGGGCCGTCTAGTTGCCTAACTGCACACCAGGAGCAGGGTTGCTTGTGACTGGAGGCCCTGGTCAGGGCATTTAGGAAACACAGCCTGGGGAGAGAGCTGGCAGTGAGGGAGCAGTGGGCCTGTTTGGCACCTGTGACTGCAGGCAGGGGCATTGGTGGGCTCGGATGAGTGGAGAAGGAACCAAGGAAGAGTCCAGGAACCTCTTAGTGTGACGTGGTACTGGAATTCAGGATCATGACCTTGCCTGCACAGGAGTAACAGAAAGAATGTGGCCAAAATACAGAATGACAGCAGGCTAACGTGGCCCGAGGTGGGCAACCCTAAGTGAGTCTAAGCCAATAGGATTTGAGTTTTCATCAGGCAAAGACGGTTACTGTGTGCTCCTGACCAAAGAATGGCCTCCCCCTCCCTGGGATCTGGCTGAGTACAGGGCTCAGGAAGGACTTCCATTGAGTGGTGGAAGGAGGATGGGGGAACTCAGCCCTACAAGCCAGCTGGGGGACACCAGAAGTCACATCCAGACTATCTTCCCCTTATGGAGAGGTGAAATGGGGAAAAGCCTAAAAACTAGAGAAAATAACTTAGTAGTGAACAGGAATCATCAGATAAATTTTTATCTTGAATTTTTGCTAGGCATTCCAGTCAAGGGACAAAAGCAAATTGTATTTCAAGCTGCCCTTTGGGAGCAGGTTGTCATTTTGCTTTCTTCCTGTTCTTTTTATCAGGCCTATTCAAAGAAAATGCACATGAACAAGTGCATTCTCTCTCTTCGAGACCTTAAAGTGGCTGTCATCGAGGAAATACAGTGCCTGGTGCAAGAACTGAAGAACATTCAGTCGACTCTTCACATATCCAAGCACATCCCCATTCCCCAAATCCCTCAGATACACCCAGAAGAAGTTCCAGAAAAGAGATTTCAGTATGATGAGGAAACCCTCCTAGCTTTTAAGCAGCAGCACATGAAAAATCAGGCTGAAACGGCCTCTCAAGTGGAAAAGGCAGCGTCTGCAGGCTCAGCTGGAAGCTTCCTCAGACTCTCTTCTGGAAAGGATGGGGATTTGACAACACGTGATTCATTGTCTAGATCATCAAAAGCATCAGTGTTCAATCTAGATATTCCAAAGTTCATGGAATTTGAAAGAACAGATCCAACTGAAGTGGAGCTGGAGATTATGAAAAGGGATGAGATTAAACACTTGTACATGCAACAGTATTTGACCAACAGGGTAAGAAATGAGACTGCTTATTTAAAGCTGAAAGAGAAGAGCAGGATAATTAAAATTAAATTATAATTTAATTAAAAATAATTAAAATTATTTTTAATTTCTCTACATTAATCTTCCCCAAACCCTGACCAGCCCACAACTCACTGATGCCTTGGCTTTCTCCCCATCCCTGGTCTTCTGAAAATCATTGTGCTCTGCCCAGAACTTTGGAGCTTTTCAACTTTTTTCTTTTTGGAAAGCTAAGAATTAAGGACAAATCCATGTTAATTGGTATCTAACTAAAGTCATGGTAAAGGAGAAGTGATGGAGCAGCCTTCAGATGATGGATGGAGCATAACTAAAAACCTTCCAGTGAAAATGGGGCACCCTCTGCTTTTCACCCCCTGCTCTTTCTCTAATGTGTGATTTGCCCCTTTAGTGAGAGTGTTCATGGTAATGACTAGCTTCAGAATTGTTCTGGAGCTGGAATGGCAAATATTTTTATTTGTAGGAAAATCAGGACCAGGCTGGGGCCATTTGTGTGCAGGAGGTGTTCTGAATATGGAAGGAAAAGGTCCTTTCCTGGATGGAAGTTCCCTCCTGCCAGCCGTATAGAGTCCCCTTCCTCAGTGTGTCTGAAAGCAGCACCTATTACTCCCCAACCTTATTCTTCACCCATTATCTCTACTTCTTCCAGCGCTGTTTTCTCACTCTTCCTGTTTCTCCCCACTTACCACCCCACTTCTGAGTTTCATATCTGTGCTTTTTTCTTTGCTATTTCCTTCTGCCTACAATGACTTCTTCCAAAGTTGTCATCATTCAAAACTCAGCTCACTTCCAAACCCTCTCCAGAATCTTCTGCCCACACTACATACTCTCCTTTCTTCTAAACTCCATTTGCACTTATAATCAGCACCTTAGGTTTTGTACTTATTTTTCTTGCTGTTTTATATGTGTTAGTTTTGTCTTACAAATTATACAATTTTTAATTGAAGTATAGTTGATGTACAATATTACATGTTACACATGTATAATATAGTGATCTACAATTTTTAAAAGTTATACTCCATTTGTAATTATTATAAAATATGCTGTGTTGTACAATATATCATTGTAGCTTATTTTTTTAACATCTTTATTGGAGTATAATTGCTTTACAATGGTGTGTTAGTTCACTACAGCTCATTTTATACATAATAGTTTGTACCTGTTAATCCCCTACCCTTATATTGTTCCTCCCTCCTTCCCTCTCCCCACTGATAACCACTAGTTTGTTCTCTATATCTGTGAGTCTCTTTCTTTATTGTTATATTCACTAGTTTGTTTTATTTTTTTAGATTCCACATATAACTACTAACATATAATATTTGTCTTAACCTGGATGACTTATTTCACTACCCAAAATATCCCCCAGGTCCATCCATGTTGTTGCAAATGGCAAATTTTCATTCTTTTTTATGGCTGAGTAATATTCCATTGTATATATGTACCACATATTTTTCCATTCATCTGTTGATGGACACCTAGGTTGCTTCCATATCTTTGCAATATCTTGTAAATGATGCTGCTATGAACATTGGGGTGCACATATCTTTTTGAATTAGTGTTTTTGGTTTTTTTGGATATATACCCAGGAGTGGAATTGCTGGGTCATAAGGTAGTTCTATTTTTAGTTTTTTGAGAAACCTCCTTACTGTTTTCCACAGGGCTACACCAATTTACGTTCCCAACAACAGTGTGTGAGTGTTCCCTGTTCTCCACATTCTAGCCAAAATTTGTTATTTGTGTGTGTATGTGTGTGTGTGTGTTTTAATGATAGCCATTCTGGCAGGTGTGAGGTGATTATCTCATTGTGGTTTTGATTTGCATTTCCCTAATGATTGGCTATGTTGAGCATCTTTTCATGTTCTTTTTGGCCACCTGCGTTTCTTCTTTGGAAAAACATCTATTCAGGTCTTCTGCCCATTTTTTAATCAGATTGTTTGTTTGTTTGTTTTTTGATGTTGAATTGTATGAGCTGTTTATATATATTGGATATTAACCCCTTGTCAGTCATATCATTTGCCGATATTTTCTCCCATTCAGTAGATTGTCTTTTCATTTTGTTGATGGTTCCCTTTGCTGTCTGAAAGCTTTTAAGTTTAATTAGGTCCCATTTGTTTATTTTTGCTTTTGTTTGCTTTAGGAGACAGATCCAAAAAAATATTGCTATGATTTATGTCAAAGAATGTTCTGCTTATGTTTTCCTCCAGGAATTTTATGGTTTCCCAGACTTACATTTAGGTCTTTAATCCATTTTGAGTTTATTTTTGTGTATGGTGTTAGAGGATGTTCTAAGTTTATTCTTTTACATGTAGCTGTCCTGTTTTCTCAGAATCACTTATTGAAGGGTCTGTCTTTTCTCCATTGTATATTTTTGCTTCCTATGTCATAGATTAATTGACCATAGGTGCATGAGTTTATTTCTGGGCTCTCTATTCTGTTTCACTGATTGATGTGTCTGTTTTTGTGCCAGTATCATACTGTTTTGATCATTGTAGCTTTGTAGTATGGTCTTGAAGTCAAGGAGCATAATTCCTCCAGCTCTGTTTTTCTTACTTGAGATTATTTTGGCTATTTGAGGTCTTTTGTGTTTTCACACAAAAATTTTTTTGTTCTAGTTCTGTGAAAAATGTTATTGGTATTTTGATAGGGATTGCATTGAATCTATAGATTGCCTTGGGTAGTATGGTAAT
The DNA here is from genome assembly GCF_964341445.2 of Mesoplodon mirus. NCBI lineage: Eukaryota > Metazoa > Chordata > Mammalia > Artiodactyla > Ziphiidae > Mesoplodon > Mesoplodon mirus. Next base: position 87,665,213 of record NC_138982.1, read on the forward strand.
TTTAACAATATTGCTTCTTCCAGTCCAAGAACACAGTATATCTTGCCATCTGTTTGTGTGATCTTCAATTTCTTTTATCAGTTTCTTATAGTTTTCTGAGTATAGGTCTTTTACCTCCCCAGGTAGATTTATTTCTAGGTATTTTATTCTCTTTGATGTGATGGTAAATGGGATTGTTTCCTTAATTTCTCTTTCTGCTAGTCCCTTGTTAGTGTATAGAAATGAAACAGATTTCTGTATATTTATTTTATATCCTGCAACTTTACTAAATTCATTGATGAGCTCTAGTATTTTTCTGGTGGTGTCTTTAGGATTTTCTATGTATCATGTCATCTGCAAACAAGGACAGTTTTGCTTCTTCTTTTCCAATTTAGATTCCTTTTATTTCTTTTTCTTGTCTGATTGCTGTAGGTAGGACTTCCAATACTATGTTGAATAAAAGAGGCAATAGTGGGCATCCTTGTCCTCTTCCTGATCTTAGAGGAAATGCTTTTAGCTTTTCACCTTTAACACATTTTTAACCAGAGGCATATTATGGCCACAGGCATTAGTTTCTGCAAAAATCCCCCAGTCAATAATGTGTTTGCTATGGGTTTGTCATACATGGCCTTTATTATGTTGAGGTATGTTCCCTCTATGCTCACTTTCTGGAGAGTTTTTATCGTAAATGGATGTTGAATTTTGTCAAAAGTTTTTCTGCATCTATTGAGATAATCATGTTTTTTATTTTTCAATTTGTTAATGTGGTGTATCACATTGATTTGTGGATATTGAATTATCCTTGCATCCTTGGAATAAATCCCACTTGATCATACTGTATGATTATTTAATGTATTGTTAGAATCAGCTTGCTAATATTTTGTTAAGGACTTTTGCATGTATGTTCATCAGTGACATTGGCCTGTAATGTTCTTTTTTGTGTGATATCTTTGCCTGGTTTTGGTATGAGGATGATACTGGACTCGTAGAATGAGTTTGGAAGTGTTCTTTCCTCTGCAATTTTTTGGAATAGTTTTAGAAAGATAGCTGTTAACACTTCTCTAAATGTTTGGTAGAATTCATCTGTGAAGCTCTCTGGTCCTGGACTTTTGTTAGTTGGGAGTTTTTAAAATCACTGATTCAATTTCAGTACTGGTAATTGGTCTGTTCATATTTTCTATTTCTTCCTGGTTTCGTTTTGGGAGATTGTACATTTCTAAGAATTTGTCCATTTCTTCTAAGTTTTCCATTTTGTTGTTATATAGCTGTTAGTAGTAGTCTCCTATGACCTTTTGTATTTCTGTGGTGTCAGTTTTAACTTCCCTTTTTCATTTCTGATTTTATTCATTTGGGCCCTCTCCCTTTTTTTCTTGGTGAGTTTGGATAAAGGTTTATCCATTTTGTTTATCTTTTCAAAGAACCAGCTTTAGTTTCATTGATTTTTTTTCTATTTTTTTTAGTCTCTGTTTCATTAGATTATACAATTCTAGAATTCCCCTGAAGTGTCTAGGACAATGCCAGACATATAGTAGATATTCAGTAAAAAGTTTTGATTGATTTAATTTTATCTATTAATTTAACAAATGTTTATTGGACATTCTATGTGCAGAAACAGTGCTAGCTAGGTAGTAGGGATGAAACAATTGTCAAGTCATACATGTTCTCTATCCTATAAATCTTACAGGCTATGAGGGGTAGTGAGAATAAAACAAGCATAACCCTTACAACCTTGGACACCTATGTGGTATAGTTGCAGAATGGTGTTGCACTGAAGAAAACATAGTGCTTCCTCCAAAGAAATTTAAAAATAATTCAAATTTGTTGAACAAGGATTAAAGTGGAACCCACTTAGTCTACAGTCATACATTAGAAGTTTAATTTTTCTTCTCCTTGGTTTGTTGGGGTTTTTTGTTTTTGTTTTTTAGCTCTCTCAAATTCTCCAGCAGTTTCACAGACCCAAACCCACAGATATCTTCCTCTTTCTCAGCCCCAGGCTGAGCCCTCACTCATTATAGGCATTTGATAGTCGAGGCTCCCCATTCAAGTACAGCCTAATGAAAAACATGGAATGGTTTGTCTTTTTCCTGGTGTACTAGTTTCATTGGGAGAATCAGCCCTTTGGGCTCTCTGTTGATCTCTTCATCTCCTTTGGGATGGGGCAAGGGAGACACTGTGTCAAAATCAAAGTAAAACTGAGGATTTAAAATCATTTGAAATCGCAGTGGAATAAAGTCTAGACCAGGACATGAGATATTTGGGTTCTTTTTTTTTATTTTATTTTTTATTTTTGTCTGTGTTGGGTCTTTGTTTCTGTATGAGGGCTTTCTCTAGTTGCGGCAGGCAGGGACCACTCTTCATTCACGGTGCGCGGGTCTCTCACTATCGCGGCCTCTCTTGTTGTGGAGCACAGGCTCCAGATGTGCAGGCTCAGTAGTTGTGGCTCACGGGCTTCGTTGCTCCGTGGCATGTGGGATCTTCCCAGACCAGAGCTCGAACCCGTGTCCTCTGCATTGGCAGGCAGATTCTCAACCACTGTGCCACCAGGGAAACCTGATATTTGGGTTCGTATCCAAGCTCTGTAACAAATTTGATCTCAGGGAAGTCACTTTTAGTCTCGATTTCTTCATCTGTAAATAAACCAAGAAGACTGAACAGGTTTCTTATGGCTCCACAATTATATTTATCTATTTAAAAATATTTACTGTTCTGTAGATTTGAAACTTTTCAAAATAAGAAGGTGAGGAAAATATTTTTTTAGTGCTTACTGTGTGAAGGGCAGTGTAGAGATACCATGGGGATAGAGTGGAGACAGACACAATACTACCCACAAAGAGCTCACAGTCTCTGATTTAAACCAGCAAGAAGGACATTCTTGATCAATGGCTTAATCAATGGTGAAGAAACAGCTCGAAGGACTGCAGTTACAGAATTCCTACCACTTAATAAACCAGTTCATCAATGGTATTAAATGTACATAAATTAAATTATGAGACTGTATACACACCCGTGTGCCCCACCCACCCACCCTTGTAATTCTCCATCCATAATAAGGGCATAATAAGAAAATGCTTTTACCCAAACAAATCAGTATTGTTGGATAGTTTTTAAAATGCACGTTCCTGTTTTAAACTTCTAACATACCCTCAAATGTTTTTCCACCTCAGATCAAAGAACTGATTGTCACTTTTGATGCAGAACTCCGTCTCCTGAGACATCAGAAACTGAAACTAGATACTCAGATGAAATTATCTGACCTGCACCATGTCACATTATTTCAAGAAATGCTTCTCCTGAAGAATTTTGAGAAACAGGAGAACATACTTCAAGAGCGTGTTAATTCATTAGACAAAGAGGAACAGGACATGCAAGTATGAATGGACAGAAGAGTGCTAGCTGGCTAGAGCCTTCGTTATGGAGGGGACTTGATTCTTCTTTTCTTTCTTCTTCTCAACTTAATTTCCCCCCTTATTCTAGTCCACATCTCTTTCTTGTCTTCTCTTCCTCCTCCTTTTCCCCGTTATTCCTGTTTGCTCTCTGTTTTGGGTAGCCGTGCTCAGGGAGAAGTGAATCATACTTTTTAATGAATTTGATCTGATATTTTGTAAGGTAGGAAATAAATTTTTCAAAAGTGACCCTTGGGCTTCCCAGGTGGCGCAGTGGTTGAGAGTCCGCCTGCCAATGCAGGGGACACAGGTTCGTGCCCCGGTCCGGGAAGATCCCACGTGCCACGGAGTGGCTGGGCCCGTGAGCTGTGGCCGCTGAGCCTGTGCGTCCAGAGCCTGTGCTCCGCAACGAGAGAGGCCACAACAGTGAGAGGCCTGCATACCGCAAAAAAAAAATAATAATAAATAAAAAGTGACCCTTATGTTTAGTTTACCTATGGATTTCAAAATTAAAAGTCTGTTTTTGTTGTCAGTAGCTATCATGTGAAGTTGAGTTTTGATTATATATTATCCTTATGAATGAACATACTTGGAAAAGAAGTTGGTAAATTTCTTAAATATTATAGCTAGTTTCAGAGTAATAAATAATTGAATAGCACAGGAAATTAAGTTTATTTGTTACATATATGTTAAATTTAAAGAGCTTAATTAGACTATCTATCTTTGTCTTAAAAGAAGAAGGATTGTATTAGATAATACATACTCAGTAGTGACGTCAGTTTTTAGGTATATCAGTTTCACTAAGAGCAGATGTGCCTTTTTGTTTTAGTTATCTTGTATTGATCTGAAAAAAACTTTTTTGAGACCATACATGGAAAAATACTAGCTGATATCCACATATCAGTAAAAATTTCAATTTACCTAATTTAATTTCTTGAGGAAGTTAAACGTTAAAGAATCGATCTTATCTGATTCTGAACTTAACTGATTTTGACAAAAGAATTATAAAATTTTAATCAAATAAATGAATGACTGCATTCAGAAACATCAGAAATATAAACTTCTATTAAGAAGCTTAAAAAATGTTTGTAGGCTGTAACCTTACATTGTAATGTACATTGTTCTCTGAACCTGGTTTATCAGAAATATTTTATTTATCATCTGTTCTTGTTTTTTGTTCGTTTAGTGGAAAATAAATGAAACTCTTAAAGAGATGGAAGAGAAAAAGAATGAAGTTGCCAAGGTCCAGGACCAAGAAACGGCACTCTATGCTGGTTTCCAAGCAGCCCTTGGAGAAAACAATAAATTTGCTAACTTTCTCATGAAAGTACTAAAGAAGAGGATTAAGCGGGTGAAGAAAAAGGAGGTTGAAGGAGTTGCTGGTTTGTATTTCTTTTTACGTATGATCCTATTTTTTTCTCATTAGCATGAAATAGAGAAATAACTAAGGGACATAGTACACCCTTTTATTTCACTATAACATAGACAATGTAGAGGCACTATGGGGTTACAGATAAGAGGATATAAACCTTTAGGTCTCTAACCATCTGGATTGTGTGTGTGTGGTGGTGTGTGTGTGTGTGTGTGTGTGTGTGTGTGTGTGTGTGTGTGTGTGTGTGCGTGTGCGTCTGGTATAAGGTATCATAGGATAGTTTCATTTAACTAGCACATCTTTTCATATGTTTATTTGCCACCTGTATATCTTTGGTAAAATGTCTCTTCATGTCTTTGCCCATGTTTGAATAGGATTGTTTGCTTTGGTACTGTTGAGTTTTGAGAGTTCTTTACATATTACACCTACTAGTCCTTTGTCAGATATGTGGTTTGCAAATATTTTCTCCTGGTCTATAGCTTGTCTTTTCATTCCCTTAACAGAGTTTGCAGAGCAATGGTTTTGAATTTTGTCAATGTCCAATGTGTCCATTTTTCCCTTAAAATTTTTTTCTTCTTTTAAATTGAAGTATAATTGATTTACAATGTGTTAATTTCTGCTGTACAGCAAAGTGACTCAGTTATACACATATATACACTTTTTTATATTCTTTTCCATTATGGTTTATCATAGGATACTGAATATCATTCCCTGTGCTATATAGCAAACTTGTTCATCCATTCCATATATAATAGCTTACATCTGCTAACCCCAATCTCCCACTCCATCTCGCCCCCAACCCCCCCCTTGGCAACTACAAGTCTGTTCTCTATGTCTGTGAGTCTGTTTCTGTTTCATAGGTAGGTTCATTTGTGTCATATTTTAGATTCCACATGTAAGTGATAGCATATGGTATTTGTCTTTCTCTTTCTGAGTTCACTTAGTATGATCATCTCTAGTTGCATCCATGTTGCTGCAGATGTCATTATTTCGTTCTTTTTTATGGCTGAGTAGTATTCCGTTGTATATATGTACCACATCTCCTTATTCCATTCATCTGTTGATGGACATTTAGGTTGTTTCCATGTCTTGGCTATTGTGAATAGTGCTGCTATGAACATAGGAGTGCATGTATCTTTCTGGATTAGAGTTTTGTCTGAATATATGCCCAGGAGTGGGATTGCCGGATCATATGGTAATTCTACTTTTAGTTTTCTGAGGAACCTCCATACTATTCTCATAGTGGCTGTACCAACTTACATTCTCACCAAGAGTGTAGGAGAGTTCCCTTTTCTTCACACCTTCTCCAGCATTTGTTATTTATATAGTTTTAATGATGGCCATTCTGACTGGTATGAGATGATACCTCATTGTAGTTTTGATTTGCATTTCTTTAATAATTAGTGATGTTGGGCATCTCTTCATGTGCCTATTGGCCATTTGTATTTCTTCTTTGGAGAAATGTCTATTTAGGTTTTCTGACCATTTATTGATTGGGTTATTTTTTGTTGTTGAGTTGTATGAGCTGTTTGTATATCTTGAGTTTTTCCCTTTTTGGATCTTGTTATGGTGTCAAGTCTGAGAACTCTTTGCCTAGCCCTAGGTCCCAAAGATTTTCTCCTATTTCTTTCTAAAAGTTTTATCATTTTATGTTTTACATTTAAGTCTGTGATCCATTTGGAGTTAATTTTTTGTAAGATGTGAGACTTTGGTCAAGGTTTTTTTTTTCTCCTAGGAATCTCCAATTGTTCTAGCACCATTTGTTGAAAAGGCTGTCTCTCTTCCATTGAATTGCTTTTGATCTTTGTCAAAAATCATTTGGGCCTATTTGTGTGGCTCTATATCTGGGTTTTCTATTCTCTTCTATTGATTTATGTGTCTATCTCTCCACCAATTCTATAGTCTTGATTATAGTAGCTATTGAGTTCTGAAATCAGGTAGACTAATTTCTCCCAGTTTATTCTTCTTTTTCAAAATTGTTTTAGCTCTTCCAGCTCCTATATATTTCCATATTTTAGAATTGTTTTTTCTCAACCTACAAAAGATCTTGTTGGAATTTTGATAGCAATTGTGTTAAACTTCTATATCAATCTGGGGAGAATTTGCATCTTTACTGTGTTGAGTCTTCCAATGCATGAACATAGTATGTATTTATGTAAAGCTTTGATTTGTCATCAGCATTGTGTTTTCAACATACAATTCAAGTTCATGTTTTGTTAGATTTACACCAAAGTATTTCCCTTTTTTTTGAGTAATTTTAAAAGGTATATTGCTTTTAATCTTGGTGTCCACATATTCATACTAGTATATAGAAATATAATTGCTTTTTAGATGTTTATCTTATATCTTATAACCTTGCTTATTAGTTTTAGGGGTTTTTGATTGATTCCTTGGGAATTTCTATCTGTAAAAAGGGACAGTTTTATTTATTTCTGGTCGGTATGCCAATTACCTTTTATTGCTTTATTGCACTGGTTAGAACATCCAGTACTATCTTGAAATAGAGTGCTCAGAGCTGATATCCTTGCCTTAGTCCAATTTTAGGAGGAAAGCATTCAATCTTTCACCATTAAGTATGCTACCTATACCATTAAGCAACACCTGTGTTTCATAGATAGTCTTTATCAAGTTCAGGAAGTTCCCCTCTGTTCCTATTTTTCATGAATTTTTATCATGAATGGGTGTTGAATTTTATCAGATGCTTTACTGCATTGACAATTATGTGATTTTTTTTTCTTTAGCCCATTAAGATGGTGGATTATATTGGCTGATTACTGATTACCAGATCAGACTAACATTTCTGAAATAAATCTCCCTTGGTGTGATGTAAAATTCTTTTTATATATTGCTGAATTCTACTTGCTAATATTTTGTTAAGAAATTTTATGTCTATATTCATGAGGATCATTGTACTGTTTTTGTACTATATTTATTTGGTTTTAGTATCAGAATAATAGCTTCAAAATGTGAATTGGGAAGTCTTCTCTCCTTGTTGATTTTTCTGGAAGATATTGTAAAGAATTTATGGCAATTCTTTATAAATGTTGGTAAAGTTCTCCAGTCAAACTATTTGGGCCAATGGATTTCTTCAAGGTAGTTTTAAAATTAGAATTTCAATGTTCTTAATAGTCACAGGACTATTCAAATTATCTATTTTATATTGGGTGAGTTGTGGTAATTTGCATTTTTTGTGGAATTGGTCTATTTCACCTAAGTTAGCAAATTTATGTGCATAGAGATGTTCATTGTATTTCCTTGTTATCCCTTTAATATCTGCAGCATCTGTACTAATATCACCTGTTGCATTCTCGATATTGGTAAGTTGTTTCTTATCTTCCTATTTTTTTTTTCAGTCTTGCTAGAGGTTTGTCAATTCAGTTGATCTTTTTGAGAACAAATTAGCTCTTTGTATAAGTGATTTTCTCTATTATTTTTCTGCTTTCAATTTTATTGATTTCTGTTATTGTCTTTACTATTAGCTTCCTTCAGCTTGCTTTGGGTTTATTTTGTACTCCTGTTTTTAGGTTTTGAGGTGGGAGCTTAAATCATTGACTTGAGAATTTTTCCTCTTTTCTAGTGTAGTACTATAATTTCTCTCTCAGCACTGCTTTAGCTGCATTCTACAAATTTTCAGGTGCATTTTCATTTCCATTCAGGTCAATGTAGTTTTAAAATTTACATTGTGACTTCTGGGTCCCATCGATTATATACAAGTGTGTTGTGTAGGTCCAAGTGTTTTGAGATTTTCCTGTTATCTTTCTGTTATTGAGTTCTAGTTTGATTCCATTGTGGTCAGAGAACACACTTTGTATGATTTCAGTTCTTTTATATTTGTTGAGATTTGTTTTATGGTCTGACATACGGTCAATCTTGGTGTATGTTCTGTGGACACTTGCAAAGAATGTATATTGTGCTGTTTGTGTGAAGTATTTTATTACTGTTAGTTAGATTCTATTCATTGATTATACTGTTCAGGTCTTCTATATCCTTGCTGGTTTTCTGTATAGTTTTTGCATCAAATGTTGAGAGAAGGGGTGTTGAAGTCTCCAAATATAATCATGGATTTGTCTATTTCTCCTTTCATTTTTGTCAGTTTTTGCTTCACACATCTCTGTTGTTTTATGAATACACATTTAATATTGCTATGTCTTCTTGATGGATTGACACTTTTATCATTATATAAGGTCTTTTTCTGTCTTGGGTAATTTTCTTTGCTCTGAAGTCTATTTGTCTTATATTAGTATAGCCAGTCCTGCTTTGCTTTGATTAATAGTTGCATAATATGCCTTTCCCCTCCTTTATTATTATTATTATTATTTTGTGGTACGCGGGCCTCTCACTGTTGTGGCCTCTCCCGTTGTGGAGCACAGGCTCCGGACGCGCAGGCTCAGTGGCCATGGCTCACGGACCCAGCTGCTCTGTGGCATGTGGGATCTTCCCAGACCGGGGCACGAACCCGTGTCCCCTGCATCGGCAGGCGGGCTCTCAACCACTGCGCCACCAGGGAAGCCCCCCCCCTCCTTTTAATTTCAACTTGACTATATAATTATATTAGAAATGAATTTCTGATAGCATATGGTCAAATAATGTTTTTCATCCATTCTGTCTTCTAATTGGTATATTGAACCACTTACATTTGATATATTAGGGCTTAAGTCTGCCATTTTATTTTTTATTTGTTCTTATTCTCTGTTTTCTGTCTTTGTTCTTTTTCCTACCTTCCTGTGGGCTACTTGAACATTTTTTTTAGAATTCCATTTTAATTTTCTCTAGCACTTTTTAATGTATCTCTTTGTATACTTTTTTTAGTGGTTGCTCTATATATTATTGATACAATATATATACATAATTTATCCCAGTCCACCAGTGTCATCATTTTACCAGTTTAAGTCAAGTATAGAATCCTCGTCTACTTTTACATCTCTTTATCTTCCCTATTTATAATATGGTTGTCTTAAATATTTCTCTACATAAATCTAGAACCATATCAGACAATGTTATAATTTTTCCTTCAATTATCAAACATAATTTAAACACTTGGAAGAGAAAAGCCTATTGTATTTATCCATGTTTTTGTTCCAAGTTTCCTGTTTTAAAAAATAATTTCCCTTCTGTGTAAAGAATTTCTTTTATCCATTCTTTTAGGGCAGGTATACTAGTGGCAATTTTTAAAATTTTCCTATAATCTGAGTATGTCTTGATTTCTCCTCTTTTTCTGAAAGACATTTTCACTGGGTATAGGATTGTAGGTTGGCATTTCTTTTCTTTCAGCATTTGAAAAATATTGTGCTAATTGCTTCTGGTCTCCATAGTTTCTGATGAGAAACCCTCTGATATTCAAATTGCTTATCCCCTTTTCTCTGTTTGCCTTCAAGATTTTTTTCTCTTTAGTTTTCAGAAGTTTGACTGTGATGAGTCTTAGTGTAGATTTTTTTTGGATTTATCCTCTTTGGAATTCATTCAACTTACCTGTAGGTTTATGTCATTTGCCAAATTTGAGAAGTTTTCAGCCATTATTTCTTCAAGTCCTTTTAAAGACCCCCTCTTTTCCTCACTCCTTCATGCGACTCTGATGGCATGAATGTTAGACCTTTCATTATGGTCCCATAGGTCCCTGAGGCTCTGGGGTTTGGGTTCTGTTTGTTTTTCCAGTTTGTTTTCTCTCTGTTGTTCAAATTGGCTACTTTCTACTGTTCTGTCTTCAAGTTCACTGATTCATTTCTCTGTCCCCTCCATTCTGCTGTTGAACCCATCCATTAGTTTCTATTCTAATTATTGTATTTTTCAGTTCTAAAATTTCCATTTAGTTCTTCTTTATATAAATAAACAAATAGGCTGAGACTATTTCTTTGAGGCATTGTATTTTTTCATTTGCTTCAAGTGTGTTCATAATTGCTCACTGAAGCATTTTTATCTTGCCTGTTTAAAGTACTTTGTCAAATAATTCTAACATTTCTGTCATCTTAGTGTTAACATTTATTGGTTGTCTTTTCTCATTCAGTTGGAGATATTCTTTTTTGTTTTTTTTTATAAAGCATTTTTAAAATTTTGTTTATTTATTTATTTATTTTTGGCTGTGTTGGATCTTCGTTTCTGTGCGAGGGCTTTCTCTAGTTGTGTTGAGTGGGGGCCACTCTTCATCGCGGTGCGCAGGCCTCTCACTATCGTGGCCTCTCTTGTTGTGGAGCACAGGCTCCAGACGCGCAGGCTCAGTAGTTGTGGCTCATGGGCCTAGTTGCTCCGTGGCATGTGGGATCTTCCCAGACCAGTGCTCAAACCTGTGTCCCCTGCATTAGCAGGCAGATTCTCAACCACTGTGCCACCAGGGAGACCCTGGAGATATTCTTGGTTCTTGGTATGGTGCATGATTTTCAGTTGAGAGCTGGAAACATTCATATTATGTATGAGATTCTGTATCTTATTTAAATCTTCTGGTTTACTTGGCTTTCTCTAACACTGTTCTGCCAGAGGAAGGAGTGGGTGCATCCTCCTTACTGCCAGGTGGAGGTACTCAGCCTTTTTTTTCACCCAAGGGAAGGGAGATCTCCTTACTATTGTTGTGTGCAGATGGGAGTCCCAGCTCCCCACAGAATCTCTACTGACAGCATGGTGAGGTCATTTGGCTAGAGAGAGCATGCTCTGGTTGGGCCTTTCTTTATCTGCACCTGTTGGTGTTTCAGGTTTCCTAGTCTTCTCCACCTCTGAGATACAGGGCAAAAAAAAAAAGGCCCAAGGAACTCACCACAGTGCTGTTCCTCAGGGTTCAAAGTGCATTAGTAGGCCTGCCACCTTCTTTCCACTTCTCAGAGTCTTCTTGTGTTTGTTTTACACATAATGTCCAGGGGTTTGGGCTGTATTTAGTGGGAGGAATAGGGGAAGTAGATCTGCTTCATTTTCTTGAAAACAGAAATCTATGTAAGAATTTTAAAGCCTAATTTTAAACTTTGCTGATTTATTTCATAAGGTGGTACAGATCACTTGTCATTTTAAGAGACATTTTAATTTTTTAATTAATTAATTAATTAATTATTTTTGGCTGCATTGGGTCTTTGTTGCTGGGTGCAGGCTTTCTCTAGTTGTGGTGAGCGGGGGCTACTCTTTGTTGCGGTGTGTGGGTTTCTAATTGCGGTGACTTCTCTTGTTGCAGAACACGGGCTCTAGGCATGCGGGCTTCAGTAGTTGTGGCTCGCGGGCTCTACAGTGCAGTCTCAGTAGTTGTGGTGCACAGGCTTAGTTGCTCCGCGGCATGTGGGACCATCCTGGACCAGGGCTGGAACCCATGTCCCATGCATTGGCAGGTGGATTCTTAACCACTGTGCCACCAGGGAAGTCCTGAGACATTTTCATTTAACAAATCTTCTAGTGAGTATAAGGTCCACTTCTTATCTCTATTGTTTGATGTTCCATATAATAGAATTGCCAGTTGTTCACACATGGGCTCAAGGTGTTTTAAAAGAAAATGGGGTTAGAGTTGAGTGGGCGAGGTCTACAATTCCTTATCCAAAACTCTTGGGAGCAGATGTATTTTAGTATTCAAAAAATTTTATAAAAGATATTAAATATGACATTGTTAAAGGAAAAAAATCATTCATGATACTTGTTAAGAATAAGGCAGACCTTATTCAGGGTATCACTATAATGGGATTTTGTAGTAGGGGAGAGATCAGCTCAACTCTGAATACAACAAGGCAAGTGGAGATTTATAGCCAAGGAGCATGGTCAGGGTTAGTTGATAGAAAATTACTAAGAGGTAGGGTAATTCTTTGCTAAACTGACCTAACAGGGTTTCTGTTGAAGGCAGGCCAGAGTGATAAATTATTGAGGGTAGGGAATAAGGAATTTGACCAGCTATCAAGGGTGGAGAATTACTCAGCAGGACTCTTGCTAAAACTGAACTAAATGGGCCCAGGACAGAGCCCATTCAGTTCAAGGTCAAGGACTAGTCAAAGGACTCAGAGGAGTTTGACTCAAGTTTGGTTAAAGGCCAGAGTCTTTGTCAACTAACACCCCCAGCAGGGTTTGATGCAGAATCTCTAAATCAAACATCGTAATACTTCTGCAGCAAGACATGAATATTCACACTAAGTAGGTTAAGTGAAGATTATAAATTGTATTACTTCGGTTCAGAGAAGTTATGAAAATCTTCTCTGTTTTCAGAGTACTGTGATTTAGGAATTGTGGACTGTATAACCAAGCGTGTGTTAGGTGGGTCACAGCATAAGCAGCTTGGCAGCTTGATCTCAACCCTCTCTGACTCAATGCATTGAAATTAATTGCACAACCTTCTGCAGGCATTTGAGTTTGTGGTCTCTGTATCCGTAACCATTTTAAATTCTTCTAAAAATACTGAATAATTTCCTTATTTACCTGTTGTTTCCCTAGTGACTAACTCATTGAAAAATGATTTATTTTTAAAGCCTTAACACAGGAACTTCTCTGCTTATTAACAATGTTTCCCTCTCTCCATAGATGAAGATAAAGAAAGTGATGAATCAAGTGAAGAAGAATCCAGCTTGGAGAGTGATGAGGATGAGTCTGGATCTGAAGATGAGGTTTTTGATGATTCTATCTGCCCAACAAGTAAGTGGGATAAAACCATGCATTCTCTGTTATGTGTGACTATGGATTGATAATACCAAAAATTCCCTTTTTTTGGCTTCTCGATTGTCTCATAATGATATTTAAGGAAAGGATGGCTTAATATGTATGAAGTGTAGTCTAATGAATACTCTTTGGGGCTCTCTGGACAATTAATTTTCTGTTTCTTGAGGCAGCTATTTATGAGTACCCAATTAAATAATCTGCAGACAATCTCTAGTTGATTCAGAGTCAGAAATTATGCAGGAAGTTTCATTTTATAGAGAAACAGAAGATTTATATATGTGTGTATATATATAAAAATATATATTTAAGTATATTTTTATAAAGCTCTTCCTTTTTGCCAAGCCATTCAGTTTTCATATTTCAAACCTGTTTTGTAAGGGCAATTTTTACATTTCCTGGAGATGCTTGGCAATTTATATTCACTGTCTTCACTGGTGAAACCAGTCTGAAATATTCTTACAGTCCAATATTCTTATAGTCCAGACCAATATTCTTACAGGCTCAATACAGGAATGGTTCAGTAGGAAAACTATTTCTTCTTCATCTGAAATTATTTTCCTAGATATTTCATATCGATTATAAATCAAATTTTAAAGTCAAATAAAGTTTAAATCTTGTTTTGATTTTGAAAATAAGAATCTCCTAAAAATCATATTTATGAGTGGAAGAAAGCTAGAAAATCTTGTAGTGCAGCTTGTTATTTTATAGCAGGATTAAACGGCTTGAACAAAAGCTCACAGTTAGTTTAGTGGTAAAACTTGGGATGGAGCTACGGTTCCTAAATTCCATTGTAGTGATCCATTATATTTTCACATTCTTTATCAATTACTCAGTGGATAAATGTGGCTGTCAGTGTGATATAGTGGAAATTAATACAAAGGTACTGTACTTGAATCCCATTCTGTCACATATCAGCTGTGTGACCTCTCTGAGACTTATGGTGGTCGGGTGGTCGTGACCTATAAAATGGGAACAATAGTCTCTACGTTGCAGGGCCTGTGAGCCTTGAATGAGAGAAGGTACATAAAGGACCCAGGACCCAGCCTGGCTCAGAGCACTGCTCAGAACATCAATACTAGTATCATAAACACTATCATGATTATTAATACCATTAATAATTTCTACCCAGAATAATTTCTACCTGGAGCCCTAAGTATTATGGAACCTTGCTGGAATAGATGGACATTAATAATTCTGAAGCTCCAAAGTCCACGCTTATTGTATTACTGCATTCCCTAACAAATGGGGCTGCTTTACTGTTTTGACTGTCTTTTCAGATTGTGATAAGGGTCTCTTTGAACTGGCCCTTCAACTTCGAGAGAAAAGGCTGGACATTGAAGAGGTCTTAGTTGAAGAAAAGAAAATGATCGATAACCTCAGAAAGGAATACGATACATTGTCCAAAAAAGTATGTTGGTCTGCCCTTCTCAGGTCTGTTCATCCTCTCCCAACAAGCTACACCTCCTTGCAGCTATAATATTGCTATTTCATAGCAATGGCATGAGTTAGGACTTCTTGTAAGAGAACAGACATTTCCCATGTTATATCCATTTACAGTTGTGGTTGAGGGGCCATTGCTCTTTTTTTTTTTTTTTTAATGTGGTACGTGGGCCTATCACTGTTGTGTCCTCTCCCGTTGTGGAGCACAGACTCCAGACACGCAGGCTCAGCAGCCAGGGCTCACGGGCCCAGCTGCTCCATGGCATGTGGGATCTTCCCGGACTGGGGCATGAACCCATGTCCCCTGCATCAGCAGGCAGACTCTCAACCACTGCGCCACCAGGGAAGCCCGCCATTACTCTTTTAATGACTGAGACTTTCTTTATCTAAATCATTGGCCTCCAAACTTTTTTGATTACATACTTCTATAAGTAAAAAAATTGTGGAGCACATATTCCCACAATAAATGTATATTTATTTATAAATTATATACATGAACTATTGTACTAATATATTTTATGTATTATGAAACATTTGCAAAAACAGAAACTGAAAAGAATAAGATAAAAATAAATAGAAATGGAAACTTCTTTCCGGACCCCAGTAGATGATGACTTTGACCCTCTGGGGTGTATGCATTCCACATGGAGGACACTAAGCTAAACTTCTGGTACAATTATATTGATTTTTCTGCTGTATCTGCTCAGTTTCCCTCTTAGGTACTCTTTCCTAGAGCAGCATCACTTGACTCATATTCAGAAATATTTTTGATAGATTGCTTCTCGAAAAAGGAAATGATTTGGAAAACTTTCAAGTATTTTAGGAGATGAAGCTATGTGCTTTAGAAATACTGTAGTTAGTAGTTTCATTACTTTAAAGGGCTTTTTTCTCTAGTTTATTGATGTCATTATGACCAAATGAGATTTGAACCATCCTGACAAAGACATTCCAGGCTGAGAGATGCTTTTACTGCAGAAAACAAGAGGGAGATGGGGACAAGTCTTCTGAGTTTTCATTAACAAAACCTATACAACTCTGGGGTCATTGGAACAATTGAAAAAGTGGTGTGGATCATGACTTAGCAGGAAGAGAATAATATATATTGCTGGGCTGCAGGCTGGGATCGTCCATTTAATCACAGCCCAACAAAGCAGATCCAGCTCATGCTTTTGCTTCCTCCCAGAAAGGCTTCATTTACCACCTCGGGTATATATTCAGTGAATCTTTTCAACATCTCACACACGGGGTTTTCCACAGGTAAAGATTGTGGCAACTAATCTGAACATGGCAGAGGAGGCCCTGGAGGCTTATCAACGTGAGAAGCAGCAGCGGTTGAATGAACTGCTGGTTGTGATTCCTCTCAAGCTCCACCAGGTGACGGGTCTGAGCGGTTGCCCCACCCTGTCTGAGCAGGAAAGCCATATGACACTCAGGCTTTTCCAGAGAAAAATTCATGGGCCACTAGGGGGGAGAAGTGCAGTCCTTGGCTGAGAAATCTACCTGTAGAATGACACCCCAACTTTTCTTACCCCTTCTGAGATTGTTATAAAAGCATAATATGAAAACATGTATATTTCCCTGTGGTCCGTTATCACTTTGAAAGTTGAATCATTTCAAGTCTGAAGAAATGAGAAGCCTATGACTTAAGGGAATGGCTTGGAGGTTGAAATCTTGGCTCTTGGACACATGTCACTTTTCACACCATCTTTAAGTAGACATGAACTAATGATGCAAGAATTATCTTCACTTAATCTCTACTCGTTAATGAGGGAGGTTAAGATAAAAGGAAAATATTCTTTCTCTTTTTTCCCCCTCTTTGTTCATCTCTATATCCCGCTCAAACTACAACTTACATTAAAATGCAGAGATCATATCAGCGAAGGCCCATCGTACCATGTTTTGTCACGTAAATAGAGAAAGCTGTATGTTAGAAGAAAAGCCTAAGATCAGCCTTACATACATCTTGTTTAACCTGACCCAAACAGGATTAGCTTATCTGTAGCAATTTACCTAATATGCCAACCCTGAAATGTCCGTTCCATCCTTATGCAGTAGATATCAAGCATGGTCTTTTTGGAAAGAAGTGCTGTCCCAGAGGGACATAATGTGATTTCTATTTGAAAGTGGCTTCCTGCTTTTACCTTACTCAGTGGTGACAAGGGACAGAGAAAGAAGTGTTTCCCTTATGCTTTCCATGACCTTAAATTTAGCTTGATCTTTGTCTATTTTGATTTCTGTTTTGTTTTGCTTTTGTAGATAGAGTATGTGGTATCCGGAGAAATACCTAGAGATCTTTCTGGAACTTTGGTCTTTTCGAACCACTCCTTGGGACGACTGCAAGAACGAATTGTCCAGCTCCACGAGGAAAATTCCCAGCAGCAAAAACTTAACAAAGAATACCGGGAGAGGCGTAAACAGCTCATCCGAGAAAAGAGAGAGATGGCCAAAACTATACAGAGTGAGTATTAAGCCCGTGGCTTATTTAGTAATATTTATTGATTAGAGAGGGAACTGTCAAGTGACCATCTCCAACTTTGAAAACAGTAGGTCATCACAGATCGGAACCACTGAGAGGAAATAACACCTTCCCATCTTCCCACTTACTCTCTCTCCTGATTCTATCAAAAGGTCATTCTCCTATTTTAAAAGGATAAATATTTTGTCATAGAAACAGTTTCTCACAATTTTTAAAGGTTTTATGTATAATAAGTATAGAATAATACAGCAATAGTCCCTGTACCCAGTAGCAAGCTTAATAAAGCATTGAAGATACAACTGAAGGCCCTTCTCTTTAAAATACTGTTCTGCTCTCTCCTTCCCCAGGATCAACCACCAGGCACGTCCATATACATATGGATGTATCCACACACAGTATACAAAGTGCCTTTGTATGTTTTTAACTGTAATATAATATTATTCCTATCATTTTGCAGTTCACTTTATTAAACCAGGTTTTGAGAGTAATCTGTATTGCTACAGATAATTACTCATTTTAACTGGTACTACAATATTCCATTGTAGGACTATAAGAGTTTCTCTTCAGTCTCCTGTTGATGGATATTTAGGGTACTTGTAATTTTTCATGATTACAGACAGTGAACCTTCTTGTACATGTCTCCCTGTGCATGTGTGGAAGGAGGTGAGTCCCCAGGACCGGGGGCTCTGGGTGAGAGGGGTGTGTGTGCATTTTCCACTCTCCTGGGTGTGGTCAAGTTGCCCTCCAAAGTGGCTGTACCCTTTTCTCTCCCTTGGCAGTGTGAGAATTTCCTGGGCTCCATAGTCTAATCAACACTTAATACTGTTAGACTTTCATATTTCTGCCAACCTCGTAGATGTTAAAATTGTATTTCACTGTTTCCTGAAGTCCTTGAGGTTGAATGTCTTCACATAGCTTATTTGCTGTTTGTGTTTCCTTTTCTTGCCTGTCATACACTTTGCCCATTTTTTTACTTCTGTTTTTTTTATTTTACTTATTGATTGTAGGGAGTTTTTTTCCCTATATTTTATGTCTTTCTTTGTCCATTACATTCACTTCGAATCTTTTCTAATATGTCTCGCCTTTTTACTTTATTTAGTGTATCTTTTTGGGATACAGACATTTAAAAATCTCAATATAATTAATTTTATCAATCTATTTATAATTTGTTCATTGTGTGTGTGTGTGTCTTAAGAAATCCTTTCCTATTTTGAGGTCACAAAGATATTTTTCTATTGTTTCTTCTATTAGTAGTGTTCCTCACATTTACGTTCTTAATTCAGATGGAATTGAGGTGTACAGTATAAGATGTATGGAGTAAAGACAATTCTTTTAAAATACCTTTTGAATATTTGACATATGGAACATATGTGTAAGTGATGAAGTATTCCAACTTTAATAACAATAATATTACCATACTATAATAGCATCTACCTTAATGCTACAGACCTGTATGCTTTAAAAGGATTAAAATGGTACATTTTGTTATGTGTATTTTACCACAATTGAATAATATTTTTTTAAAGAAAATTTGAAAAAGAAAAATAATGGGAAGAATATAGCAGTCAGTCAATCCAAGTTGCTTGTATTTCTAGAGGTCAGTTTCCAATGAGTGATGATGGTTCTACCCTCATGGGTGGCTGGATTATAAAATTTTAAAATACATGTTAGGACTCTATGTTTGAATAACACTTATTTGAGACATAGAGTTTTCTCGGGTATAAACCTTGAGGCCCCAATGTTTCTCACGTACTTCACATTCCTTTGGCTTCTGTAGCCTGTGAATGTTGTTTATATTTTGAAATACTGTTTGTCAAACCAAGGAACAAACTAGTATGAAAATGAGGAAAGAAGCTTATTTCCAACTGAGTAACCTCGCAGTTTGGAAAAATGTGTGAAGAAAATGAAGTATTCACATTTCTGGAATGTTAGTTGAAATTAAAAAAAAAAAAGTCCCACGTGGTTCAAGTTTTATTCAGTGACTTTCAGTTCTTCTCCTACCCCCGGTCCATTTTCTGAAAGCAAGTTGTGAGTCTGGTTAAAGACTGATCTCCTAATTCTGAAGGTGAAGCTAGGAGTGGGTTCCTTTCCTGTATCTCAGAGAACAAATGCTTACCAGTGATGAGAAACACCACAGTCACTCACTGTTGCCTGCCTCCATCCCTAGACCCAATGGGGAAGAAGAGGAGAGTCTAGAACATGGGGTGGGGAGGTAAGTTCTCTTTTTCAAGGAGAGCACAGCTTGCAGCCACCGGGGACAGAGGATAGGGAGTGTTCCAGAAGCCTTTATGTCCCCAGGGAACACTAGCTGGCCTGAGTCAGAAGGGTGTTGTTAGGCTGGCTCCACAGTGGGAAGGGCAAGGACCAGAGTCCATGTCCTAGTATATGAGGCTGCCTTGGGAGAGGGCACCCTGTCATATGGGGCTAGCTGGGGGAAGTCAAGGTTCTTACTGAGGGAGGCCAAGCAGGCAGCCACAGGCTAGCCACACATGTGCAAATAATCCAGTCATTTCATTTGCATCACGGATTATCATGGCCACCACATGACACAAGTCCATGGGGTGCCACTCACGTAGAATAGAAATGAATAACCCTCCCTGGATTGTGCAAAATGGCAGCCATGCTGATTATACCATTATCACTCAGCCATAACAATTATACCTGAATACAAATTCCTGTACTGTAACAGAATTGCATCATCTTGTTATACTTCAGGGCCTTCAGACTTCACTTAGGGGACTCTGGTGACTGAGAAAATCTTGTTACAAGATTATACTTTCTTGGGGAGCTCAGACTCCACAAGTAGAATTTTCTCCAGGTTTTCCAGTGTTCACGTGTTGAGGAAACACAGTAAACAAAAGTAAAACATGTTGCATGTTAGATGGAGAGGATTGTTAAGAAGAAAAAATTAGAAAGGGACTGGGAAAGAGTGCTGAGGTCCATAGGAAGCCAGGGAAGAGCTCCCTGGAAAGGTGAAATACCTCCTAAGATGTGGTTCTCCCTGGTTAGGGGACAAATTACACTTGGTTACACCTTCAGAAATGGGTGTTTTGGAAATGAGTCTTTCACCAGTCTCACAACTTGTTTTCAGAAAATGGGTTGTGTGGAGTGAGTCATGTGGCTATTTCAGGAAGAGAATTCCAGACAATGCCATATGAGAATATCCAAGTGAGCCTGGAATGTTTGAGAAGGTTGAGAAAAAGGTGTCTGGAGTAAATGAGGAGAGAGGTGTGGGAAAGGAGGTGGGAGAGATAATAGGGGCAGGGCAGGACAGGTAGGACCTTGTGAACCACTGCAAGGATTTTAATATTTTTACTTGGAATAAGATGGAAACTTCTTTTCAGTGACTGTTGTATTCTCAACACCAGATGTTATAGAGATCAGTAATAAAAAATTAAAAACTGAAGGCTTCATAATCCCATTTGGGCCCACGAATAATCTGAGGAGGGGCAGATCAGAAGGTGTAGCCAGTTAGGAAAGATGAGTCCCTTTTACACAGGAATTTGAAGTAGATGAAAAGACAATAGAGCAATGTGCATTCTAAGTGAGGAAAGTAGCAGGTGAAAAGTCACAGAGGAAAACCCAACTGGTAATGTAAAATCTCTTATCTTCTTGCAAAAGCTGTTCCTTAGAATGTTATTGGTACTGGTATTATTCGTTTAGTAACAGTGGGATCTGGTGAACAACCTGACAGTGACTGTCTTCTTTTAGAAATGGAAGAAACAGTCAATCAACTAATGGTCAGCAAGTTTGGCCGTGTGATCAACCTAGAAGCCCTTCAGACACTTTCTGTGAATACAACACTTGAAGAACTAAAGATCAAAAAACTTCAAAAGGAGCTATCGAACACAAAGGAAATGAAGATGTGGGAGGTTAGGATGAGAGGGCAGGTGATCCACTGGGTGGAGGCAAGAACTCCTGGTGAGCTTTCAGTGGTTCCTGCGAAGCATCTGTACAGCTGGAGACACGTGTGTGAGCCCCCCTTGGTTCCTCCATGATCTTAAGCCTGTCTTGGCTTTCTTACTATTCACTTAGTTGAGCCACTGGTCTATCTTGGGATGAAAGCACTAGCATTGGGTCTGGGGTCCAGGATTCATGTAAATATGATGGCAAAATGGCATGAAAGATTACAGAGAGATTCCACTCTGAGGTCTGCATTAATGTATAAACGTCCTAATAGCATTAGACATGAACTGCTATACTCTGAGGACCTAATTGTATTATCCTACATAGCTTTTGCATGCTATTTCCATTCTGGAAATTAGAAAAACATCTCTGAGTAATACATTTTATAACAAGGTATATACTATTGAGCTGGTAGGGTCTTAGAAGGTATTAAATGCCTACACGGTTTCCGGAGCCATGAGATGAGGCAGTCCCCAGTTACAGCCTGATTCAGAGACAGAAACTTTTACAAAGATTTTATAAGCCCACAAATAATTATGGCTTCTCCAGTTTTCTGTCTTCACAGTAGATAGGGAAGGAGGAGAGGTTCCTAGCGCTATCTCTTTTTAAAAATATTTATTTTATTTATTTTCCTTATTTTTTTTTTGGCTGCATCGGGTCTTAGGTGCGGCACACGGGGTCTTTGTTGAGGCATGCGGGATTTTTTTTGTGACGGTGCAAGGTCTGCTCAGGTTTCTCTCTAGTTGTGGCATGCGGGTTTTCTCTCTCTAGTTGTGGCGCGCCAGGCTCCAGGGCATGTGGGCTCTGTAGTTTGCTGTGCGTGGGCTCTAGTTGATGCGCGCAAGCTCAATTGTTGTGGTGCGTGGGTTTAGTTGCCCCATGGCATGTGAGATTGTCCCCTGCCCTGGAAGGCAGATTCTTTACCACTGGACCACCAGGGAAGTCCCTCCTACTGCTAACTTGGCTCATCTTTTCTTATTGAAGATTTGCCACTGTACCGTGAAGAAACAAATTACTTCAGTGCTCGTGCCAGTGGGACTGGTCCCTATCAGGGTAGTGCTGGAGATAATATGTGCTATCTAAAATAATTTGTTGGAGTAATAGGAGAACAAAGGAAAGCCATTGGCAGATGTATGGCCATTCAAGCCGGTCACCTTGAGGATCCTGGGCCAAGACTGGGGAAAAAGCAATACAGGAACATTTCCTGCTTAAAGGATCATTCTCCCTTTTAATTAATGAATACCATCACCATTAGTATGCACACTAATGTCATTTCTCAACAATGGAGTGATGTCTCTTATTTTTACCTACTTTCGTCCTGCTTACATTCTTCTGTAATCAAACCAGACCCAGTGCACTTGCTTCTGATATTATTGGCTTTTTGTATTTTTCTATGTGCATATCACTCCATTTGCCTGATGGTGTTGATCAAATCCGGACATTCATTTTTCTCTGCTTCCTCATTCACTTAATCCATTTTGCATCTTTCTGCCCTGGTAGGAAAAGATTGCTCAAGTGCAATGGGAATTGATGATGAAGACAAAAGAACACACCAAAAAACTTCATCAGATGAATGATTTATGTATTGAAAAGAAGAAACTTGATTCTCAGCTGAATATTCTACAGAACCAGCAGGTATGTTCCTTTTCTTCAGACCTTTTGTCAGAATTGGGGATGCTCTATAAAAGGAATATCAAGTGCTGGCTTTTAAACAAACCTTGATCTTGGATGTTTCTGGCCCACTTGGGTCCCTGAGGACACTGAGTTGATACCGTCTACATTACAATGAGCCTGAGGGACTAGCTTTACTGTATGCCTACTGGGTACCATGAATTCATACAAGTACTAATTAAGGGATTTGCCTTGGCCCTTGGAGAGGTAAGGTTACTTAGGTATAAATAATGACATCAACATGCTTCCTGAATTTGGTGTCAAACATCCATTTCCAATATGTTTACTTCCTTTGACCTAAAGGGGGCCTACTGAATTATGGGAGGCCACATATTACTTATTAAAACACTTGTTACTTTTTAGGGCTTTCAACTTGCTTTTATATAATATTTATTGAGGCTAACCTAGTAGTACTTAATACACAGTATGTGGTGGATAATACTTATTTATAAAGTTTCACCCTATTTAAGCCTTGCCTTCTAGGGACATAACACATGTATGGCATATTCTGAACTATGTGCTATAACCTTTTAATAGTACCTGCAAAAATGCTGTTTTTTTTTTTTTCTCTTGGTTTTCTTTATGCACCCAGGAAATGTTCTAAGCCAGGGGTTCTCAAAGTGTGGTTCCCTGAGGAACAGGATCTGCCTCGCCTGGGGAACTTGTTAGAAATGCAGATTCTCGGGCTCCACCCAGATCTACAGAATCAGAGGCTCTGGGGGAGGGGTCCAGCAATCCAGAACAAGCCTTCCAGGTGATTCTGCTGCATGCTAGAGCTGAAGAATCACTGGTCTAAGCAAAAGTCCAAAAGAATGAATAGGAGGCTTTGGGAGGTTTACAACTAAAATAGAGAGGAAGACTAGAATCTGAATATCAAAGGCCCTTTATCCACTAAAGAATTATTGAGCAAAGAGTCACAGCAGTATTCAAGAGGGGTGATGCCTAGACAGAATCTTCAGAGTCGTCAGTGACTAAACATCTGTTGACTTGATGTGCTTTGAACGTCCAGATACCTTGGAGAGGAAAGAGTTTGGAGGCAGATCAGTTGACTGGGAAAGGAAATTAATTGTGTAGGTCCCTTTACATAGTATATCTTTATATATATAGCTTTACATGTATTGTCTCTTTCCATTGGCTGTCTCACTGAATCTTCAAAATACCACTTTCCAAAGCTCAGAGTGGTGAAGTAACGTGCCCATGCTCTAGAGCTAATATGTGGGGACGTTTCTTTTTTTTTTTTCTTAACATCTTTATTGGAGTATAATTGCTTTACAGTGTTGTGTTAGTTTCTATGTATAACAAAGTGAATCAGCTATATGTATACATATATCCCCATATCCCCTCCCTCTTGCATCTCCCTTCCACCCTCCCTATCCCACCCCTCTAGGTGGTCACAAAGCACCGAGCTGATCTCCCTGTGCTATGCGGCTGCTTCCCACTAGCTAGCTATTTTACATTTGGTAGTGTATATATGTCCATGCCTCTCTCTCACTTCGTCCCAGCTTACCCTTCCCCCTCCCCATGTCCTCAAGTCCATTTTCTATGTCTGCGTCTTTATTCCTGTCCTGCCCCTAGGTTATTCAGAACCATTTTTTTTTTTTTAGATTCCATATATATGTGTTAGCATATGGTATTTGTTTTTCTCTTTCTGACTTACTTCACTCTGTATGAGACTCTAGGCCCACTGACCTCACTACAAATAACTCAGTTTCGTTCCTTTTTATGGCTGAGTAATATTCCATTGCATAAACGTGCCACATCATCTTTATCCATTCATCTGATGATGGACCCTTAGGTTGCTTCCACGTCCTGGCTCTTGTAAATAGAGCTGCAGTAAACGGGAAGTTTGTTTTTAAACTGAGGGCCCTCCGCCTCCCAAGCTGACTCCATAGCTATTACTCTTACAACAATGTAGGCATGGATTGGGATGAAGATGGTAAGGACAAAAAACCAACGGTCAAAGACATTTCAAAGTAAGAAGAGCCAAAATTTGTTTGGATATGGTGGAGAGAATGAGGGAAAAGCTAAGGTGACTTCAGAGTGACCGTCTGGACTGACTGGGCATGAGGGGCCGTGCATTTAGCTATAAGTAACCAAAAGCCCCACTTTTGGAGAGTAGCTTAAACAAATAGGGGTGCTTTTCCTCACTTAACAAGAAGTCTGCAGGAGATGACTGAGGGGTTTTAGTTTAGTGGGGCTGTGATGTCAGGGCCAGTATCTCTGTGACTCTCTCAGTGGCTGAGGTTTCCTTCAGAGTCACAGACAGCTGCCCCAGCTCTGTGGTTGCTGCCCAAATGCCAGTCTCTTGTGTCCCTTTCATTAAGAAAGCAAACGTTTTCTGCTACATCTACTTAGCCACTCCCAGCTGGAAAAGAAACTGGCTAAGGTTAGTGTTTAGTTTTCACAGCCCCTGAAGTGAAGGTGGGCAAGGGAGAAGAGGCAAGAAGGTACTGGGTAATGACAACCCCTACTTATGAGGAAGGGCTGCCATAGTAAGTGGGGTAACAGACCAATCATGGGCTTTTGGCTTCAGGTAACCTGGTTCTCATCCTGCTTCCAGTCCTTAATAGTATAGTGACTTGGGCCAGTTCATAAACCTCTGTCAGTTTCTGTATCTTTAAAATTGGAATAACACCGCCTGGTTCTGAGTTGTGAGGATCACGTGAGGTCGCAGACATAAAGCACCGGGCACAGAGAAGATACTAGGTGTTATGTCCCTTCCTTTAATGCACGTTCAGATTTATTGAGCATCTACTTACGTAACAAGTTCTAGGGCGGATGCTGGGTAGAGTGGTGAGATCCAGGCATATTGGGCTCTATTTCTAAGGCACAGGATCTAGCAAGAAAGATATCAAACAAGCACTTAGGTCAAACCATAAGAAACTGCTACTTTTTAGGTTAAAAAATGGTCACATGTCACAAATTTCAGATGGTTCAGTCTAATAACTACAATGATGTGTGATGGATGATTTGACAGAACATAGAGCAGGAATCCTAACCCAGCCCATGGGGTAAAGAAATCCTCCTTAAAAATGATGTCTGAAACATGAGCAGGAATTGGCTGGGCAGGGGAAGAAATCAGATGAGGGAATAAAGATTTCTTTTTTGGAAAACAAGATATGGGCTGTATAGGAAAAGGAGGTATCTGGCCTTTTAGAATTCCAGCGATGAGCCCTGTAGGGTATGAGTGATGGACAGCTAGCTTAATGAGTTACCCTCTAAAGGGCATTTGCATTTTAAGAGTTGCTTATTAGCTCAAAGGGACACCTTTCCAATGGTAGGATTTCAGTGGAGGACTTGAAGGCTTAAGACAGGGGTGTTTCCATAGTCCAAAAGGTGCTTAAAGCAGGGAGGTGTTTTCTCTCAACAGGGCAACGCCTTCCAGGGCCCCCGGAAAGCAGATACTGTGGCAAGAGAGAAGGTCACTGAACTGATCCAAGTCCAGGCCCAAAGGATTCTGGCCTTAAAGGAAGAGGTGGTTCTTTTGCGTAAGAAAGGTGGCCTGGTTCTCCCCCCCATTCACTCTCCACAAGAGAATGAATGAAGCCCGTGGGCCTTAAGTTTGCTTTATTCCCAAATCCAGCCAAGATTTCTGACACTTAGTTCAACAGAAGTTCTGTTTCCTTGTCGCCTGCAACAATCCTGCTGTTTTAAAGTGAACTTATCTGAAAGTCTAAAACCACATCCAGTCATGTCGTTTTAATAATTTCCCCCCAACTGCTTATCTTAAAACTGACTACAGCACCCAACAACAGCTACTTATTATTGAACTGAACCATTGCAGATGTGTTTGCAACCACCTGGGTCGAATATGAAGTCTTAGGAGGCTGTTACCTCAAATCGCCAGAAACCATCGGTAATGTACCCTGTTTTAGGAAATTTGTTTTTTGGTTATCTGAATTCTTAGCCATTGGCAAGAAAATCGATCATTCAGCAAACCATGAGAAAACTTCCTTTTCTTGGTCGTTGGATCCTTGGAAAATAAGCTTTGATGTTATCAGGTATTCTCTGAGAGGACACGAGAACAAAAACTATTTTGCCAACAATATCTGAGAAAAAGAAATGCAATTTAGAATTCTGACTTTGTTAACTTCATAAAGCAGTTATCTGAGGGGTCGGGATTCAGGAAATGCAGACAGACAGAGCAGTTTGCTCTAGGCTGGTGTAAAGCAAACAAACAGCTTCCTGAATCACCCATGGTTTTAGCAAACTCCTCAGCTCTGGGTGGCGCAGAGAAGTGTGTTTTGCAAAATGGTTAACAAGGAGGCTCTTCTCTGAAGGTATCTGCAACTCTACCAGTATTCTAAGCATTTCCTGTAGTTTCTCATGTCCTGTCCATTTTCTTTCTGTTTCTACTTGAGTCATTTGCTGGTTTTGCTATAGATCAGGAAGTAATGAAATAGATTCCATCACTGAGAGATCAACTCTAATAATCACTTTCGATTGTACATAACATTTAAACTAATTTGGGAGTATTCTTTTGGTTTGGGGGTAAGTAGTCAGTGGAATTCATCTAAGAATGATTTCACGGATATTTGGATTCCTGTTAGTAATAGAACATAGCACTTTAAATTCCGTGCTCTATGGGTCCATTTTAACGAGCTACTCCCTTGAGGCCGTCCCAGAATATGAATTGGTTACCGAAAAGGAAAGGTAAAGAAGGCAATGTTACACCAATGTAGAAAGTGACCTCAGCAAGGTCAAGTTTTCGTAACCTGTCTAGCCTGCTGATCTGCCCCCCAAAATTATAGACAGGACTTGGGGTCTTTTGTATGTTGGAATATATATATGTTACAAGCGGCCACTTGTGTCTCTAAGATCCTTTCATACTCCTATTTGAGAGGTCCAAATAGCTTACTGTTTGAGCCTATCACCACAGAGCTCTGATGTAGCAGCTTTTCTACTGGAGAGCACCCTTTATCACATTCTCTGCTGTACACCCTAAACTATGTGTGCCCTTCAAGCATTTCAAAATAATGTGCTAGTCACAGTTCTGAGTGTTTTACCTACTTATTTATTCCTGCATAAAAAATTACCCCAAAACATAGCTTAAAACAACATTATCTCACCCAGTTTCTGAGGGTCAGGAAGCTGGGAGCTACTTAACTGGGCGTTTCCAGCTCGGGTCTCTTACAAGGTTGTAGTCAAGCTGTGAGCTGGGGCCGCATCCATCTGAAGCTTGGCTGCAGCAGGAAGGGCTACCACCAAACTTACGTAACTGGCTGGCTGGCTGCGACCCTGAGCGACCACCTGGATACAGTGGGTGGTCCCGGGGGAGACAGACACTATCCCCTTGTTGTGCTGAGAGCTAGGGTAAAAATTACATTATTTTCCTGGGCCTCATTATCAGACAAATGAGAGATCTGGCTAAGCTCTGAGGCTTCTTCCCATTCTGAATCCTGTGATTCTAATTGCAGCAAGAATGAATTTAGTCTATGGAAGAGCCATGTCAAGGATTCCATGTGTCTATCAACTCTTAGAGTAAAACCAGTCAGGATTATTACTTTTTCCCAAACTGAACTAGACAAAAATCACTAAAGTTTACAATATTAGGCTTTCATACAGCATGTTTGGGATTTGACAATACAGTTAATTCATTTTTATTTTGAATTAGATAAAAGATAAAGATAGCTTTCGTTTCATTTCATTGATGCCAGGCTTAGTCTTGAATCTATAGCAACTGAGTCTTCAGGAGGCTTAATATCAAGCAGGAGAGCACCAGGGTGCAGCCCTGGCTGGGGATGGATGGAAAGCTGTCCTAGTCTCCTGATCTAACTGTTCTCTGCCTCCTGCTGTGCCCTTAGAGAAGGCAGCCTCACCTTTGAAAGCTGCCAAAAATCTGTCTGAGTTACTTGTGGATCAACTGTTAATGTCCCTTGGCTATTCTGAACCCTCGTCCATAGTATCATCAAATCTCAACATTGAAAGAAAAACTGTAGAGTCCAGCCCCTCTGTCAGAACTTCACAGGAGAAGGAGTTACTCATTCCTGCTGACTCAGCCTGTCCTGTTGGGCTGTCCTGAGCCACGAGCTGAACTCCACACCACCACCAGCTCCTGCCCAACTAGGTCTTACTCTTCCTTTTGATTAATTTATATAGCCATTGCTGAGTGAATCAGATTTTTAAAAGGCACTATAATAATTAACCTGAATCTAAAGAAATGCAAGATGCAATGAAACTGAATATCTAAGCTGTTTCCTTTTCTAGGCTAAAATTTAAAGGCCTGATGCCTAACCTTTTCCTCCTTTCCTGCAATTGGCTAAAGTAAATATGCACATTTATCTCATTTAACCTGCCTCAGAAGTGCTTTTTCATTCCCAGGCTTTTTTTTTTTTTTTTTGAGAGCTGAAAGCACTATTGTCACATAAACCTGCTTTCTGCACAGCACTGGAGCCATACCACGTCCATAAAGGTCACCAAAACTCACTGCGACAACCACTGGGATCATCAAGCATTAAGAAAACAGGGCAGGTTTTTTTTTTCAAAAGCCAATGGGCTAGAAGTTGAATTATAGCCCAGAGGTGAGAGCTGTCCCCCTCCTAGAAGTGACCTCTAGGCCCTTGATGCCAGATTGTGTCTGAAGTCACAATCTTATTTCTTCTCTTCCCTGCTCTACGTCTCCTTTCCTATCATTTCCATATTCCTACAGTCCTTCATTTTATTTCTTGAAATATTTTTAAAATACTGCTTTTCTGAAAACCATGTTCCAATTTAGCGGCTGGATGGAGAAAGGATGCAGGAATCTCTTCTGGCCAGCAGAGGGCGCACTTGCCCTAGACAATCAGTCACCTCCTGGGGCTTTCTTAGGACTTTATTCAATTTGTGAACTGGAGTGTGAAGCTAGGGTCTGCCACTGATGACTCGGAACAGGATTAAGTGTTTCAAGTGGCATTTCATCTGTAACTCAACTCTACTGAAATCTAGAAGGTACATTTCTCTCCTGAAAACAGTTAAAGTGTGGTAGGGCTCTCAGCAAAAAGCTTCAGCCTCCATCTACTTCCACTTGCCCGGACAAAGATTGATCCTGTGGTTGGATGGCAGTCAGTAAATGTTGATTTTAAACAACTAGTGAGTCAACTCCTCTGGCCACGTTGCTGTTTCTTTGGAAAGAAGGGAAGTGAATTTTACCAGGCACCATATGGTCACCTGCAGCACAGGTGGCATTTTGGAGAAAATACTTAGTCTTCAACACACACCTGTACAGAAAAGATGAGCCTCATTCCTTCCGATCTGACCATAGCTTTACCTCAAGTCCAGTCAGAGAACGGTGAATCTGCTTCTGCTCGCCCAGTGTACACTGTGTCCCTCTTGGACTAAACAGTTACCACGCATCTGCATTAATGAAAACACAACTGAGAGTCAATATTTAAAAAGACAAAATTAGAAACATTTGCTACCTTTTCCAGATTTCTCCTCGATGGATCTGAAAACATCACAAGTGGATGTTTCTTCAAATACTCAGACTGAATCCTAACATCTGAAGAGAATGCTGACTCATACATGACTAAGCTGTAGGTTACAGGGAAGACTAAACATTTATTTAGACATTTACAGTGTTTATTTTTACAGAGATATGTTGCCACAGATTATTGATTCTGGAAGGTTTGTTAATGCTTATAGTACTATACACATCTTAGTCTAGTCTCACGGGCATCTTGGGAAAACGTTTCCTGTAGCACCAGATCCAGCCACTGTCACGGGTGGCTGCAGCCTCTGATCGCATGGTCCTGGCCCTTCTCTTGCAGTCACTGTGGACAGTGTGCCTAGGAGTCCTCCTTCCACGGGCTTCTCTGTGGGCCTTCTGCAGGGGCCCAGGCAGCGGCGGAGGGTCTAAGGGACGGGCTGCCTCCTCAGTCTGTGCTGCTCTTTCCCCGTTGACTCCTGTTCCGTTGCGGCTTCTTTGCTTCCCACCTCAGACCTCAGTGGGGAGGATTCCCTATGTCTCTCCAGAATTATAAAAACATATACATTTATTTACAAGTGCATAAATATATAAATATGGCTATTATAGAAAAATAAATACCGATTTCCTCTCTTTTTTAAAGAAACAACAATATATAGTGTCTTTCTGGGATATCAGCTTCTGCCTAAATTGTAGGAGGTGGTGTTTCAAAAGACACGTGAACCGGTGGGCTGGGGGAGAGCCGCATCCCAAGTTCCTGCCCTACGTAGGCCCCCACGGGGTGCTGGGGACACCAGTCTCCTCTCCCCGCAGGGCAGGACTCGGGACTGGCCACCTCTTCAACCGGTACGAGGCCCAAGCAGCACCGGGGCCCTGAGGGGAGAGAAAAGTGGGAAACGTTAGAATCCAGCCTGACCAGGCACTAGTGCTCAGCAGTACTGGGTCAGCCTCTCTCTGGGAAGGGAGCTGGTTACTGGCTTTAGAGGAGGGACAGAGACCTACAACCACAACAAGGGCGATTACACTCCCTCTAAGTATGGGCCACTTCTTACCCACGTCCCACCTGCACATTTCAGTGGTGAAAGCGTGGAGACCCTCAGGCATCTACCCTATAACCAGGGGCAGATGAAGATGAAGTCAGCTGAGCCCAGGAACCGTGCAAGAAAGTTCTGCTCTCTCCAGGAGTGGGCTGCTAGTCCACCCTTCTGCTATGCTTTCTGGCCATGATCATCTCACTCACAACTCATGCCCCCCGATGGAGGGAGTCCTGTGTGGATGCTACTGGGGTCTGGCTCTAGGAGGTACCTGTCTTAGAATTTCATCTCCCAGGGTCTGGGAGCTGCATGTGACCTGAAAGCCACACCATGGAGGCTAAGAAACATCAGCTAATTCTCTGAACCAGCCTGTGCTCAACCAGGTATCAAAAAGATGGGCACAAAGAAGGACAGTGCGCTGGGCGCGCTGTGCATTGAGTCCCTTGGAGGGAAGGTTCTGTGGAGGCACAGAGTTCTGATGATGTGAGAACTTGGCTTAATGATGGATGCAACCTCGCTCCTT
The DNA here is from genome assembly GCF_964341445.2 of Mesoplodon mirus. Lineage (NCBI taxonomy): Eukaryota > Metazoa > Chordata > Mammalia > Artiodactyla > Ziphiidae > Mesoplodon > Mesoplodon mirus. The sequence continues at coordinate 87,697,003 of NC_138982.1, forward strand.
AATTAAGAGACAAGACCCAACAAAGCAAGGTACTTCAGAGCGATTAGAGAGTGCCTCTTAGTGTGATGAGGGCCGGCGGGAATTTGTGAGTGGCCTTGAAATGCTGAGACCAAAAGGGCTTCTTTCTCTGAAATGGAGAAGTGCCCGTTCTCTCAGCCTTTGAGGACAGAGCTTGCCATGATGGACCCACCTGACACTCCCCGCAGATCTGCTGGGCCTTCAGCAGGGAAGGAGGTGGCCAACTCCCCTTTGTACCCCCATCTCGGATATACAAGCTGTGGATGGTCCTTACCAAGCACCGCCTTCAGGGACTGTTCTCCCCTACTGCTCGTCACTCCCGGGTCGTGGATGCCTACACCTCACCTCATCCCCAGCCTGTTCAACCGCCCACCCTGCCCTCAGCACTGACCTGGGTGAGAAAGAGGGTCCCATGTGGCTTCCAGCCCAGGACCCTGGGGTACACGCCTCATGCAGGGCTGGCCCGTGGCTGCTGGCTGCCCCTGGAGGTGGTGGCAGTCCTGCTGAGGCTGGAGCAGCTGGCAAGCTGAGTCATCGGGCAGTGTGTATAAGAAAGAGCCCTCGTCCGGGTTAGACTTGGGAGCCCTGCGTGCATAAAACCAGGCGGAGGGGTGAGGTAGGGGCAGCGTGGGCCTGGATCCCACTGCCCTGGCTGCTCCCGTCTGGGGCAGCAGAGCTGGGCAGGGCTCAGGCGGGGCAGGGGCTGCTCCCCTTTGGACATCAAGAGGTGCCACACCATCGCTTCCACAGGCAATTCTAGTTTCCTTCCATTTGACTCCATGTGTGTCCTGAGTATATGAGAGGACGTGGGGCCTATGGGCGGAGCCAACTGGGCGGGGCTGCTCTGGCCCGAGAAGCGAGGGAGGAATTGCTGAGCAGAAAAGGCATCATAACTGCAAACACAACAACTAACCCCCTTAGGCTAAGAGTCCAGGGGAGGGCTTCCCTGGTGGCGCAGTGGTTGAGAGTCCGCCTGCCGGTGCAGGGGACACGGGTTCGTGCCCCGGTCCGGGAAGATCCCACATGCCGTGGAGCGGCTGGGCCCGTGAGCCATGGCCGCTGAGCCTGCGCGTCCGGAGCCTGTGCTCCGCAGCGGGAGAGGCCACAGCAGTGAGAGGCCCGCGTACCGCCAAAAAAAGAAAACAAAAGGAGTCCAGGGGAGCAGTTTGTCAGATGAGGGGATGGTGAGTGAAGCACTAGTGCTCACCTCTCAGTGACTGATGCTGGGTTTGAGGAACTAGTGAGAGAGCGAGGGCTGGGGCTCAGGGGTGCAAGGCAGGCAGGGGCCTGGGTACCTGGGAATCTGGTGACTGGGGGGGTCACATCCACTGCCAAGAACGGTCTGCCTCAGCGTGCTGCTGGTGTCATCCTGCTGCTCAAACGAGTAACGAGAAGGTCACGTCAGAGAGTCCAGGTAACTTCCCCATTCGTTGTTCAGCAGGCCCAGCAGCCCGGGGTTAGAGGCTAGAAGGGAGGGAGCCTCAGGAGGTGGCCCGGCCACGCCCTCCATGGTGACCCGTCCCTGCGTGCCCACACTCCCAGAACTACGTTACCTGCTGAAGCTCCCCTGGGCGGCGCTGCTGAGGCTTCATGCCTGGGTAGCCCATGGCAGCTGCAGGGCAGGCCCTGTTCACATGTACCCCATTGGTACAGGCCCGTCCGCTGGTGCCACTGAGGTAGGGCTGCCCATTGGCTCGGTGGCCTGGGAGCCCTCCCAGTGGTACCATAGTGTATTGGCAGGAGGAAGGCAGAAGGGCACTTCGAGGAAAACCCAGGTCTGTTGTATGTTCTGGAAGAACAGGATAGAGCTATGCTTAGGTCAAGGAGGCCTGGGGCAGCTTGCAAAAGTCCCCCGTGAATCTCAGAAAACTCCTGAGGACTTAAGGTCCAATGGGGTAGGTGGGGAGTTGACATCGCGCCAGGGGAGAGAATATTCTCTCTCTCGGAAAATTCTTCCTGTCACCCACTTCTTCCTAACATCTAGGCTTTTTTTTTTTTTTTTTGCGGTAGGGACAGGAGACCTAGGACCAGGATTTGGGAGAATGAAATGGCAAGTTAACAGAAGGAACAATATTTAAATGAAGCAAGTTGACCAGATGTGTTACCATCTGAAGCAGAAATCAGTGGATAAATCAAGATTATTAACCCAGGATTAGGGGGAAAGCTCAAGGGAGCCACAGACCTAAAGAGGCGGGAAGAGGCGGCGTCAACTGAAAGTATGAGTACGTGGTCAGAGCTTGAGACAGTAAAAGAAAACAGAGCCAGCTAAGTACTGAGCTCCAGGGATGCAGAGAACACAGGCCAACTCCCACTTCATCCTCTCTATCTGCCAAGGTCTATGAGCCGAAGGGAAGGCCCCATCTGTGAGCGTTCTCCAACTCTCTCCAAGCCCTCTGGGGGACTCACCAGGAACTTGAGCTCCCATGAGTGTGAAACAGGGCGCCTGGGATGCTGCCCTGGGCAGAGGCCTCCTTAGGGACTGGGAGACCCCTCCTCCCCTCACCCCTGCCCCAGGCTCCTTCCCCTTGGTGTTGAGGATGGTCATTCACTCACTTTGCTTAGACCAGGCCCTCCATAAGCAGAAGGGGATGAAGGCAACGATGATGAGGACGATGGAGCCCAGGACGACCCCGACAATCAGGTAGGGCAGGTCACTGGAGCGGGCCACCATGGCCCCTGTGCCCACCGGCCGCTCTATGGTTTCATGGGGTGGTAGCTGTGGCGGGGCCAGAGTTGGCGGTGGGACTCGACCAGGCTGACCAGAAGACTTCCGGGCTGTTAATTGGGACAAAACTCACTTCAGCCTCTATTTCTTTGACATTTCTTTCATGAAAAATAGGAAAACAATATCCTGATTCCATGGGTGTGAGAAATGGGGTCAAACTTATAAGACAGGGCCTCTGGTGGATGAGTGTGGTGTCCAAGCTCAGCATGAAATTGACATCTAGTGTGAAACTGGGCGGCACTGAAGAGACTTGAGCCTTATACTTCAAAAAACCCCCTGAGATATTTGTGCACCAAGCACTAGGGGCAGACTGGGTCTTTGGGGGCAGAAGTGGTGTAGGGGTTTTGTAGAAGCATAGCTGGGGAACTTTTGGAAGAAAATATAAAAAGTACCTGAAACCAGAAAGAACTGGGAATGGAAGAACTTCCCCGTGAATTTGCTATTCCTGGGTGCATCGAGAGATGTGAAATCCTAGGTCTGAGCTGGGGTGCAGAGCAGGGAGATGGGGTTCGGGGCTCACTAGGACTGACAGTGCTAGAGAAATGCCAATCCAAAAGTTTACGAGGTGGCAACCTCGGCATCTGGCTTTTGCTGTTATCAGGATGCCTCTGACATCGTTAACTCCTTTTCGCAGCTGTCCTCCCCAATGACTTTCTGATACTACAGTCTTCTGGGTTTCCCGTAACCTCTCTGCTGCTGCTTACATTTCTCTCTTCTTGCCCTTTTCTCCCTGTCTTTGCCTCAAGACACTGAGAAGTCCTCCTGGTCCCTCTCAGTCTACACTCTGTCTTCTTCTTCCCTCTATTCCCGTGATTTCAGCCTACATCCCAGTGACCACCAAATACCCTTACCTAGGGTCCTCCCTGGGCAGGAGACCTGCTTCCCTCACGGGACACTTGCATTTCAACATCTCAGAAGAATCAGACTCAGGTACGCCTCCAAGTGGTTCACGTTGTTCCTTTCTTGTGGAAGCGAGTTCCCTGCTGGCTTTCCCCATTTCGAAAAATGGCACCACCACCTGTGTGGTTCTTCAAGTTCAAAACCTCAAGGTTTATGCTGAACTCCTTTCACTCTCTCCCAGCCTCAACACACTATCAGTCCCTGGTGCTCCCTACGCTCCCTCAGAAAAGATGCTCAAACCCACCCCTTCTCTTCACCTTTCCTTCGCGGCCCCGGTTCTCTCCCCTCAGCCCATTCCTGCCTAGTCACCAGTGACCCTTCCTGACCATCAAATCCAACAACGACCCTTCTCCACCTCACAGCCCACAGGGTCCCTGATGCCCGTGGCCTCTTCCCTGAGCACTGCCCTCTCTCGTCCTCCCACCATGTAGAGCTACGTGAAGGTTTGTCCTATGCCCCAGGCCGCTGCCTCCACCCTGCTGAAGGTTCAGTCCTTCCAGAAGACCAGTGTGAAGGCTATGTGAAGTCTCTGTTCTTTGCCCCAGGCACTCTGTGTCCCGACACAGGACTGCTGGCTGTGTGTGCATCTGCCCCTTCACTCCACCGTACATGACAGAAGAGGTCAGGAAGGGCACACGGGAGACAGAATGTTGCCATGACAGGAAAATGGATTGTTGTCTTGGCTCCATCCCTGCTCCTTTGGGATCTTCTCCTGATTACATTTTTTTGCAATACACCTTTCAGTATTTGCAAAATGGAAATGATATCTATCCACTTGACAATGTGCAAAAATTAAGTTATTATATGAATATATTTAACGTGTCTTAGTGCAGAGAAAGAGTCTGGGCTTGTAGTTAGACAAACTTGGCCCAAAGTGTGCTCCACTGCTAACCAGCTGTGTGACCTTGGTCAAGGTATAACATGTCCTGATGCTCAGTTTCTTTCTTTTCCCATGGGGTTGTAGTTAAATTAAGTAAACTAACCAATGTGAGTACCAAATATTACTGTAGGAATAAAGTGTTTATAGAAAGCTCCCAACTTAAGAGTGGGTTCATGCCATGAGTTCATGTGTGAGTTAATTCCCAAGCTCCGTGAAACCGTCATGATGGCAGCCCACTCGTACTTAATACGAAGCACAGGCAAAGGAAGAGAAGGGTTAAGATGACAAAGTTTGGGGATACTTGGAAAATAAGGAGTCATTCTGGAGAAGAGACACCCAGCATGGCACACAGAGCAGTGATTTTGCCCTAGTCTGCTGGGAGGAGAGCAAGAGGAGATCAGGGAACCCAAAGAGATCACCTTTGGTTTCACAGATCATCACGTTGCTGAACTCACTCTCCCCTCCTTCGTTGAAGCACTGCATCTTAATGTCATAGGAGGTCTCTGGCTGCAGGTGGCTGATGGAGTGCCAGTATCTATCCCCTGGGAAAGACAGAGAGAGTGTCAGCATGATGATTATGCATGTGGCTTGCTTGGCCCCCACTGGAGGCAACGTTCTAGGTGCCCACCCACGTTCCTGTTGTCCCATCACCATGGAACAAAGCATGTGGGTTTATGAACTCAATGACCCCAAGTGTGTCAAGAAAGAGCCAACAATGTGGGGCAGGCCAGCCCACATTTTCTACTTTCACCAACTCCTAGAGCCCCTTGCCAACAGAGGAAACTATCTCACACAGGTGTTTCTCACCTTCCACCATATCCTTCTTGTAGTCACTATCATTGTCACTGTCCGTGGGTCGGTAATAGATATAAAAGCCATGGATTGGGGTGTTGTTGTTACTTGCTGGAATATACTACAGGGAAGAAAGAAGAAACAAGTTGACAATGGGGCAGAGAAATCATCGTGTGAGCAGAACCACTGGTGGATGGAAATTTTACCCTGGCCTAGAGTTTAAAACTCACTGGAGACCCTGACCAGGGGTTGGGCCTGGGCCTCCAGGGTGGGGACATAGAGTCCAGGATGCTGGAACACCAGAAAATTCCTGGGCCCAGGGAATATTAATTGGCATGCACCTTCCTGAAGGTATCTGTATCAACACCAAGACCCAACTCCACAAAACTGCCTGCAGGCTGCAGTGCTAAACACCTCACACCAAACAACCAGCAAGACAGGAACACAGGCCCATCCATCAGTAGACAGGCTGCCTAAAATTGTACTAAGTTCACAGACACCCCAAAACATACCACCTGATACAGCCCTGTCCATCAAGAGGGAAAAGACTCAGGCTTCCCTGGTGGCACAGTGGTTGAGAGTCCGCCTGCCGATGCAGGGGACACAGGTTCGTGCCCTGGTCTGGGAGGATCCCACGTGCCGCGGAGCGGCTGGGCCCGTGAGCCATGGCCGCTGGGCCTGCGCGTCTGGAGCCTGTGCTCCGCAACGGGAGAGGCCACAACAGTGGAGGCCCGCGTACAGCAAAAAAAAAAAAAAAAAAAAAAAAAGAGGGAAAAGACTCAACTCCACCCAATAGAGCACAGGCACCAGGCACTCCCACCAGGAAGCCTGCACAAGCCCCTGGACCAACCTCATCCACCAGGGGGCAGTCAACAGAAACAAGAAGAACTACGACCCTGCAGCCTGCAGAAAGAAGACCGTAAACAAAGTAGGTTAGACAAAATGAAATGACAGAGAAATACTCTGCAGACAAAGGAGCAAGGTAAACTCCCACAAGACCAAATAAATGAAGAGGAAATAGGCAAGCTGTCTGAAAAAGAATTCAGAGCAATGATAATAAAGATGATCCAAGATCTAGGAAATAGAATGGGGAAAATACAAGAAACATTTAACAAGGACCTACAAGAACTAAAGAACAAACAATCAGTGATGAACCACACAATAACTGAAATGAAAAATACATATGAAGGAATCAGTGGCAGAAGAACGAATAAGTGAGCTGGAAGACAGAATGGTGGAGTTAACTGCCGAGGAACAGAATAAAGAAAAAAGAATGAAAAGAATTGAGGACAGTCTAAGAGACCTCTGGGACAACATCGAACACACCAACATTCGAATTATAGGGGTCCCAGAAGAAGATGAGGAAGGGAAAGGGCCAAGAAAATATTCGAAGAGATTATAGTTGAAAACTTCCCTAACATGGGAAAAAAAATAGTCAATCAAGTCTAGGAAGCACAGAGAGTTCAATACAGGATAAACCCAAGGAGAAACACGCCGAGACACATATTAATCAAACTAACAAAAATTAAATACAAAGAAAAAATATTAAAAGCAGCAACGGAAAAGCAACAAATAACCTACAAGGGAATCCCCATAAGGTTATCAGCTGATTTTTCAGCAGAAATTTTTCAGGCCAGAAGGGAATGGCAGGACATATTTAAAGTGATGAAAGGGAAAAACCTACAACCAAGATTACTCTACCCAGCAAGGATCTCATTCAGATTCGATGGAGAAATCAAAAGCTTTACAGACAAGCAAAAGCTAAGAGAATTCACCACCACCAAACCAGCTCTACAACAAATGCTAAAGGAACTTCTCTGGGAGGGAAACACAAGAAAAGAAAAAGACCTACAAAAATAAACCCAAAACAATTAAGAAAATGGGAATAGGAACATACATATCTATAATTACCTTAAATGTAAATGGATTAAATGCCCCAACCAAAAGACACAGACTGGCTGAATGGATACAAAAACAAGACCTATATATATGCTGTTTACAAGAGACCCACTTCAGACCTAGCGACACATACAGACTGAAAGTGAGGGGATGGAAAAGGATATTCCATGCAAATGGGAATCAAAAAATCTGGAGCAGCAATACTCATGTCAAACAAGATAGACTTTAAAATAAAGACTATTACAAGAGACAAGGAAGGACACTACATAATGATCAAAGGATCAATCCAAGAAGAAGATATAACAACTGTAAATACCTATGCTCCCAACATAGGAGCACCTCAATACATAAGGCAAATGCTAAGAGCCATAAAAGGAGAAATCGACAGTAACACAATAATAGTGGGGGACTTTAACCCTCCACTTACACCAATGGACAGATCATACAAAATGAAAATAAATAAGGAAACAAAAGCTTTAAATGACACATTAGACAAGATGGGCTTAATTGATATTTATATGACATTCCACCTGAAAGTGGCAGAATACATTTTCTTCTCAAGTGCTCATGGAACATTCTCCAGGACAGATCACATCTTGGGTCACCAATCATGCCTCAGTAAATTTAAGAAAACTGAAATCGTAGTCAGCATCTTTTCCAACCACAACGCTCTGAGATTAGAAATCAATTATGAGAAAAAAACTGTAAAAAATACAAACACATAGAGGCTAAACAATACGCTACTAAATAACCAAGGGCACTGAAGAAAGTAAAGAGGAAATCAAAAAATACCTAGAAACAAATGACAATGAAAAGGCGATGACCCAAAATCTATGGGATGCAGCAAAAGCAGTTCTACAAGGGAAGTTTATAGCAATACAACCTTACCTCAAGAAATAAGAAACATCTCAAATAAACAACCAAACCTTACATCTAAAGCAACTAGAGAAAGAAGAACAAACAAAACCCGAAGTTAGTAGAAGGAAAGAAATCATAAACATCAGAGCAGAAATAAATGAAAAAGAAGTGAAGGAAACGATAGTAAAGGTCGATAAAACTAAAAGCTGGTTCTTTGAGAAGATAAACAAAATTGATAAACCTTTAGTCAGACTCATCAAGAAAAAAAGGGAGAGGACTCAAATCAGTAAAATTAGAAATGAAAAGAAGTTACAACTGACACCACAGAAATACAAAGGATCATAAGACAGTACTACAAGCAACTATATGCCAATAAAATGGACAACCTGGATGAAATGGACAAATTCTTAGAAAAGTACAACCTTCCAAGACTGAACCAAGAAGAAATAGAAAATACGAACAGACCAATCATGAGTAATAAAATTGAAACTGTGATTAAAAACCTTCCAACAAGCAAAAGTTCAGGATCAGATGGCTTCACAGGTGAATTCTGTAAGACATTTAGAGGAAGAGTTAACACCTATCCTTCTCAAACTCTTCCAAAAAATTGCAGAGGATGGAACACTCCCAAACTCATTCCATGAGACTACCATCACCCTGATACCAAAACCAGGCAAAGATATCACAAAACAAGAAAACTACCGTTCAGTATCACTGATGAACACAGACGCAAAAATCCTCAACAAAATACTAGCGAACAGAATCTGACAGCACATTAAAAGGATCATACACCATGATCAAATGGAGTTTATCTCAGGGATGCAAGGATTCTTCAATATATGCAAATCAATCAGTGTGCTACACCACATTAATAAATTAAAGAATAAAAACCATATGATCATCTCAATAGATGCAGAGAAAGCTTTCAACAAAATTGAGTACTGATTTATGATTTAAAAAACTCTCCAGAAAGTGGGTATAGAGGGAACCTACCTCAACATAATAAAGGCCATATATGACAATCCCACAGAAAACATCATTCTCAATGGTGAAAAGTTGAAAGCATTTCCTCTAAGATCAGGAACAAGACAAGGGTGTCCACTCTCGCCACTATTATTCAACATAGTTTTGGAAGTCCTAGCCAAGGCAATCAGAGAAGAAAAAGAAATAAAAAGAATTCAAATTGGAAAAGAAGAAGTAAAACGGTCACTGTTTGCAGATGACATGATACTATACATAGGAAATCCTAAAGATGCCACCAGAAAACTACTAGAGCTAATCAATGAATTTGGTAAAGTTGCAGGATACAAAATTAATACACAGAAATCTCTTGCATTCCTATACACTAACAACACAAAGGCAGAAAGAGAAATTAAGGAAACAATCCCATTTACCACTGCAACGAAAAGAATAAAATACCTAGGAATAAACCTACCTAAGGAGGCAAAAGACCTGTACTCAGAGAAGTATAAAACACTGATGAAAAAAATCAAAGATGACATAAACAGATGGAGAGATATACCATGTTCTTGGATTGGAAGAATCAATATTGTGAAAATGACTATACTACCCAGAGCAATCTACAGATTCAACGCAATCCCTATCAAATTACCAGTGGCATTTTTAAAGAACTAGAACAAAAAGTTTTACAATTTGTTTGGAAATACAAAAGACCCCAAATAGCCAAAGCAATCTTAAGAACAATGTAGCTGGAGGAATCAGGCTCCCTGACTTCAGACTATACTACAAAGCTACGGTAATCAAGACAGTATAGTACTGGCACAAAAACAGAAATATAGATTGATGGAACAGGACAGAAAGCCCAGAGATAAACCCATGCACTTATGCTCACCTAATCTATGACAAAGGAGGCAAGAATATACAATGGAGAAAAGACAGCTCTTCAATAAGTGGTGCTGGGAAAACTGGACAGCTACATGTAAGAGAATGAAATTAGAACACTCCCTAACACCATACACAAAAATAAACTCAAAATGGATTAGAGACCTAAATTTAAGACTGGACACTATAAAACTCTTAGAGGAAAACATAGGCAGAACACTCTATGACATCAATCACAGCAAGATCCTTTTTGACCCACTTCCTAGAGAAATGGAAATAAAAACAAAAATAAACAAATGGGACCTAATGAAACTTCAAAGCTTTTGCACAGCAAAGGGAACCATAAACAAGACCAAAAGACAACCCTCAGAATGGGAGAAAATATTTGCCAACGAATCAATGGACAAAGGATTAATCTCCAAAATATACAAGCAGCTCATACAGCTCAATATCAAAAAAACAAACAACCCAATCCGAAAATGGGCAGAAGACCTAAATAGACATTTCTCCAAAGGAGACATACAGATGGCCAACAAACACATGAAAAGATGCTCAACATCACTAATTATTAGAGAAATGCAAATCAAAACTACAATGAGGTATCACCTTACACTGGTCAGAATGGCCATTATCAAAAAATCTACAAACAAGAAATGCTGGAGAGGGTGTGGAGAAAAGGGAACTCTCATACACTATTGTTGGGAATGTAAATTAATACGGCCACTACAGAAAACAGTGTGGAGTTCTCTTAAGGAACCAAAAATAGAATTACCATATGACCCAACAATTCCACTACTGGGCAAATACCCAGAGAAAACCGTAATTCAGAAAAACACATGCACCCCAATGTTCATAGCAGCACTATTTACAATAGCCAGGACATGGAAGCAACCTAAATGCCCATCAACAGAGGAATGGATAAAGAAGATGTGGTACATATATACAATGGAATATTACTCAGCCATAAAGAGGAATGAAATTGGGTCATTTGTAGAGATGGGGATGGACCTAGAGAGTGTCATACAGAGTGAACTTAAGTCAGAGAAAAGCAAATATCGTATAATAACGCATATCTGTGGAATCTAGAAAAATGGTATAGATGATCTTATTTGCAAAATAGAAATAGTGACATAGATGTAGAGAACAAATGTATGGATACCAAGGGGGAAAGGAGTGGGAGGGAGGAATTGGGAGACTGGGAGGGGAAAGGGGTGGGAGGGAGGAATTGGGGGACTGGGATTGACACATAAACATTATTGATACTATGTATAAAATAGACAACTGATGGGAATATACTGTATAGCACAGGGAACTCTACCTAATGCACTGTGGTAACCTATATGGGAGGGAAGTCCAAAAGGGAGGGGATATCTGTATGTGTATGGCTGATTCATTTTGTTGTGCAGTGGAGGCTAACACAGCATTGTAAAACAACCATACTCCAATAAAAATTAATTAAAAATTCACTGGAGACCTTGACACACATTTCTGATGATCTCCCCAAGGCTCTCTGGACAGTGCTGTAGTGATCACTCATTATTTTATTTAGCCTAGGAGTCCCTAACTTTTGGAGACAAGAAACAAATGGTCATTTCTTCAAAGACTTAAGTCCCCTCTGAAGCTTCCTGGGTATTGCGAGGTTGAGTCCCTCTGGCCCAATTCCCAGGTACGAAGGTGGAGGAACACTTAAAGGGGTGGCAGCCTAGGATGAGCCAAGGGAGAAAGGTGATTCCTTTCTGCCCGGGCTGCAGCGTCCAGCTCCCGCCCAACATGGAGCTCAGCACCGTCTTCCACTGCTGGCTGCGCTAGGCCACTTACCATCCACTTGAGCATGATGGTGGTCTCGTTGATGGCATCGGTGAAGGTGATGTAAGGGCCTGCCACGGGCCTCTCGTACACGCGGCCGCTGTAGCCTGACACAGCATAGGGCCGGGAGGGGGCGCTGGGCTCGCTCTCCCCCAGCATGTTCAGAGCCCGGACTCGGAACTTGTAGGAGGTGCCTGGGGAGAGAAACTCACTGAACCTGGGGGCTGGGAGACACCATCTCCCTCCCCTTCAGCCCATCCAGGCTCAGGGCCTGGAGGGATCTTTTGGGCAGCCCTTACCCAAAAGCAAGCCCCAAAGGACTCAAGCACTCCTACCCTCATTAGAAAGGAGCCACACAGAGAAAAGGGAACCCTCTTGCACTGTTGGTGGGAATATAAATTGGTATAACTGCTATGGAGAACAGTATGGAGGTTCCTTAAAAAACTAAAAATAGAGCTATACCATATGATCCTGCAATCCCACTCCTGGGCATATATCTGGAGAAAACCATGGTCCGAAAGGATACATGCACCCCAATGTTCACTGCAGCACTGGTTACAATAACCAAGACGTGGAAGCAATCTAAATGTCCATTGACAGAGGAATGGATAAAGAAGATGTGGTACTTATAGACAATGGAATATTACTCAGCCATAAAAAAAGAATGAAATAATGCCATTTGCCCCAACATGGATGGACCTAGAGATTGTCATACTGAGTGAAGTTAAGTCAGAGAAAGACAAATATCAATATGGTATCCCTTATATGTGGCATCTGAAAAAAAAAATGATACAAATGAACTTACTTACAAAACAGAAACAGACTGACAAGACAAGGGGGGAAGGGTGGGGCGGGGGAGGGATAGTTAGGGAGTTTGGGATTGACATGTACACACTGCTGTATTTAAAATGGATAACCAACAAGGACCTACTGTATAGCACAGGGAACTCGGCTCCATGTTATGTGGCAGCCTGGATGGGAGGGGAGTCTGGGGGAGAATGGATACATGTATATGTATGGCTGAGTCACTTCCCTGTGCACCTGAAACTATCACTACATTGTTAATCGGCTATACTCCAATATAAAATAAAAAGTTTTAAAAAAAATATTATGTAACCTAAACGGGAAAAGAATTTGAAAAAGGATATATGTATAACTGTGCTGTACACCTGAAACTAACCATTGTTAATCGGCTATACTCCAATATAAGATAAAAAGTTAAAATAAAAAAAAAAAAGGAGGCGCCACACAGGAGGTGGCTTGGGACCAACTATGGAGAGAGGGAGGGAGAAGGAAGGCCTTGTGGGACTGAGGTAACACGACCAAGAGTGGCCACAAGAGCCTGGCGGTGGGTGGACGACAAGCAGAGAGAAGACCCTCCAAAGCTTCCCTTCTCCTCCAGGGGGCCGGGGGCAGCCGGGGGACCAGGGAGGGCAGTGGCCAGGGCCCTACCTTTCTCTAGGCCTGTGATCTCCACCGAGAGCCGGGAGGGAGGGATAGCACTGGTGGCCAGAATCCAGTCCCCCACTTTCTTCAGCTTCTTGTACTCCACTCGGAAGGACTGGATGGGGAAGCCGCCATTCCCACGTGGAATCCAAGTCACATACACTGAGGTCTCAGAGGCCATGGAGATAGTGGGCCTGTCTGGAGCTTCTGGGGCTGCAGGAGACCATACCCAAGGGAGGAAGGAAGCAGGAGGAAAGGACATGATGACAAGATGGTTGTAATGTGACTAGACCTGGCCTGTTCCTGATGGGGGCCAGTTTCACCCCACAGCCCTCACCCCCTGGTGGCCGCGTCAGATCTTCCTAGGGCTCTCTGGGTCACTCTCTCCTGGGAGGAGCCCTTGAAAAGCTCCAATCCATATCTCCTTGCTGTGGTTAATTGGGGAGAGGCCAGGAAAATGTCACAAGGACTCTGGGACTCAAGACCCCGTTCAACCTGCAGCAGTGAGCCTTCTGAGGCGGTGGACCTGGTTCCAGTTCTGACTGCTTGTCACCTCCGCCCTCAGGGCTGCCGGGGGCTTACGGGACAGGCGGCCGTGGTCCGGCTGGCTGCTGCTCTGGGGGCTGGCTCCGGGGTCATCTCTCTGGATCTGCTGCTCTTTGCTGGCCATGATTTCAGGTTTGGGCCGCCGTCCTGGGTAGAAATGGGTTGAGATCAGCATGAGAGGGAGTGTGCATTAGGTCTCTCTTTCCACAGTCCTTTCCACCTGAAGCTGCGCCAGGGGATCTGACAAGACCATGGAAATAATAGAGGACACTGGAAGTGTGGTCTGATTTCCAGCTCTGCCTGACAGTCATGGGATTGCACGTGGCCCCCCGAGTGTGAAAGGGGCAAAGGGATGCCAGAGGCCAGCTGGTGCCTGTCCTGACGCGAGGTGGCACCTCAGCCTAGGCATGCAGACCAGAGGGAGGCAGGAGCTGAAAGGAAGATAAAGTCCAAGGTGAAAAGCTGGGGCAAGGTGAGCAGGATGCCCACCTGGCCTGGTAGGACTGCTCAGGCCCATGGAAACCCCAAGCTGGGGGCAACACTGGGCCCTTACCAGTTCGGAAGGTGACCATGGCCGTCTGGCCTTCGCCTGCACAGTTGTAGGCTGCCATCTCTACTTCATACAAGCTCCCAGGGTCGAGTCTGGTGAGGGTCAGGCGGTGCTGGCTGGCTGGAATGCCAGAGATGGTCCAGTCGTCAGAGGAGTTTGTGACCTGCTGGAGAAGGTGGCTGGTATAAGGACCGACATCTTGGCCTGGAGCTACAGGTGGGCTGTAGGTTGCAAGGAAAGCAGAACTGAGCCCAAGAGGACAGAAGAAAGGGAGGGGAAATGGGCCAGGTTGTGGGAGAGGTGGCCCTACAGAAGGCAGACCATTCCTGCTGGCTCTGGGACATCCATCCTCGCTGGGACAATAAAGTCAGGCTCCCTGACCCCTCATCTAATGATCTCATCAAAGAAAACTCTGTGGGGAGGGTCAAAAGGCCCAGCTGACATTGCTGAGAGTTTCTCCAAAGACCCGCTCTCTTTCTAAAAACCTCCCTATGGCTTCTCGGCCTTTTGGCTAAGATCAAGTGTAAAACCCTCCCTATTTAACTTTCTTTCTCCTTGATCTATTTAAACCAAACAAACACAGTACCTTTAGTTTAAATTCTAATGAGATGATGATGAGAATGATAAAAGCAGCAGCATCATAGAAATGGCCACATTTTTTGAGAGCTTACTATGTGCTGGCAAATCAGCGACTAAGCACGTTGTATGCACCATAACACGCTTCCACGACGACAGCCCAAGAAATGGGTGTTAATATTGTTCCCACCTCACAAACGCGGAGACTAAGGTTTAGAGAGATGAGTGATTTGTCTAAGACCACATTGCCAGTGAGCGCAGAAACCCTGACTTGACTCCAGAGATCAAGCTCATAATCGTAACCTACCCTAGAAAGGAAGTCTGGGAGCCAGAACATCCTGGATTCAAATCTGGATTGTCTCTTACCACACACAGGTTACCAGCTGTGTAACCCTGAGCAAGTTCCCTAATCTTTCTGATCCCTAAGCTTTTCTTTTTGAAAATGAAGCAAATAAAACCTCTCAGGTTACTCCGAAGTTTAAATCCGATGATTTACGTGACGTGTGGAGCACTGAAGCTGGCACACAGTAGGTTCCCAACAAGTACGTGCCGCCCCCCCCTTCCTCCGCTCAGTGAGGATCTCAATCCTCCTTTTCCTGCTCCTGCCCTCAGGCCTTGCTTAGAACTTAAAAACCGTGGATGAACTGTAACCATTAGAGATTAATCTTTAATGGCTTCAAATTCCTGGCTCTTTAAAGAAAAAAAAAAAAGGAGTTCCAGGCTTCCGGACAGGCATTGCTGAGAGGTTGCTTCATCTCACCCACCCACCTTTCAGGACACAGACTTCACTGCTCACTGTGCACATCTCCCAGAGCCTGCTGGGGCCTGAAGCTGTGGTTTGCTGAAGGAATTAAACAGCTGGTAGGAAAAGCTCTTATCCCCAAGCAGAATATTCCAAAATAGAACAAAACCTACTATTCAACAGACAGGGATGGTCTGGGCTCATTCATGTCAGGCTTCCAGGACTTGTTCCAAAGGGAGAAGTTTTTACAAACTGAGAATCCCCAGTGGTGCTAGAAACCCAAACACAGTAGCCCAGGGTCTGCAGATGCACCAGGAAATGAAAGCTGGCTTCATGCATGTGAAAAAGTGAAAATGAGTTGAATGACTCCCAGTCTCCAGCAAGAGGGGAGGGGCTGAAAAAACACAACCCAAATGCTGATTTTTGCTTTCAAAACCCTTTCTTATGTGATGATCTTGAAGACACGTTAGTCCCTCAAGAATGAAACTGCTTTCAAGACATAATTGTGCCTTGGCAATGTCCACCTAACAGCTCCAAGTGCCCCACGGGCCAGAGCCTAACAGAAGCCAGACCCAGCGGGGCACTGTCCTCTCACTTCCCCTGTGCCCCTTTTCTCCCTCTGCTTCCTAGCGCTGGCCTCACTTCCACTGGGCTCAGAAATGAAAATAAGAAATGGAACGGTAATTAGTCACTGTCACGCATACTGAGAGGGTGAATGCGGCCTCAGACTGGCGTTTCCGGATCACCTCGAGTGGCCTTTGCCAGCCTGCCTCTTGGTGAGGCCGTTTCATGGCCACCTACTGGCCCGAAAAATATTATTCTTGCTCTCATGCTGGTTCTTGCCTCCTGGGGACCACGAGCATTTGGCCTGCCCTGATCTTTGTCTCCAACTCTGCGATCGAGGTGTCCAGTTACACGGGGAAGTGAGGATTAGGACCAGCCCTGCCCCATAACCTGGGCTGAACAACACTGCTTTTTGTTAAAAACTCATCCACCCCCTTTGCTGGCTGCCTATGAGGGTTAATTAGAAACTGCCCCCTCTCGACCCCCACCTAGGAGGCGGCTTTGCCTTAGGTGCCTCTGTGGACCTGTCCTGACTGGAGGTCTCCTCGGAGAGCATGTTAAGAGGAAGACCAGAACGACGGGACCATTGGGGTCCGGAGCAGGGGCACAGCTTCTGCACAGGCGGCACCTTTCACTGAGTTTCGCTGGTTTTGTTTCTTTTTGGAGAGGGAGGCAAGTTGACAAATGCTTTTCGTTCCGCATTCCTCTATTTTCCGTATTTTCTACCAAGTGCCCATGGCACTTTTGTTAGCAACTAAAGAAATGCATAATAAAACCTGGCATTTATGATACATTATTACTTATCAAATAAGATTTTAAAAAATCCATTAAGAACAATAATTTTCTACCGTCTAATGGCCTTAGGAAAAAAAAACAGCATGCACCTGGGATAAACAGAAATGTTTTCAAGGATATTTTCTTAAGGGGAATTTCATGTCCTTCTCCCCTGAGGGGCCACAGCAGGTGAGAGTGCAGCCCTGAACGGGGGTGGCAGCCTGGGGGCCGCGTCCTGTCTCGGAGGGCAGAGTGTCTAAGAGGGGGGGCCAGCCCAGCTCTGTCCCCGGGTCCCTCCGGGAGCTCCCAACACATCCACCTGGACAGACTTCCTTCTGCCGAGGAGAAATAGCTGAGGTCTGAACAACACGATGTGTTGTCAAAGGCCTGCTTGTCAAACCTGAGCCAGGAGGAATCCTGAGAACTGAGGCAGTATTTTGTAGCCCTCAGAGAAAACACTTGCTCACAGATACTTGTTTTCCTGGCTCTAGAGCTAGCTTGCCACGCCCGGGTTCCAGAGCTTACTTAGATTCAAAACAAAACAAAACAGCAACAACAAACGGCAGAGGGGAGGACGGGGGTGGTCACTCGGGAGCCTATGAACTCTCCTCGGGACTGGAAGCTGGTGCGCGAGGCTCAGACCTGGAAGCACACCCACGGCTTCTTCCCGGGCCTCTTAGGGCCCCAGATGCCCATCTCACAACCAGCTTCCCGGGAGGTGGTGGGAAAGCTCGCCGCAGGGATCAGAAGGTCACGATCAGCAGTGGAGACGACTCATCCAGGCTTCAGGAGCTCAAGGGGAGGTGGCCAGCGGGCGGAGGGCCCTGCCCAGCCTCAGCGGAAGGTAGGCATAACGCCAGACACCATACCTTGCGGTGTTTCACCACATAGTAGAGGATCGGTGCCCAGCCGCTGCCCTCGTGCCGAGGCCGCCACACCAGCTCGTACGAGTCAGTCTTGGAGGTGCGGGGCGAGCTGAGGATGACAGGCGCCTCGGCGGGGGCCGCCTGCCCCTGCTCTCCCAGGCACGGCAAGGGCGCTGGCTGCGCCGACGCCGGAGGCCTCAGGACCCCTGGGTGGCCCTTTGGCATCTGCGCAGGGCTTCCGGGTCCGGGCGGGGGCACAGGAGGTGTGGCAGTGGCCGGCTTAGCATCCCGCCATGGCCGCAGGGTGGTGCCTGGAGGACAGAGCAGGAAGGAGAAGGTAAGGAAGAGCCCTTAGTGCCCCGGCCACCTGCTCAGCTGTTGTCTCCACGGAGAGAACAGGGAGACGTCAGAGCGAAGGGCTGCCAGGGCAGGAAGAGCCCCTGGCTCAGGACGTGAGGTGACCATCAGCCCACTGGACACACAGCCAGGCTCCGTGGGGGTAGAGGGCTGTGCCCCAGCCTGGGCACAGGGAAAGGCAGCCGGACGCCCCTGCCTGGGCTTCTCGCCCCCGGCTTGTTTTCCTGTGTCTGCACCAGGTGCGTCTGAGTGAACCATCTCAATGTGCTCCTGCGGTGCAGGAGCCTGAATCCTCTTTCTCACATTCTGTGTGGGTGTGGGGACGTGTCCCCTCCACTGTGGGATCCACACCATGGGATAGTGTGGGTCTCTCCCTGCTCCACTGCGGGGACCTGGAGGTGTGAACTGTGAATGTAAATACGTCTGAGACTCTCAGAGGCAGGAGGGGCCGCTCCTCCTTCAGGAAGCGTCCACAGACTCCGCCAACACTAGCTTCTGCTACCTGACCTCCTGCGCAGGAGGCTGGCTCCTGATAAAGACGAGACAGCATTACTCCTTGCTGTATTTCTCTCCAGTTGATTCTGTGGTAAGTTTTATCTCCTCCCTAGGAAAAGTAGGGTCTCTGCATCCCCCTCATTGCCTAGCCCAGTGCTGAGCAAATAGCAACTGCTCAATCCACGTAGATGTCAACTGAAAGGAATCAAACTAAGAAAGACAGAGGTGGTTTTCTTTGTGCTAGACCAGTGGCTGTCCAGCTGGGTTCCACGGAACTCTAGGAAGCCACAGGTTCTGCAAACCAATTTAAAATGGTTTTTTTTTTTTAATACAGTATTTAAATGAGTCATCTGCACTACTGAAAATCTGCACTTCTGACTTATTAGGAAGTCAATGTCAATTTAAACTTACAACGAAAAGCCACTTTTATTTATTTTATATACTGGGGTTTTAAGCTGGATTCCATTTGAGAAAAGGGTTCTATAAATGTTCAGCTGGAATCTCAGACCCTTGGGCTGCACTCACCCGGCCTGGCGGTCCTCAGCTGGACCACAGCGTGGGCGCTCCCGACTTCATTCTCGGCCATGCACTGGTAGACGCCTTCATCCTCGGGCCCTACACTGACCACCCGCAGGGTCCTACGGGACAGTCGGAGGCGCTGGCTGGAGGTGAGGGGCGCGGCGTTCCTCAGCCACAGCACGGAGGGTGGGGGGTTCCCTCGCACCTCACAGGTGAGCTTGGCGCTCTGGCCCCAAGGGATGACCAGCTGGGACAGCTCCATGGTGACCTCGGGGGGTTCTGCCAGGAAACCAGAGCAGAGGTAAGAAAGGCTGAGCCCCTCCGTCCAGGCCCAGACAGGCTGGGGAGGGGACTGCTGTTGGGCAAGACTCCCTCCTTCCCCATGACGTCAGCAGAGGAGAGAAAAGGTCCCCTCTGTCGCCTCCATCAGAGCCTTGACAGGGAAGGGCGACCGGGCCCCTGCACCCTAGCCCCTGGGATCCAAGGCCTCCCACTCTCTCAGTTCTCCTCCATCACTCACTTGGCCCGTGACCTCTCACAAGGTACGTGACCCTGCCTCAGCTTATGAGCTTCTAGAGAGGCCGTGCAGATAAGAGAAGGCCGAGGAGAAGGACTACAGAAGACACTCACCGAACACCTGGACGTTGTAGAGGATGACCGCAGCCCCGGGATCCCCAACCCCATTGTCAGCCATGCAGCGGTAGGTCCCGGAGTCCTCCTCACTGGTGGTGTCGATGAGGAGGTTGCTCAGCAGGAAACGTGTCTTGTTGTAGCTGGCGACACTGGACCCATCCTTGGCCCAGGTGACCCTCGGGGGTGGGATCCCACCGGCCACACACTCCAGGATGAGACTCTGGCCTTTGGTGACAACGATGGTCTGGGCCTCTGGCGGGTAGATGATGCGGGCAGCCTCAGCAGTGGAGCCTGGAGGGGTAAGGAGAGGAAGGACAGCGTGTAGGACCAGGACTGGGTGCAGAGGATCCCCTCCGCCTGCCTCAGGTGGCCCAGCCCCAGGGGGCAGCCTGGAGACTGTGGATTTGGAATCCAACAGCTCTTCAGGGGCTTATGACCTATGTCAAGTGGGGCAAGATACTAATTCCCTTGGGCTCTGGTTGCCTTAGGGGAACCGAGGTCCTCCTGCAGAGAGCTGTCACGAGGAAGAAATGAGATAGCAGTGGAGCAGTGGCATCAACACAACACGTGCCAGGTGCCCCGCCGGCCCCAGCCCCCCTCCATCAATGAGACCCTCCCCTTACGGCGCACGCGCAGCCTGTCACTGGTGCCCGAGGTTTTCACTTCCTGGGTCACTGGGTTGTAGGCAGCGCACTTGTACATCCCCTCGTCCTCCTGGCTGGCGTTCACAATCTGGAGGTTCCCCGACGGCATGATCAGGTAGTTATCTGAAGAGAGGACAGGGATGAATTTGGGCCCAGAATACTGCACTCAGCAGCTCCCGCAAAGGTCAGGGGCAGGTAGGGCACAAGTCAGAAGTTGTATATCTGAATTCCAACAAGCCCAAACTGAAAATGCTATTCTCCCCATAAAACCTCACACCTAGTGGGGCGGAAGTGTCGGAAGTGACACTAACCAACCAGCTACCAGACTGGCTGGATGACACCCCACCACCATCCCAAGTTCATACATAGGTCTGTGGAAGAGCATTTTATAACTTTTAAGGGAGCTTGGGTGCCATGGAAAGGGGGCAGGATTTGGGATCTGCCAGACCTGGACTCAAGCTCTGGATGGCCGCATACTAACTGTGTGATCTTGGGCAAGTTAATTAACCTCTCAGATCCTGTTTCCTCATTTGTGAAACAGCATGATGTGTGCTGCCTCAGAGCCATTTGTAAGGACTGAGAGGCCCGTGCTGCATTCAGGGGAGATGAGCTGATCATTCCTGCAAGCCACCAGGAAGGAGGGAATTGACCTCAGAATTTCCCATCAGTCTCTGTCATGGTCACAGTTCTGAGCCATCTCACCGTTGAATTTCTGCAGCCAGGGAGGGATATTCTAACCCCCAAGCCCCACCCTTCTCCATGAATACCACTGAAGCCCTTCCCCCTGCATCACTGGCCTGCTAGGCTCTGTCTGCTTCTGGACCAGGGGTGCCATGGGGGTGGGGTCCCAGGGCTGAGTTCAGCTTCTTTCCACAGGAGACAGATTCACAGCGACTCACAGTACACTTGGTGACTGGGCTGGTGTTTAGCTTCCTGGCAGGCAAAGCACTGGTCATCAGCTTTGAGCTTCCTGGGGGCCTGCCCTTGGCAATCTGGATGTCCCTGCAGTCTAGGCTCATTGAGTCTGGTACCTGCCTGTCACTGGGCCGCCCCAGGTGTGAGCTGATTAGGCAAATGCCAGATGGAAAGGAAAAAGCCCTTGACTCTTGTGGGATGGGCAGGCCTTCTCTAGGGGCTACTGCCAGGCTTCTGCTAGGGACAGTAGACATTCATATTCTTCTCAGTCTCCGGTTATTTCTGAGTGGCAGAATTAGGCTTTTTACCCTTAAAAAAAAAAAGTTTTTTGTATTTTCTATAGTAAACATATACTCCCCTTTCATAACCAGAAAGTTAACAAAGATATTTTTAAATCTCTAGGACATTTAAAAAGGTACACATTTTGAAGTGTGTTATTTCTGAGTGGCAGAATTAGGCTTTTTACCCTTAAAAAAAAAAAGTTTTTTGTATTTTCTATAGTAAACATATACTCCCCTTTCATAACCAGAAAGTTAACAAAGATATTTTTAAATCTCTAGGACATTTAAAAAGGTACACATTTTGAAGTGTCGGGTCCAGTCATAGGGTCTACTTGGCCTTGAGTGCAGGTAAGTTGTGGAAAGTAGCTGACTTGGCCTTGAGAGAGAGCTTCTCTCCCCGCTGGCACTCTGTGGACAAAAGCTTGGTCGCCGCTGGACCAGCTGTCACGTCCACTTAGCAGGAAGCTGTGACTGTTGAGATGGTTGCGTTACCAGGAAGATGGGGAGAGGGAATATTTCAAGTTCCACTAAAGACTGCTCTGCTGTGCGGGGAAGAGCCCCTGTCTCCCACCAGGGAACCCCACAGCTCCAGGAATGTCTGGTCCGTCAGGCAGCCCTCCTGTGTATGCCTGGTGGCAGGGAGCCTGCACAGGGAGAGTTTCAGCCCTCATCCAATGGCAGCAGCTCAGCAGCATCTGCCAGGGCCTCAAAGGATGAAGAGATTCCTCGCGACAGGTTCAGGGGACCTCCACAACAGAGGCCAGTCCCTTCAGGATCCCGCGGGGCTAAATATCAGGGCAGAAGACAGCTCACGAGCATGGGGACAGGGGTTTGGGAAGCCCTGCAGAGACGGCCAGCTTCCCTCCTGGCCCCAGCCGCTGGGCTCCTGCTTGTTCGCTCACCTCTGGAGGCCTCCAGCCACTCGTGTTTGACGCTGTATCGGACCTGGGCTTTTGGGTGGCTCTCAGGAAGGTGACAGGCGATGACCGCCGTGTTCCCCTCATCCACTTCAATCACATGCTGCACGTCTAACTTGAAGTCCTGGAGATCTGTGGAAAGAAGGGAAGGGGCCGGTTGGGCCTCGATGCAGGAGAGAGGCAGACAGGGCCACATTTCAGGGTGGGCTTGTGCCTCAGTGTCTTTAGTCACAATCAACAGCTGCAAGAAGCTCACACACTCGGGGTGCTCTGGGGGTGCTCCGAGTCCTTGCTCCAACCTTTTGGTGTCTAGAGGAGTTTACAGGAGGGAATGTGTGGCCCGCGTCACTGCATGGGGAGCTCAGCTGGGTGTATATAAGTTGAGGGGGCGGGGTGCAGAGAATTCCATGAAGTGGTGCCTGTGACGCAGACCAGCCTCTTTTGTTACACTGACATGGGGGGCAAGTTGGCTAGGCCCATCGGCCCCACTGAGCCTGGCTGGAAATGGGTCATAGTCAAGGCACAGATGTCCCGGCACAGCTCGTGGAGACTAAAAGGAACAACGATAGAGAATGCTTTTGTCTGTTTTCCAGTTCAATCAAGAATCGCCTTCTCCTCAGACATCCACAGTGAAAAGTGAAAGGCCCGAGATTCTGCTCAATTGCTAACGGTGGTTACAACCAGAAGGCTGATTCCTGCTACCCAGGAGCTATGCAGTCCTCCCCAGTATCCTCGGGGATTGGTTCCAGGTACCCCAGTGGATACTAAAATCAGCGGATACTCAAGTCCCTTATATAAAATTGTGCTGGACAACGATTACAGTCAGCCTGCCGTATCCTCGGATTTTCCACCTGCAGATTCAGAAAGCCGACTCCATGTCATGTCATGGCTAATTCTTTCTCAGGGCTAAGGATGGGGATCTGTGGATGCCTGAAGGATTTTCTAAGGCAAAGCGGGATGTCCCCAGTGTGGCTTAATGGCAGTGGAATGCGGGCGAGCTGAGGGTCCTGACACCAGGCTGCAGTCTCTCCTGACTTAGCTCAGGGGCAGGAAGACTGGGATTTAAACTGGAGAGGATGGAGATCCATCTGGAACCAAAGCAGGATGTTTCCTAAACAATCCAACGGTCCAAACAACAAAACTCTCTTTGAGCCAAATCACTGCTGTTGCTGAACAAAATGGGCCATTTGTGCAACAAAACCGCATTCCAAATTTGGTTTTCAGGATTGTGGCTGAATTTAATTTAAGAGAGGAAATAAAACTAATAGAGAATAAGATAAGAGAGATGAAAATATTTACCCAGACACTCTCTCCATAAAGGTACTCAGAAAGCCCTGGAGGCACCATCTCTGAGTGCTGACCACACCACATTCTGATTGGCTGAGAACTGATACCATCGCAGTGTAACTGCAGTTCACGGCAAGACTCCACCTGCCTGTGTGGTTGGTTCCCAGACAAGGCAAAAGGAGCGGTGGGAATCGGGTTCCGCACAGAAGACATGAGCTAATTACCAAAAACAAACTACTCTCACCAGAGGAGAGCTCAGTGATCAAGGCACTCAGTGAGGTCAAGAGGTTTCCCATTTAATGGAACTTTCAAGAAGTTCTTAGTCAAGCCAAGACAGAGCAGGGCAGGAAAGCCCTTTTATTTCTGTGAAAGGATCACTGTCCCCTTGATTCCAATATTCAACTGTGAACTTTTTAGGGGCAGGGACCAAGTCTTCTTCATGTATATGTCCTCTGAACCTAACCAGTACCTGGCGCAAGTAGATGCTCAGTGAATGCTGAATGACCAATGAGTGACTATCTTGGAGCTGGGCCACTCAAGTCAGGTACAAGATGCCCATGCATGTTGCCTGTGAAGTCAAATTTCATAGTTGAGTTGGGTCTCTAGTATGAGCTCAAGGGCTTAGCACAACAAATTTTCCATGAACCTTTTATCCAAGTGTGGCCAACCTTTATCTAAGTTTGGATATTTTGAAAATAGAATGTTTCTTGAGTGATTACTTCCAGGGTCATAGGAAAGAGGTAAAATAGGTGTAATAAATGTGGAATAAGAAATACATGCTGTTGGTCGGGACAGAGCGGCAGAGTAGAAGACCTTGAGCTCACCTCCCCCCACGAGCACACCAGAATCACAACTAACTGCTGAAGACCCATCAGTAGAAAAGACTGGAACCTACCAAAAAAACATATTCTACATCCAGAGACAGAGAAGGAACCACAACAAGATGGTAGTAGGGGCACACTTGAGATATAATCAAATCCCATACCCCCAGGTGGGCAACCCACAAACTGGAGAATAATTGTATCACAGAAGTTCTGCCACGGGAACAAGAGAGAGTTCTGAGCCCCATGTCAGGTTCCCCAGCTTGGGGGTCTGGCATCAAGAGGAGGAGACCCCAGAACATTTGGCTTTGAAGGTCAGTGGGGCTTGATCGCAGGAGCTCCACAGGACTGGGGGAAACAGAGATCCACTCTTAGAGGACACACAGGTCTTGTGTGCACAGGGACCCAGGGCAAAAGCAGTGACTTCATAGGAGCCTTGGCCAGACCTACCTGCTGGTCTTAGAGGGTCTCCTGGGGAGGCAGGGGGTGGCTGTGGCTCTTTCTTGGGACATAAAAGCTGGTGGCGAACGTATCGGGATTACTCATCTGAAGGCTGACATCTTGCTTGGGTCATTAGCACCAAGACCTGACCCCATCCAACAGACTGCAGGCTCCAGTGCTGGCACACCTCTGCCAAACAACCAACGGGGCAGGAACACAGTCCCACCCATCAACAGACAGGCTGCTTAAAGACTTCCTGAGCACACAGCCACCTCTAAACATGCTCCTTGACACAGCCCTGCCCACCAGATGGCCAAGACCCAATTCCACCCACCAGTGGGCAGGCACTGGCACCTCCCACCAGGAAGCCTCTAGACCAGCCTCACCCACCAGGGGAGCAGACACCAGAAGCAAGAAAAAGTCACATAGCCTGCAGAACTGAGTCCAAAAACACAGGTCTGGACCTACCCTGGGACCAGCTGGTCCCTGGCCACGAGGTGACGAGAGGGGAGTGTACTGCTGGGATACATAGGACATCCCCTACTGAGGGTCACTTCTCCAAGGCTGAGAAACATAACTAACCTTCCACATACATAAAAATACAAATAGAAGTTTAGGCAAAATGACACGACAGAGGAATATGTTCCACATAAAGGAACAAGATAAAACCCCAGAAGAACAACTGAGTGACGTGGAGATAGGCAATCTACCAGAGAAAAAGTTCTGAGTAATGATCGTAAAGATGATCCAAGAACTTGGGAAAAGAATGGATGCATAGAGCAAGAAGTTACAAGACGTTTTTAACTAAGAATTAGAAAATATAAAGAATAACCAATCAGTTGAAGAATAACTGAAATGAAAAATACACTAGAAGAAATACATGCTGTTGACCGAGTAGTGTGGCAAAAACAATGACAGAATGCCTGATTCATCTCTATGGCCCCATTTTGCTTTCCAGCCTGAACCAGTGGTTCCTGGGGGTCAAGGTGAGCTCTTTCATGGATTCCTTCCTTTGGGTGGGTGCAGGGCCTTCTGAGCTTTTAAAGAATTATCTCATCATCATTTAGTCTTGTGTTGGTGATAACCAACCCAAACTAAATTGCAAATTCCTAGCGGGCAACCTATTAATTTTGCACTCCATGCCCCTGCCCCAAGCCCCACTGCACCGTCTTCAGGATGCACCATGCTCATTTAGTCCTTGTTGAGTGACTAGTTTGGAAGGCTGTGCCCAAGGCCAGCTTGGTGGGCATGCACACTGTGCAGCTGTGCCAGGCCCTGCGCTTGGAAGACTTTCACTTTGCACTGAGCCCCACAAAATATGTAGCCCAGTCTTGGCTGAGCCTCTCAGCCAAGAGAGCGGATGTGTTTTCTCCCAGAGAGAAGGAAGGTATGGACTGTGGGAAGGGTGGTCTGCCTGTGCTCAGTGTGTTCTAGCTGGATGTTGCTATCTGCTTTCCCAGCAATGTAAAGGCCTTAACCCTCCTCAGCACAGGGTGTGCCCGACCTGCCAAGTCAGGAGGCTCCCCACAATGAGCTGTGAGCGATTGTGAGCTCAGGGGCACCTGGAAAATTCCTCAGTCACTGAGAAGCACTCTCATGCACGCTCTAATAAATCTAAAAACTACTCCACCAAGAGTTTCTGAGTTTTTGTTTCACCCTCCTCCTTTACCTCATTCTAAGAAAATCTGCCTCAAGGAAGAATGTACTTAAGCCTAACAGATCATTTTGCAAGAAAGATGTGAGCAACTGAAAGGTGTCTGGGATCAGAACGCCATCTCCAGCTTAGCCCTTGGCTTCTGCCCAACTGTAACTGAGGTCTTATCCGTGCACGGAGCACGCTGTCCTCCATGCACCCACCTCAGTGCCCCAACACTAGATAACACTATGCACTCCCCCTTAAGCCCCTCTCGGTGCCTTCTGCACGCTCTGACAATCCACTGCTGCCTGCTGGAGACGGCAGGCTGGGTGTGCGAGAGCGGGGGCGCTGGTCAGCCATGCGGCAGACGGCCCCTCTGTTCTGATGCCAACATGTGCATGACAGCCCATGCGGGCAGGACTCAGGACACCCCAGCTGGGCTTCCAGCTCCCCACAAGGGCCGACTGGCAGGCGAGCCTCCTGGCTTCAAAACAAATAAGCAGCAGTTGGGTCCTTGGCCCTGTCCCCCCACCAAAGCTTAAGCTTTAGCTGTTGCTTCACTAGACAAATGCTCCCAATTTGGCTGCTGGAGCAAAAGTTGAGTTTCACTAAAAAGGGATCAAAGGCAGAGTAATGAAGTGATGGACGATCTGAAAATCAGAGCACCCCCTTTTCTAGCAGTTTTGGGCAGGAAGGAGGCCAGGCAGGGGCAGAGGCTTTGTGATCAATAACAGCCTAATCAGCCACCAGATGAGAGGCAGATGCAGGGAGATCTAGTTGGCTGCATATGAAGGAAAGCAGCCTGTTCTCAGGCCCCTTTGTCTGCAAAGCCAGTTTCCTGGCGAGTCCCTGGGCTGCTCAGAGCGCCTCGCTGGGAATAAGGGGGCAGGCCCTTCCGTTACAAATAGGGTTAGCAGGCCTCAGGCCTCGCTGCAGAACGACGGATCAGGTTTCCTGGGGGAAATGGCTTGACAGGACACCTGCCCTTGCCTGTTGGCTGGTGTGTTTGAGAAATCCATTAGAGGAATGTTTTTGCAGCTTTAATCCTCTTACCTTCCCTCAGACCCTTCTTTTGCATCCCCTCTTTGTGTATTCTTCCAACTATTTTATTAACTTGTCGGCACTAATCAAATGCCAGTAGGCTCACTCCTGTTTCTCAGCTCTCAACAGGTCAGAAGCCCTGGTCTTTGAGGCCATCTCTGGGTTTATGGACCTTCCTTATGTGTCACAGAACTTCGTGCTTTCTGAGAAAGCCCATAACATCTCAGGCTCCATATGGAACCCTGCCCAGTTCCTTGCCTTCTAAGCACTCAATTTCTTAATGGAACATATATCTTCTGATATATCACTTCCGTAGGAGCCTTAGATACACAGATTACAGGGGTCTGTTCAGACACAAATCATGCAATATGCTCTGAGTTTCCTCTTCACATTTACAGGGTACATCAGGCTCCTACTTTCTTGGCTGTGGGGAAAAAAGAAGGAAAATAAAAACTTTCCGAGGCATGTCGGGGTGTGGCTGCCATCACCAGGATCATATGCGAAACCACAAATTGACAGGTTTCACCTTGGGCCCCTTTTGAGTTTCTTTCTCTCCACCTTCTAGCCTGGATCCTTCCTTTATGAATAAAAGGCTCAGTAGATCTATGAATTAAATGACAATATTCATTGTATGTCTGTTCATTCTCATAACACAAAATTGTCAAATCTTGATTGTAGGCTCATCCTCCAGTTTTTATAGACTCCACCTGTCCTGTTACGTTGTACACTGTGCCTCAGCAAAATGCCCCCAGTGTAATCAGTAAACCTAACTTTTACTTTCAGGGAGTTTCCTTATTTGATCGTCTTCTCCCTGAGTCCTCCCTTAGGCTGAAAATTAAAGTTCGCTTCTGTTTAAGAAAGAAGTCAGGTAAGACGGTGCCTTCAGGTGGAGGCTGCCTGGATTTACCAACATCCCCATCTCCCTGAGCGCTGCTGAGCGATTAAAAACACATTACGGCTTTCAACGCATCCAGGCATTTCTCGTACCTAGTCAGTCCCGTCCTACCCTCCTGCCTGTTCTCAGGGAGCACAGGACAAGCCTGCACGCATCTGCCGAGGCTTGGATGGGATCCACCAGATCGTGAGGTGACTGAATTGGGCTCACTTGGCAACGCTGCCAGGTGGCTCAGCAGCCTCGTGGCCGTCGACAAGTTTCTAGGCTGACCGATCATTCTACCCCCCAACTGTCCTGGCCGCCAGGCCTCAACTTGCCCCTGTGCTGGTTTGCTGCGTCTATGGCCAGTGTTACAAAGCATAGAAAGAGCTTGCCTCATGGAGTACCCCAGTGACATGCTGACCCTGTGGCCCATCCCTGCACATTTTGAAAGGCAGCAAAGGTGCAAAGGAAGTAGATCCAAGAGCCCGGGGCTCACCGCTCTACCGACGGACTTGGAGGCGCTGTCCGAGCAGGTGAAGGGTCCTAGGCCTTGCCTCCCTGTGTGGGCTCTTGCAATGCAGGGGCTCTCCAGTGCCCTGAACTGCTTCGCGGATGGGCAGAGAATCACAGCACGACTTGATCTCCAAGTCACCTGAGGAGCCATGGCCTGGCACGACCCCAAGGTCAAGCCTCTGAAAGGAAGTGCGCTACAAGTGGAAAACCCTGGTGATGGACTGCAGAAGCGGAGTGGAGGCTGGATCCTGACGGTGTTCCTGTTAGAGGTGGGACTGCCTGGATCCTGGTGAGTGGATGGGGTTTACTGTGGGATGGGCAGGCCTCTCAGACGCCACGCATTCTGGGTAGTGACTAAGCCTATTACTAGTCCATAGCCCTGGCACACAGACCACTGAAGTCAAACCCAACTGCAGCCCACAAGGCTGGGCAAAATCTGCATATTCTGCAGTTGGCATCTGGCACAATACCATCCCTCCAGACACCACTGATTCATTCACTCAGCCAGCCAGAAGCTGCAAAGATACCAAGAAGATAAAGACATAGTTCCTAACCACAGGAGCTTTACTCTAATAGAAAAGACAGTTAAAACAACACACAAGGCAGGGTACAACAATTCGAAAGAGGGGTGTCCCCAGGCGTAGTCCCCGCCACCTTCACCAGCATTCCAACCCCAGTCAGGTTACCTCGATCTCCAGAGCAACTTAGAAAGGGGGTTGGTGGAGTGACTAACCCTCCCTTTGCAGGCTGGAAGAGCGGACAAATACATTTGCTCTCTTCAGGATTTTTTTCTGCCTGTTCAATTGCATAATTTTGGCTCCAGAGCCATCTCCTGACAGCCATGGAAACGTGACATGAAATTTCTCACACACACTTTCTGATGAAAGCAAGGCATGCTCTCTTTTATTTAAATAAAAAGCTTCTATGGGGGAGGAAAAAACCTTGGCAGATGCCAAACATATTAGTTGTTAAATCTTGTGTTTCTTTCTTTTCTTTTGAGTTAAGGTGGGGTGTGCACCTAGATTGGAGCAGTGGGAGAAAGCTGAGGACGGGGAAGAGATGAAGAGTCAGAGGGAGGAGAGCAGAAGGTCAGAGTCAAGACTGGAGGCGGGCAGGACAGGACAGAGGGCATAAAAGGAGGGGTGCGCGAGGAAGGAGGAGGAAAACAAAAGGAACCTAGTTTGCAATGTCATTAAATGATTTGCAGTAAACTGGCCTAATGCTTCAGGAATTTCTTGGCTTGAACCAATTAAAAAAATATATATATATTTTTAAAAGACATATGAGAATGAGAAATGTTATTAATCCTTGAAACCAAATCAAGGATGGGAGCCATTTCTCCACTGAGTCTGGCAGCCAGATGAACAGAGAAGATGTCTGTAGACCATCCCATTTATTTGACTCCAGCGCTGCCGTGAAGGAGGGCTGGCTAGCAGAACTGGGGAGTTTCTTTTGGACTAGACGAAGGAATAAAGTGGTTTGAAAACACACACTGGGGAAAGAGAGAAGGAAAAAAAAGATTGACTTGCCAGCAACCCACATCACACATATTTCTCTGATCAACCAAATATAAACTAGAAACTTAGCAATGGGAAAATTAATGTGAATCCCGGTGGTCTGGACTCATCAGAGCCAGAGCTGGTTCCTCGCACGGCCTTTGGCAGGCTGGCGGCCTGCACAGGAAGAGAGAGAGGAGAGAAGACAGAGGCGTTCGGAGGAACAATGGACATGAACCCTTCAGCGTGGCCTTTACAAACCGAATTCTAGGTGGGAGAGGCAGGGGCACAGTCTGAAGGCCGTGGGACCCACAGTGGTTCTCACTTTCCCCTCCACGCACCTGGGAACTACACAGTCCTAAAAGCAGTAATGACTACCCATGTCGTCTGCCCACCCTCTCTGACAGTGTCCCGTGAGGCGCCTGGTAGGACGTGAAGCCACTTCCACTGGCGTCTCCCTTCAAATGTTCCAGAGTTTCCTCTAAAAATGCTTCATGCTTCTGACGTCCATCAATTTTTCTAAATCCTTCCTGAATCTATTTGTATTTTCAGCCTGTTTATATCCCAAGATGTTGCTCCATCCTTTCTTGTTTACTTCCTCAAAATTTTTACTATGTCATAATCTGGTGAAGAAATCTTTGTTCACCTTCTGCACGCCCTTTCTGATCTTCTAGACTTCAAACACATCTTATCCGGGAGTCTGTCTCTCCCTAGACATTCACCGAAGACCTAGCCTGTGCCAGGCCCTTTGTGCAGCAGTATGGCGGTCACAGAGGTGAAGGGCTAAGAGACGGTGGCAGGAGAGGCCTAGAGAAGTAAACTCGGGATGGCAGGGAGCCGGGAAGAGGGGACCCCACTCCAGACGTGGGGGGTCGAGGGGGTCAAGAAAAGATTCTTAGAGGAGAAGATACTTGAATCTTGAAAACTGAGAAGGAATTGACTAACCCAAGGGAGGTGGCAACTCTCTGGGAACGGAAAGGAGGTTGTTACAGGCGGACAGAGCACCATTTCAAAAACCAGGGCTTCCCTGGTGGCGCAGTGGTTGAGAGTCCGCCTGCCGATGCAGGGGACACAGGTTCGTGCCCCGGTCCGGGAAGATCCCACATGCTGCGGAGCGGCTGGGCCCGTGAGCCGTGGCCGCTGAGCCTGCGCGTCCGGAGCCTGTGCTCCACAACAGGAGAGGCCACAACAGTGAGAGGCCCGCATACCGCAAAAAAAAAAAAAAAAAAGTGCAAGACTAGCTGAGGAAATGGCAGGGTTGCTGGGTCTAGAGTGGGAGGAGGTAGGGCTGAGAGGGAGGCTTAAGCGTCACGCTGCAGCCTGAGTCTTACTCTGTGATGCCTTTTCAATGTTTTTAAGTAGAAAAGGAGCGCAGTCCCCAAAAATGAAGCACAATTTTCCCTAAAGAAAAAAACAAGCTGTTTCTGCCACAGCAAGTTTTTTTTTTTCCTTTTGTTTACCCTTTATTCCCCTCAGTATTAAGTGATAGTCCTTTATTTAGATTTGAACATTTTGTCCCACTTGCAGGACAGACTCACTGTTCTATAGTTCCTGGGACTATTACCAGATTCCAAAAATGGTTGAAAGTCTAAAAAACAAGATCAGGGTAGAAATCCCTGAACTCTTCTACACACACACAAAACAAAGGAGAGCCAAGGAACTCATTTGCTCTCTTGATGCTTTTTCATTTTAAAGGAACCATCTTGCATCATGTTCTTTAGAGGTTCCAGTGATTT
Organism: Mesoplodon mirus; assembly: GCF_964341445.2. Lineage (NCBI taxonomy): Eukaryota > Metazoa > Chordata > Mammalia > Artiodactyla > Ziphiidae > Mesoplodon > Mesoplodon mirus. Next base: position 87,729,396 of record NC_138982.1, read on the forward strand.
CAAGCAAGCTAATCAATCCTTCCCCTTGTCTTCCTATGCAAAAGCCTTCTTAAAGTCTGTTCTGGCTCACTGAATCTATAGTTGTACCTGCTTAACACACTGTGTGGTCCTTCCCTTTTCTCTTAGCTTAGAAAATGAACCTAGGATTTTATTTAAGCATATGGGTGTTCGTGCAAAGAACAGACTGAGGAGAGGAGTGGGGTAGGTTAAGAGTTCTAAGCATGTCCCTGGGAGAAGATGCACCACGGAACTGAGTCCTCTTTGGGTAAATATTGACCATTGCTAAATAGAGAATTGGAACCCTGGCTGTTTGGGGCAGTTGCTGCCATGATGCCCTGAGCTAACTCCACACATTTGTCTGGGCCCCTGTGCCAGGCCTACTGGGATTAGCATTACCAAAGCCATTTGAAGATTTCACCAGAATACCAGGAGAAATTCTTGTGAGGTGTGAATTTCTGCCTGTATCCAGTAGAAAACAGAAAGGGTTAATATGACTTTGGCCTAAAGCTGTAAGGTATTCCTTAGTCATTAGTACCTTTTAGGTTTAAACTGTCTTTCAATAATTTTCTTGTCCAACTGGCAAAGTAAAATACACAACGCTTACGGCATAAAGCAGTTGGATTTCAAGGTCAAGTTAGTTCTCCTTTTCCAACTATACCACCATGTGGAGCTGTCTCTCTGCCTCTCCCAGCAAAGGCAGATTCACACTGTGCCTGGTGGGTATCTTCAGACCCAGCTTTCAGCTGCAGATTCCTTTCCCCTCCTAGGGAAATACAGCCACTGGGTGATGGTCTCTCTCTTGCTGCCTCATCCTAATTTCAGGATCGGACTGAACTCACTATGGAATTATCTGCACCGTCCAAGAAACTGCACTGGGCTTAGGTCTAAGTACACGATGTAGAGAGCTGAACTTCGTTGTTGAAGGTCTGAGAAAGGGATGTGAGGACTCAAAAAATTAGAGATAAAGGTTGTCCTGCACAAATTCAAGGCTCAACCCTGAGTCTTCCTCAATCCCCTGAAACTGAAATGAATCACTGTTCACCTGAGCTCCCATGGAAATCTGTTTATATCTCTATTAGGCAACTCATGGGTCTGACTGACTTGCTTTATGGCTAACATGTAAATGCAGTCCACCTTCTCCATCAGACTAAGAGATCCTCAGCAGGACGGACTAGGTCTTACTGTGCTGCTGGAAATTCTAAACACTCCCCAATTCGCAGGACAGCAATCTCCAAAACACCCAGATATTGAACTCAGGAGAATGGTTGGTTTGCTGGTTCCCTAGTGGGACTCATGAATCGCCAGCCTGCTGGCTAGCCCTATGGATTTTGGACCTACCAGCCTCCACAATCATGTGAGCCAATTCTTTTTTTTTTTTTTTTTTTTTTGTGGTACACGGGCCTCTCACTGTTGTGGCCTCTCCAGTTGTGGAGCACAGGCTCAGCGGCCATGGCTCACAGGCCCAGCCGCTCCACGGCATGTGGGATCTTCCTGGACCGGGGCACGAACCCATATCCCCTGCATCGGCAGGCGGACTCTCAACCACTGCGCCACCAGGGAAGCCGGAGCCAATTCTTTAAAATGAATCTTTCTCTCCCTTTCTTTTTGCCTTTCTCTACTCCTCTTTCTCTCTCTCTCTCCCCATATGTGTGTGTGTGTATAATTATATATATGTTCTCCATAAAATTACATGTGTGTATATATAATTATATAAGTGTATATATAGTCATATATATGTTCTCCCTAAAATTATGTGTGTTTATTTAATTATGTATGTGTGTATATATGTGTGTGTGTATATACACATACATGCATTTTATATATATATGTAGAGAGAGAGGGGGGGGGGAGAGAGATTGGCTCTTCTTCTCTGGAGAACCCTGACTAAAAACAAGGATAAAGGAAGCTAGAAATTTTTTTTTTTTAATGTCAACAGCAATCCTTAGTGGCCTATTCTAATTCAGGGTCACAGCACAGAAGACCTTAAGGAAGTGTCTGATGGGAATCAGAGCTAGGGAGGTGAGTAAGAAGAGTCATGGCTTCTGTCTGTGGAACTCACAAGGCCAAGGGCCAGGGTCGGCCCATCCTGCCAGGGCAAACCAGCACTGTCTCCTTGGAACAATAAGCAGCAGTGAACCAACACAAGCATAAATGGGCAGCTCTGTGGGCTACACTGACAACATATATGCAGTGACACTATGGGCTGCTCTCAGAGGTGGCGGGGAGGTGGGAACCCAGGTTGGAGAACATGTGTGTAGGGGAAGCTAAGAAATTCACGGGAAATGGGTTTGTTCTCTCTTCCTGATAAGCCAGTCCTCTCTCTTGGCTCTGGCTGTGATGGAAGCTTTGCCACTCCTGGGCTCTGTCGTCCTAGGGCTGCTCCCAGAGTGGAGTTGGGCAGCACAGGGTTGGGCACAGGCCTCAGAGCCTTCTGCAAGAGGACACTCCACACATATGTGCTGACCAAATGGGTGAGTGAATGAAGTCTGGAATTCATAAAATGCCTCAAAATATTCCTATCGTATACTCTCTCACTTGATTCTCTAAAAAACAAAACAAAACCATAAGATGGATGATGTAATCATTACTGTGCTCATTTCACAGTTGTGGCAACCTGAGAAATCAAGTGACTTGCCCAAAGCCACATTAACTCTAAGTGGCAGAGTTAAAACTTAAAAAAAAAAAAAGAAGAAAAAAAGATCCTCGGTTTAAGTTGCTTGTTTTTTCCATTACACCAGTTTGGCTCTTCATTTCACTCATGGGTTAAATTATGGTAACAAAGGGCCCCTGTCCCCTTCTGACCTTTCCTCAAAGGCACAGAGTCATGGACGCAGCTGCCTAAGGGGAACTCCTTCCTTTCCTGTCAGCTGTCTTGCCTCTGATCTCTCATGCCAGAGAAGGATAATTCAGGAGTACGTGACTGGTCCTAGGGTTTAAAGACCTTACGGAGGGGTTACAGATCGGCTGTCAATTAAACCAGCACCAGCATAAGACTTCACATTAGCCTGAGGACTAAATTCCCCAGATATAGAATTACTACCCAGTTACCACCTTTTTTATTTCCAACTATGACTAGGACCTAGGGATTATAGGATAACTGGGAGAATTAACTGAAAAGATAGAAAGAAGGTAAAAATGAAGAATTATTAGGAGTTTATCTGAATGGTAGATGACTAGTGGTAAGGGGTTGGAAACAGCTTTCACGCTGCGTGCCAGCTCTGAACTGGTTGTGATTACGTGCTGTGCTGTGTGGAAAGCAACGCTAAGGATGCCTCGGGGTCCAGGAACAAGGAATGTGGTGTCCACGGGCAACATCCGCTGTTGGTTCAGGCGCACAGAGTGGTTGGCACCCGGGTGTAAAGCTTGTGAAAAGAGAGGTAAGAGGAAGAGAGGTAAGAAAGGAGAGCAAAGCATTTCAAAAAGAATTAGACAAGGTGGTCTGAAGAGAGGCATTAGCAGCAAGAGAGATTCACCACAAAGAAAGCTTAAGTGAAAAGGGAAAAATAATCTCCACAAAAGAGAGTGGGAAGGGCACCTCCACAGAGAGTAAGAAAAGCAGTTCTCCACACAGCCAGTACCACCTGGAGGAGAGGGTGGGAGTGCACAGGTGAGACTTCAGGTGGTCCCATTTTACCTGAAGAACACAGGCTGATGTCACCAGGCAGGGGTAAAGTACAAGTGCACCCCCTGGCATCAGAGTAAAAGTGGTCTGGACCAGGGAAGTTCTGCTAGCAGCCTCCTCCACATCCCTGAATCTGCAAGCCAGGTCTCAGCCCCCATCACTGCAAGCCCCATCACTGCAAGCCCCCATCACTGAAAGCCCCATCACTGCAAGCCCCATCACTGCAAGCCCCCATCACTGCAAGCCCCATCACTGCAAGCCCCCATCACTGAAAGCCCCATCACTGAAAGCCCCATCACTGAAAGCCCCCATCACTGCAAGCCCCATCACTGCAAGCCCCCATCACTGAAAGCCCCATCACTGAAAGCCCCATCACTGAAAGCCCCCATCACTGAAAGCCCCATCACTGCAAGCCCCCATCACTGCAAGCCCCATCACTGCAAGCCCCATCACTGCAAGCCCCCATCACTGAAAGCCCCATCACTGCAAGCCCCATCACTGCAAGCCCCATCACTGCAAGCCCCCATCACTGAAAGCCCCATCACTGCAAGCCCCCATCACTGAAAGCCCCATCACTGCAAGCCCCCATCACTGAAAGCCCCATCACTGAAAGCCCCATCACTGCAAGCCCCCATCACTGCAAGCCCCATCACTGAAAGCCCCATCACTGAAAGCCCCCATCACTGCAAGCCCCCATCACTGAAAGCCCCCATCACTGAAAGCCCCATCACTGAAAGCCCCCATCACTGAAAGCCCCCATCACTGAAAGCCCCCATCACTGAAAGCCCCATCAATGAAAGCCCCCATCACTGAAAGCCACCAGTGATCTCTAGGGGTTCACGGAGATGCAGGAGGCAGCGCCCTGCCACGGAGGCCCAACAGCAAGTGCCCTGACTGAGGATGAACATCTGAATGCACTGGGGAGAGGCCGGAGGAGAAGGAAGCCTGAAACACCAAGTGTGGGTGTGCGTGCGTGCGTGCGTGCAAGCGCCAGCACACCGCTGCCGGTCTCGCCTCTGAATGCAGAACGTGCCTTCGATAATCCCTTCTGCCGCTCGGCCTCCCTCGCACACCAGCCACCCAGCAAAACACAGCCCCCATTCTGCTCAGGAATGTGCTCTGGGAAACTTAATCTAGCTGCTGAGTCTGGGCCAAATCCCCCACGGCATTAACCCAAGGACAGCACCCCTCTCTCCCGCCTTCCCACCACCCCGTCACTGCCTCCTCCAAGTTTGGGAGGCTGTAGTTCCAGTCCACCAACTCCCTCTCCCCAGGACCCAGACCTTCCAAGCCCGCTCTCCCCATTTCCAGCACTTCTCCATCCATCTTCTGGTCAGGCCCAAACATTTCTCTTCTGATTCATGCCTACATGACACGCCAATGGCTCTTGGTTTTCAAACAAGACTCGCCTCAGCTTCTGCACAAGCCCCCTCTTCTCTCACTGCGCCTTCTTGGGTTGCAACCAAACCATTCCCTTTGTGCTCACTGCCAACTGCAGATCCCTTTGAGCACCAGAGAAAGAAGCGGCCAGGAATTTTTTAAAAATAAAGGCTATAAATTGTCTCTCCTCACACAGATTCACCTTGAAGTAGAAGGAGGGCTCCAAAATAAATCTTCCACTCTCCAGCTCTCCTGTTCTCCAAACAATGAGAGGTTCAGGCTGGCTCGTGATTAGGCAAAGTTAGGGAGTCTCCCAAGTCTTCACAGACGAGGGCTGACCATTTGCAGGTGAGCAAACCTCCTGGAGGAGCGGCGTTGCTAAAGGCACAAAGGCTGCTAAAAGGCACCTCTCCTTTGTAATAACGAACAACAGGCAAGGACCTGATTGCCCAGCCCTAGGAAGAGCGTTCAGGACACTGTGGTAGAGCCACTCTGGGATGTTCTAGGGCCATGAGCAACTGTGCTCCTGCTCTGGAGGGGGATGGGGGACAGATTAACTAGAAGCGTGCCAGAGCGGTGGTTACACGGTACGTACACGTGAAAAACACATTGGGCTGTTCACTTAACATTCGTGCATTTTGTGTACTTTACTGGATGCATTTTATACTCAATAAAAAAGAAAAAGTAAATACGGTCCTATGGCCAATGGAAAACGCTTGTCATACGATGTCAAAGGGGAGAGAATAAGGACAGACACTGTATATTCAGTAGTGTAAAAATATAGGTAGGGATGAAGACCAGAAGGGTATACTCCAAAATGATGATGGTGGTGGTATGAGGATGGTGGGGAGACATTATGTTCCACATATTCTAAACTTTCTAGAGTCAATTGAATTATAATTTAAAAATCTACGAGAGAAGTATGATGGTAAGAAGTGTAGCTCTGGCCTCAGCCCTTCTTGTTATGACGAGATGACCCCTGTCACTCTCCTCATCCAGCTCTCCCAGCACCCTCCCCCAGCCCACCAGCACACCTGGGGGGGGCCCAGCAGGTGGCCCAGGGCCTGCCTGCCTCACTAAACCCAAACCCGAACCCTAAGCCTGCTCCCCAGAGGCCTGGCACTCAGATTCAGTGAGTGCTGCTGCGGCCAGAGGCAAAGTGGCTCCAAGATGCAGCCCAGGCTTGGCCTCCCCCACTAGGGAGGTAGCTAGGGACCCACCCTGTCTTCCGGCCTCCTCTGAGAAGAGGGCAGGGCTGCTAAACGGGTTCCTCAAGAAACAGGAGTACCGTTGCCAGCCTCGTTCTAGTCTCTATTCTCCCACGGGAGTGAAGTCCCTCTAGGGATCTGGAAACCAGAGGGCGGGGCGGGGTCTTTTCTCCCCTGCTTTTCTACTCCCCCTTCTCTCACCACTTTCTCCCCAGGACTCACGCCTCACACCTCAGGGACCCCAGCCGACACTTAAGGAGCATCTTAGAAGCTTGGCTGCCTTAGGTGTGACCTGTAACATAAGGACCACCAACCTCCTGGAACCACATGGTCTAGGAGGTTGATAACGATGGTGACATGGAAGCAGGGCTGTCCGGGATAAAGAGGCACAGCTAAGTCGTGAGGGAACAAGCTCAGGAGACCTTCTCAAAGGTTAAGCCCAAACACCATGGAACTCTCAACAAGATCCCGTTTCCTAGGCTTCAGCCACCAGGAAGGGGAGGTTAATTCTTAATACTGTTGACCTTGGACAACATGGGTTTGAACTGCGTGGGTCCACGTGGCTGGAGATCTTTTCCCCCACGGTAAATACTATGGCACCGCATGCCCCAAGGTTGGTTGGACCTGCGGATGCAGAGGACCCCTTATGAGTTATATGCCAATTCTCGAGTGCCCAGAGGGTCGGCGACCCTCACCCTGAATTGTTCAAGGGCCAAGTGAATGTCCTGGCTATAGACTCCACATATAAGAGCAGGCGTTGCGGCTGCGCTTCCAAAATAAGCCTTTGGAAGTTTATTTAACCAGTCAAGTCTCATTTCCCATACATACCATGTGTAGAAAATCAGGTAATGTGTGTACTGAGCTTGGGCACAATAGTGTATCCAAGTGGTCATTATATATAAGAGTAGCACGAAGTCTTCTCCCGGCATCCTCCTTGGACCAAAGTGTCGCCTCACTTCTTCCTCTCTACCCTCTGTCCCACAGTTCCCTTTTCATTGTGTTCCACTATTTCTGTTTCAGGAATTTAGACTATGCCTGCCCCGCAGAGAGGCAGGAGGCCAAGGGGGAATGGGCGGGCTCTGTTCAGACCACACGTGGCCCTGTACATGCTCTGACTGCAACTGCTTCGAGGATGGGGGGCGGGGGGCACAACAACATTGAAGACCACAGGCGACCAAGTAGAAAGGCACGGCGTGGCCCAGCTCTGGGGCCCACAGAAACAGCTCAACCATGTCAAGTTTCCTTCTTTCTAGACGCTCACTCCAGACACTGCCTCTACTCAGAGAGCACAAAGGTCCCCAGCCACTGGAGATTACCGGGCAGCCACCACTCTCTGATTGGAAACGTCAGCTGGCAAGGCCCCTTTTATGGCGGGACTGATGACAGGGGGTTTGATTGGGGTGGGGGACAGAGAGAGGATGGGAGGGTGCAGAGAGGAGCAGTACTCACTAGCTAGTGTCACGGTGGCTGGCACGCTGGCCACAGCCCCTGCAGGCATCCGGGCCACACACTGGTACCGTCCCACAGTGTGGTTGTTGAGGGCAGTGATGACGAGGGTCCCGCGGGTGATGAGGACGCCCAGGGCATCGTCCGAGCCATTCAGCTCCTTCCCGTTCAGGCGCCAGGTGGTGTTCATCCAGGGGGGCTCCACCACGCAGCCCAAGATCACGGTTCCTCCAAGCTTCTGGACGGTGGAAGAAGGCTGGACAGTGACCTGAGGAACCTCGTCTGGAGGAAGAACAGGGATGTAGCGATGAACTGACACCCCCAAGAAACCAACAGCATGACATGCTCAGAAGCACAGCACCCAGGCAGCCTTTCAGAGTTGAGCAACCCAGAGAGGAGTTGACTTTTCTCTGAAGAACTCTGCTGACCTCGGGTCCATTTCCCCAACCTGGCCTTTTCCACAGAAAGTAGACTGGAGCGGCAGTGTGGTATGAAGGCAAGAGCTCAGGCTTTGGACCTGAACAGGAGCTGCGTCTGAATCCCAGTGCCACTGCTTCTGAGCCAGGGAACTTTAGCCTTTTGGGGTCTCAGTTTCTTACCTGTAAAATGGGACTAATAATATTTGTCTCACAGCGTCGCTGGGAAGCTGACAAACAATGCACGTAAACTGCCTGCTGTAATGCCATATAGTAAGTGCTCAATAAAAGGTAGTTCAGTCATTATCGTTACTTCCTCTAGTATAAGTTTCAAATGATTAAAATATCAAAATACAACCAATATGATGTTATTGAGATCATTTCTCATCTCGTATTATTGAGCGTGTCCCTGAAGGTCAGTGGGAAGGAAATGCTCTTTGAAATCCAGGAGGAAGGAGGCCTTTTTAGAGGGTCCTTGTAGAATGCTTGATGCTTCCCTCTGACACTAGGGGCAAAGTGTTCTTCCCAGAAGGGCCACTGAGAAGGCAAGGAAAACACTCACTCAGGTTTGCGAAGCAGCCCGCCATGGCCAAGAGGAGGCAAGCAAGTGTGACCTCGGACCTCTTTCCTCTCTGCGTTATCATCATCCCACGCGGCATGGTGTGTCAACGTCCCATAAGCCAAAGGAGTCACTCAAAGAGGTACCACAATCCCCTGCTACACTCTGTGGTGAAAAAGAGAGAGAAACGGCTGTGGTAAGAATGCCTGGGGCACCCCTGTGGTAGCCATGGGGCCTGGCTTTGTCCCCATGCCCCCTGCTTCCATCACACAGGTGGTAACATTCAAAGTCTTGACCTGGCCGGCTGTTGGAAGACTAAAGAACACTCTCATGCCATTTCTCATCTAACATAAGCTGCTTCTAAGTTGCCCCTTTGAGCTAGAAGGGGATGTCATGGTAAGAAGGCCAGAGCCTTGCCCAGTGCACCCATAGCAACAAGGACAGGAGAGCCCAGGACATGGAGAGGCGGAGACCGGCCGCCATGTCCCAGGCTCAGGGCAGTGAGTAGCCAGCACAGATGCTGGAAAGGATGCACTTATCCTTACCATTTGCTTGCAGGAGGCCAGGTGCCCAGGGCTACGTGGCACACCATGCTTCTAGTTTAGACTACGGTGCACGGTGCTGTCATAGTACACTGAATGCATGCTGCATCCCTCATTTAGGGGATGTTACTAATTACTGAATCCTAAAGTCTCAGAGGCTCATGAAAGATCTCCTGTTTTGACTCACCCCAGCCCTTCACCTACCTCCTTGTCAACATTCTTTGATTTCCTGGAACCTACCAACCCTCCTCAGCTTGTCTAACCTCTGCAACTCCAGACACAAACACAGACAAAAGTCACACTCAGCCAAGGCCCCTCTTCTTCTCTCCGTCCCCTAGGGCTGAAATTCTGGTATTTTCCATCTCTACAAAATCTGTACTTTTTTTAAAATAGACAATTTCATTTTTATCTTGGTCTTCTGCCAGATCATTTTTTTTTCCCCAGAGGCTCTCCTTTATATGCATTCTTTTTGACCCTGAGTCCTAATCAGATTATTTTAAATTTTAGTGACATAAAATTTTCACATAGTGAAACACACACATCTTGGGTGTATAATCATAAATGTGCATATGCCTAATACATTTTTTTAAATGACAGAATTAAAGTGGAAACTAGGCAGTTTTATAATCATAGTGGCAATTGTTACACTCCCCTCGTAGTGACTGACAGAACAGTTAGACGAAAAATTGTAGGGATATAGAAGATCTGAACAACAATGTCAACCTTCTTGATCTAATTGACATTCATTAATCATTAGAGCCAACAACAGTATTCTTTTTTTTTTTTTTTTTTTTTTTTTTTTTTGCGGTACGCGGGCCTCTCAGTGTTGTGGCCTCTCCCGTTGCGGAGCACAGGCTCCGGACGCGCAGGCTCAGCGGCCATGGCTCACGGACCCAGCTGCTCCGCGGCATGTGGGATCTTCCCGGACCGGGGCACGAACCCGTGTCCCCTGCATCGGCAGGTGGACTCTCAACCACTGCGCCACCAGGGAAGCCCACACAGTATTATTTCTTTATGCCTCATTTAAGCTATGGTGTTTAAAAGATTCATCAAAATCACAAAGAGGCAGATGTACACACACTTCTGTCACAGCCAAAACCAAGATCTTGCCTCTGTGTTTTCACTGCTGTACCTATAGAACATGAGACCAATGAGGAAGGTGTGCCCACACCCTGCTAGGCAGGGAGACAGTAGAGTGAGATTCAGGTACCTGAAGGCAGCATCGCAGTGATCCAGGCAGTGGATGCATATTCCTGGATCGTGCACATGGGCGATATTAATAGTATATTTCCAGGAGGGTGACGTATACTCAAAATGCAAACACTTTTGGACCAGTTTATCTAAACCAGTGACTCTTTCAAAAACTTATAGTCATCACTGAAAAATCATAGGAGGTAGTTAAGCTGCCCAGCTGACAGCTGTACGCTCTCCAGTCTCTGGAGTTCTGGCTACTTGTATGGTCTGTTGTAAGAGCCGGTCTTGGGCCTCTCAACTCCCATGGCTCCTTTCACAGAGGACTGAAGGCTGGGCTTCGAGGCTCTTGCTCTGTGCTAGGGAGTGCTTGAGATCTGCCTAAACCTCTCCCTTCTCCAAGCTCCTCTGGCTTTTCACCTAGCTACTTAAGAGAGTTAAGAGGGCTACACTGCTTTGCCAAACAAGCACCCCTCCAAACCAGATCTAGGGCCCGGCCCCACACTGATGTTCGGAACGGTTTCTAGGGCAGAGTCCTTTCCCCTTGACTTTTAATCCTTCCCTTTGCCTCGTGTCTTCAACATCAGAGGACCTCCACTCTTCTGGGGAAGAACAAGGGGACATTTTCTAAAAGAGGTTTGAAAGAAAAATTTTAAGCTTTTCCTGACAAGCTTTTCCCTCTTGGGGTAGAGAGAGCTTTTGCTCCTTTCCAGACAATCCAGGAAATCAAAGGGTCGTGTTATTAGCAAAGTGAAATTAAGGGAAGCTGCAAAGGATGTGAGTATGGCAGGGCAGGGCAGCCGTGCTGGGAGGGAGGGCACGCCTGTTATCACGATAGGTATCTTGCTAAGCTCTTTGCACAAGGTGTTCTTTTAATCTTCAGAACAACTCTACACGGTGGAGACTATTATCCCCACTTTACAGGTGAGGAAATTGAGTTCCACAGGGTAAGTAACTAGCCCGAGGTCATATGACTGTAGGCCTGGAATGAAACCCAGGTTGGGCTCATTCCAAAGTTCTGTGCTTTTCACCACAATAGTAGCCTTTTCACGTTTTTCTTCTACCAGCCCTCTGCATCAAGTGGGCGCTTGACGAACAGAGTTGGAATAGGGTGACGTGGAACAATGAGGAATTTTCACAGTGGTTTCTTAATCACTGTTCATTAAGGAAACGTTCATTAATATAGTTCCAGACGAACAGCAAAAAGCAAGCCTTTGGTGTCCCCTCCATCGTCCAGATACTAGCTTTAATTCTCTACTTTCCCCCAACGAAATAGCGTATTTATCTAGAACACTGCATGAATGACCAGTTACAGGATTTTAGGGAACTTGCTTGCTCATGACTTGTTCCTCTTTCCCCAACTCCTTGAGGAGATTGCCCACAGCTGCTCTACCCCCGCCCCAAGAAAGGAAGAAGGAAGGAAAGGAAGGCAGCAGGGAGACGGAATGAATACAAAGTAATAAAGGGCAGAGGGAAGACAGGCAGACAAAGAGGGACAGGAGGGCTGTTTCTTATCCCAGCACACAGGGGCCACCGAGGTGTCTGGGTTGTCAAGTCGACAAAGGTTTTACTGAGGAAATTCAGCCCAGACCCCCTCCTGCTTAACGAGGACCAGCCAAACAATTCCTGTTACTTCTGCACCCTGGGTAACTTATAAGGTTCAAAATGGAAACAGACCCCACTGCTGCTGCCAGCTACCATCCCGCTTTTAAAGGAGAAAAAAAATGTAGCTGAGGAGGGAGAGGGAGTGAGGAAGCAGGTGTCCAAAGAGGGAGAAAGGAGTTAACTCATGAACTCCCACAACAGAGCTGTAAGCAGATACCACTCAGAGAGCCCAAAGCAGGACACATGGGGTCTCCGTCACGGCAAAGCAGAACCGTGGCAAAAATACAGAGGTGGGGGGATCACCGTAGCTATGATGCATCTTATTTAGCAGCTGGGGAAACTGAGCTGCTTCCTGGAGGAAGTTACCTCGTGAGCTTGGTCTAGAAAAATAGTTCCAAAAATGCAGGTTTCTGAGAACATTTTTTTAATAATAAAAAAAGGCAAGTAGGGCTTAATTGGAGTACCTAACTGTAGTGTAACTTTGTCCCACTGTGAAATGAACAAGGTACAATTTCAAAATTGGGTGAAGGCAACAGTAAGGCCTGTTATTTTTCTTGGCAATGCAAGGTAGGTCTAGATCCTTATTTTTTCTGCATATTCTCAGAAAAAGAGATCAAGAAAAAAAAAATCAAAAGCAGAGAGAAGGGAAAACGAATTCTTGACATGAATTCCTCATTGAGACCTAGGTACTTTCTATTTTTAAGGGTTACTTGGACACAAAAAATAAAAGAAAATGCATCTGAGAAGTTGAACTGCTGACATACATGTTCCCACTGAAATAATCTCCAAGCAGACGGTTTTAAAACTTTCCAAAAACAACAGCAGCAGAATACACGTCTAAGGTTGAGACCAAGCACTAGAAATTACAGCCTTAGAGTATTTATTTTGCGAGAGAAAATTACAAACAACTGAGAGTCGATCATCAGCAGGAGTAGGCTAGCTCCACCTTCTCCCGAGAGGGAGGCAAGGGCACCCGAGGCCACATCTCATCCCCTGATCACCCAGGCCACTACAGCTCTCTGAGACAGAAGCCTCCACGGTCTAAAATGCCAAACACACCCTGTGGATGTCCTATGACCACTAACAAGATGAGCTACACAGAAGAGCATGTGATCTAGCAGGTAGCACAGAGGGTCTTTCTTAAAAACATTCTTCCAGGGGCAAGAATGAGATCCGACAAAATTCTTGTTCCACTGACTGAGAGGGGCTGGCTAGGTGAAAAAAGGAATATTTCTGACCCCAAGTTACATGGTTTTCACATGTTTCCAATTCTGGGGAGTAAGACTGGCCTTTTCCAAGGCAGAGAGAAGTTTTTCCCCGAGAAGGTGATGCCAAGTGACTGGAGGGGGAGGGCTGGCAGCCCTCTGGCCTCAAGAAAGAGGGTGGTCCTCCTGCACAGAGGACTGACATTGGGGGAAATCTTGGGCCAACAAGTGAATTTAATTCTCAGCTGAATATGTGGGTTTAGACAGATCTAGGAGAAGGATGTAAGGAAGGGCATTTTTTTTTCTAATGTAAAAAGTTTTTACCCCCAGACGTAATTAAAGGGAAACATTTTAAATCAGGAGGGACCTCAGAAAAATGAATAGCTTTGGATAACACCTAACAGGTACCTAGTATTATAAATGAGGAAAGCAAGGTGCAGAGAGGCTGAGTGATTTGCAGAAGGTCTCCCAGTGAAGAGGGATCCAGGGCTACAAGTCAGGTCTCCTGACTCTTAGTCTGGTTCTCTTTCCACTACCCTGACACTGTCTCCCAGAAGATTGTTTCTGGGTCATATTAACCAACTGCTTAAAACTGCTTTTAGAACTAAATTTAGAATGTCCTTAAATTTACTTCCTTAGGCATAAAAATGTCACCTGGATCATTATCTATAACAGTAACTTTCTGTGTGGTCATTTTCATTCTTTTACCATTTAGATTCTAATCTAGAAGAATCTCTTACTGTTCTTTACATGAACGTCTTCGATAAAATTTTCTGCAATGATGAAAATGTTCTATATTTGCGCTGTCCAAGATGCTAGGTAGCCACTAGCACTTGTGGCAATTAAATACTTCAAGCGTGGCTAATATAACTAAGGAATTGAATGTTTAATTTTGAGTTAGCCAACAAGGGCTAGTGGTTACCACATTAGGCAATACAGTTCAAGATTAATATCTGGAACATCTACCCAGACCACTCTGACATTACACAGGGGAGAACAACAATGGTTTGATGGTCTTAAGTATGAGCCATGCTCTAGCCAGCCTCTAAATATATTTCTAGCCTATTCCTTATCCAAAGTTTGTGTATGTTTTCTATTAAAAAACTATGTGTAGGGGACCTCCCTGGTGGCTCAGTGGTTAAGAATCTGCCTGCCAGTGCAGGGGACACAGGTTCGATTCCTGGTCCAGGAAGATCCCATATGCCTCAGAGCAACTAAGCCTGTGTGCCACAACTACTGAGCCTGTGTTCTAGAGCCCATGAGCCACAACTACTGAGCCCACGTTCCACAACTACTGAAGCCCGCGCGCCTAGAGCCTGTGCACTGCAATGAGAAGCACGTGTGCCGCAACGAAGAGCAGCCCCCACTCGCAGCAACTAGAGAAAGCCCGTGCTCAGCAATGAAGACCCAACGCAGCCAAAAATAAATAAAATGAAAAAAAAAAACCAAAACAGTGTGTATTGTGATTTTATTATTATTATTATTGGGAAGAAAAAATATCACTGTGATCTACCATATAGAAGACAGTATGCAAGGCACTGTACTAGAAGATGGATCCTGTCCTGAGAAGCTTAAAACAAAGCTTGGAACGTAAGTCAGCCAGTGCTCAGCAAATATCCATAAGCTCCCCACTTCCCAGCCTGCTCTGCAGTTGGCTTAGGGCCAGGTGACAAGTGCTGGCCAATGACATGTAAGTGAACATGTTCTGGGTCACTTCCAGACCAAGACAGTTAAGAGAATTGGGGGGCTGCTTCTCCCTCCTCCCACTGCCAGTGGGCCACATCCCATGTTTCACAAGGCAAAGCTACGAGATGGAAGAAGACAGCACAATCTATGACAGGAGAAGAAATAAATCTTTGTTGCATAAAACCACTGAGGTTTTGAAATTACTCTCATCTAACAACTTTACCATTCTTTACTCTAGAACCTTAATTGATATCAATTTAGTCACAAATGGGAAGTGGAAAACGAGCAGAGGGGGGAGAGCATTTTCAACTTCAGGCCTTCAGGAAAGGTTTTTCTGGATAAGTGGGTTTGAAACTGGGCCTTCTGGAATACGTGCACGTGTAAGAGCCGGAGGGCACTACAGAGGGTGACGCTGACCTGGTGGGAAAGTTCTGTATGGAAGGTGGTACATCAAGCAGATGCTTATCTTGAAAGTGGTCTCCTAACCTTTCTGATTTTGCTCTCTCATGAGAAAAATACTCTGGGCAAATCTCCCAGACTATCCTAATACATGCATATTTATTTATAAATTAAATGCACATACTGCCAAACTAAAATTTAAGAGTAGGTAGACGTGAAACCACATTTTAATGACTTGTTAATCACGACTGTTTTATAATATCATGAAGCTAATATCTTAAAGGCAGAAAGCCTATTTAGGATCAGATTCATCACTAATGATATGGATGTAATCTCTTTCAAATGGTCTGCTTGAATGTTAATTAATTTGT
The DNA here is from genome assembly GCF_964341445.2 of Mesoplodon mirus. Taxonomy (NCBI): domain Eukaryota; kingdom Metazoa; phylum Chordata; class Mammalia; order Artiodactyla; family Ziphiidae; genus Mesoplodon; species Mesoplodon mirus. Next base: position 87,745,026 of record NC_138982.1, read on the forward strand.
TCACTTCTCATCAGATGTGATTCCATTATTGTTTCTACCTCCTAATGGGACTTGAAAAGGGTCAGCTCTGCTGTTTTCATCCTGTTTGCATGTGCCGGATTATCAGCACGCTCTTCAACCCAATTTCTTTGCAGCAAACTTTTTAAGCTACTTGTCCTTTTGTGAGAGTTAATTTAGTTAAAACTAAATAACATAATCTATAAATCCACTTAACAGAGAACAAGAAAACTGGGGAGTGAATGATCAAGCGAGTGAGGTCCCCACTGTCAAGCCCTCCGAGAAATGCAGATCTCTCTGTTGCAACACGTCATTGCCCGACATACAGACTAAAGACTGTCAATCCCAGTATTAAATATTAAGAAAGCTGAATTTCTTTCCTATTCCTTTTGTAGATAGAAATAAACCATAAGAGAATCTCTAATATTTTCTTCCACTGCCCCAATGGAATATCTTATATTTCCCCTTTGGAGCCCCCAGTTTGGAGACTATTCTAGAGGAATGAAAAGAGACAAGGGAGGAAACTGAGATTGGGTTATGCCTAGAAGACTAGGAAAAAGAGTGTGAAATTAACACCGTAGACACAGGGGAACTATTGGTGGTTTGAGAAGGGAATATGTAAGCAAAGACGCATTCTGGGGAGATTAGCTAAACCTGGGCTAATTCACACTGAACCGCACGTTTATAACAAGCTGCTTAACAACATGGGCAGAGCTTATTTCTTCTCAGGTAGGTAAACTCCTTTACCATCCAGGCAAGGGGAAAGGAAAAGTCTGGACACAGCATCTTAACTCTGGGGAGGAATCCCCCCAGAGAGAAGCCCCCTCTGCCTTCGAGTAAAGAGAAGGTCTGGTCTCTTGATTTGCCCACTAGACAAATCTAATCCTCTCCCCCACCTCCATCACTTGAGGAAAAAGTTACCAGGGAGTCTTATTTCTTCGTCATATATACCTCTTCCTGAAAATGGCCTCATCTCCTTAAAGAGGTTTTTTTTTTTTAAATCTACCTTTAAAGAGAGAAAGGTGAGAAAAAAAAAAACCCCACAAACCTTGTTGCTGAAATGGCAAAAAGAGAGAAAAACCACTTCCTTTCTTCTACACTCGCTTCTCAATCTCCCCACCCCTATTCCATATAAATTCAACTTGACAACCCTGCTAATTGGATAAACGCAGCTTCTACACTCCTAGAAGGCCATTCCCTTTTCTTTTTTTTTGTCTTTGGAGGGCTCAAAACAGGGTGATTGTGCTGTTCTTTAACACGAATTCCATCTGCTTTATTTCTCTCTCCCCATTCAGCGCTCCTCTTGAATATTTATGAGGCCTTCCCCCCTTCCCTGCCCCCCTCTACCGCCTTCCTCCGCGACCCCCCTCCCCTCTCCTCTCCCTTCTCTCAGAGCAGCACAAAAACCTTCCAAATGGCCCCCCCTCCTTGCTTTAGATAAACACAGGCAGTGTCAAGTGTGAGGAGTAGGGGGAGGTGGGGAGGAGGCTCAACTGCCAGTCACGCCCCCGGCCTTCAATGAGGCCCAGGGGCCTCCCCTAATCTGCTGCATGCCTGCCATATGGGGGCTGTGTTGCCCGGGGAAACACTAACAGGCAGAACGGAGCTTAATAGAGTCCATATTCATTGTAATGCAGTGAGATAGCTCGAGGCACCACTGCCTCTTCGGTCCAGTTTCATTCTTCTGTTGCCTTCTTTCTTTCTGTTTTTCCTCTCTTTTCTTTACTTCTTCTTTTTAAAAGGACCAGGTCCCTAGAGAGCTCTAATCTGGAGAAGTCTGGGCGGGCAGAAAGGCAGGACTGTGGGGTAAGGAGTGAGGAAGGTGAGGTGATGCTGAGACGGGGGCTTGGAGTTGGCGGGGAGAGGTGAGCAGTGGGAACTTCGTGGGCAGCACAGTGGGGAGAGCAGCACAGCACCTGCGCGGGGGGCCGGGGCACGTGGTGCCGCAGGTGTGCGCGGTCCATCGGGGCCTTGGCGCACACAAGCCTTCAGAGCTATTCAGCCTGCTATGCCTAGATATCCCAACCCCTACCTACCTACCCCCAACACCCACCCCAGCCAATTGAAGGGCATTCAAGCCAGCAACACCTACCTCCCGGAGGTGTCAGGCCTGCGGTCAATTCCTAGCTCCCCACAGTTGCATGGAAAAAGTCACAGGTTTTGCAACGAGATGAAACTACTTTAGAAATAAACGCCTGTAGGGGCAGAGGACCCACCAGCCTGCCAAGCTGGGGCCCTTTCTCCTCGGGCTGCTCTGCTACAGCCAAACTAAGGGCATAGGGGGCTTCTCTGAGTTGCTGGAGTGGGTTGTCTAGCAGAGGAAGCCTTGTCATGAATATATATGATGGAAGTGAGACTTAGGGCTCCCTGAGGTCAGAGGTGGTCTTTCCCCAGGGCCAAAAAGGGAAGGAGGGGAGAGACGTGGGGAGGGAACACAGTACATTTCCCCCAACTTCTCAGAAAAAATAAAATTGGTAACCAAGCTGTGATAGAATTCCTAAAGAATCATCAGTTTTGTAAGTTGTGAAACATAGTTTTTTGTTCTGCGACTAAAAAAAAATCACAAGTTTTAAAATCAAGACAGAAGATAAAAAACGAAGAAAAACTATAAAAACGTTCACATACTCTCCTACAGTTGAAACTTTAATCCCATGGTCTGGTACACAGGAAGAGCTCAGTAAATGGTTGCTGAAGGAATGAACCATGTACACGCTCCTATAGTTGTTCTGTTGCTGACCAAGAACTTGAAACTCTTTACCCAATTGACAACTACAATCAGGGTTCTGGTGGGTGACAATGGCTTAAACAGAAGCAAAATGCTGCTGCACCTTTGCTAGGAATGCCCCTGCCAGAGGGATGCTAGCGCCTATTACACGGGCCTTTTGCCTCGCCCAGTGCCAGAGTCAGGCAGGCTAGGTCAGATAAAACTGCTCAAACCGAGGCAGATTCTGGTGCTTGCTGTGGTTTGTTTTTTGCTCTATTTTTGCTCAAACTTGCTCTATTCTACTTTCCTTGCTCTTACCCGACTGAAATGCATCTTGAACCTGTGGTTTCCTAAGCTCAACCCCCGGGGCAGGAGGGGAGGGGGTGGGGGCGGGCAAGACTGTAGGAGAGTATATAAAAGTGCTCATAATTTTTCTTTGCTTTTATCCTGATTTTAAGGCCCTATATCCCAGCAACCCTTCAGGAAAGGCTACAGTGGATATTTTGAGAGCCAGGTACAATTTCAATCCCTAGTTCTAAAACCAAAATAGCATTTGGGTACCTGAAACACTACCCAGAAGTCTATCTCAGCGTCATATCCATTTACATCTATTAGGGAACCACAAAGGTCTGAAGACCCCAAACCAGAGTAGGTGAAGACACACAACCGACCAGGGCCTAACAGGACTCTGGACACTTACGCTCCCTGCAGAGCAGGTTTCCCCTCCAACTTCCGTGTTTGTATCGAGTCCTAGTCCCGGTCGTTCTGACCCCACATATTGCGTGTGTTACCAAGAAGTGCGTGGGATGACCTGGGGGGAGACCACGAAGGAGCAAGTGGGAACACCTGGGGCTCCGGTACAAACCAGTGCTGGAGCACTCTGGGAGCTCAGCAGAGCAGCCAAGCTCTTCCCAGCCCTCCCGGCAGTGAGCACTTTGGTCAGTAATCTCACCACGGATGTGTGTGATGTGGCGACGGCCAGAATGGCAGCTCTGAAGGAAAGCAAGGACAGCTTCTCTGGTCGAGACCAAATACCTGCTTTTCATTTCACTGCTCAGAGGACACCCACTAATGACCTGCTTCTACAAACACAGACTCAAACCCATCTACTCGTGCCCGGTCTTCCCTAAAACTATGTAAAGATTCACCATCCACTCAGCTGCCCAACCTGGGACTCATCCTTGTCTCCTGGCTGCCTCTGATTCTCCACCCCAGTATCTGATTGGTTGTGTGGACTCAAACTCTGGCCGGAGTAACCAGAGAAACACAATGCAAGCCACATATAGTGTTTAAAATTTTCTAGTAGTCGCACTGAAAAATCAAGTGGAAATCATTTTAATAATATCTTTTTAACACAATATATCAAAACATACTATCATTTCAACATATACTCGATATAGAAATCATTAATAAAGTTTTATATTTTGTTTTATACTAGGTCTCCTAACTCTAGTGTGTATTTTCTAGTTTCTACACATCCCGGCACAGACTAGCCACGTTTCAGGCGCTCAATAGCCACATGTGTTAGTGGCTACTGTATCAGACGGTGCATGTCGAGGGCCTTCAAACTGGCTCCCTGATTCTCCTCTCCCCAACTAATAAGCCTCCACATTGTCACCTACCTTCTTTCTAGAATATCAAGCTCAACCGAACAGTAAAGATGACAAATGAGCAGCTACCATTCACTGAGCAATGCCTCCTATAGGCCAGAATCCATAATTTGCCTAATTTAATTCTCACAATGGCCCTGTAAGGTAGGTGTACAACCAACCCATTTTATAAATGAGGAAATTAAAGCTCAGAGTGATTAAATATTTTGTCCAAGATCACACAGATGGTAAACCACAGAGTCAGGATTTGAACGAGGTCTGGCTGACGCTAAAAACCTTGGCTTTTTTCACTCTACCACACTGCTTTAAGTTATGGCAGAAAAATCAATGGATTATTATGCAGCCATTAAAAGTAATAATTAGAAAGAGCAAGCAGCAACATGAAAAATGTTTAAAGGATATTAAGGAAAAAAGCAGATCGCATTTTGTAAAAAGCATGTAAACAGTTGGGTAAGGCCTGGAAGGAAATAGGAAACAAATAAAAGCAGCCGATTTGAAAATGTGAAGGAATTAGGAGTGAATGAGTGAGTGAGTGAGTGAGTGAGTGAGTGAGTGAGTGTGTGTGTGTGTGTGTGTGGTACGCGGGCCTCTCACTGTTGTGGCCTCTCCCGTTGCGGAGCACAGGCTCCGGACGCGCAGGCTCAGCGGCCATGGCTCACGGGCCCAGCCGCTCCGCGGCATGTGGGATCTTCCCGGACCGGGGCACGAACCCGTGTCCCCTGCATCGGCAGGTGGACTCTCAACCACTGCGCCACCAGGGAAGCCCAGGAGTGATTTTTTTCCCCTTTTGAGGTCAGTTAAAAACAAACAAGCAAAAGAGCTAATAGACTCACCTTTGATAGCTCCCCAAACAAGTATGATTAAATAAGGTTCAAACTTCTTCACACAACCTTCCAGGCTCTGTATTAACTGGGCTGCAGCCAACCTTCTCCTTGTTTTCCTCCCACGAGCCCTAAGTCCCGGGCAAGCTGCTTTTTCACACCTTCCTTCTCCCAGAACCATCTTCTGCTTCTCCCTTTCTTATCCTTCGAAACGTACCTCCAGCGTCACTGTATAATGCCTCCAGTGATAATTCCTCATCCCACTTTCCACAGCGCTGTGCACACCTACTGCAACATTTCCACGATGATTTATGCCTGTCTATAATATGCCTCTTTTCCCAGACTCTAAACTTCCTGAAGGCACGGAGGCGTCCACTTCATCTCAGTAACCCTAGCACCTAGAAAAGTCAATGTCTGCTGAACTGAAGGGTCTATTTGGATTAGAAATTTGGGATTGAGAAGGGATGTTACTCTGACCCGTGGACCTATAAGAGGAACGCAAGCAGACACACTTATCAGTGGTGGAACCAAAGGGTTTTTCTAGGGGGAAATGACTAACTGTGGCCTTTATTTTTCAAACCCAAATGGCCCTTACATGAGTTAGCAGCCCTTGGGGAAGGCCAAGCTGCCTGACAGAAGTCAGTGCCTCTGCAGATGCTCCTATGGCTTGAGGTTTCATTCAAGAACCTTCTTTGTTTTCCTTCTTGTCTCTTCTCCCAAAACAAACACCCAAATAAGCTTGAGACTTCAGGCTTCCTGCAGCCACTGAACTGCAGGGAACCTCATCTAGGATGATACCGTGATTGGCTATCATCTAGCCAGCGACAGTATGGCCCTGAGCTTGAGGCCAGGGTGGAAGGAGGCAGGCAGAGAGGGATGGGAGAAGGAGAAAGAAGAAAGCTGTAAGTGAGAAAGAGGACAAGTTCAGGCCTGAAGAGAGAGCGTGGGGAGGGGAGTAGGGACAAGAGCACTAAATATGCCAAGCGCCTACTCTGTGCCGAGCCCAGGGCTGGGGGTGGACACACATGGTCCACTTTTCATCATTACAGCCCAGGGAGTGTTATTGTCCCCTTTACAGATGGGGAAAGAGGTTATTAAAACACTTCGTGATGCTTTAGCACGTAAGGATTTTAGGGCTCATCTCAAATTTGTATTACAGACATAGCTTCTCTACTAAGTGACAACACTGAAACTCTGCAGGATCAGGTACTGAAATACCGTGAGCCTTGGGTTTGGATAAGAGCTCTGCCACTTCTACCTTTGGTAGAAGGTGACTTTGGGTAAATTACTTAGTCTTTGACCCTCAGTTTACTCTCTGTGAAAATGCGAATGATAATACCCCCTTTGCTGAGCTGCTAATAAGAGTTAAGGAGGGCTTCCCTGGTGGCGCAGTGGTTGAGAGTCCGCCTGCCGATGCAGGGGACGCAGGTTCGTGCCCCGGTCCTGGAGGATCCCACATGCCGCAGAGCGGCTGGGCCCGTGAGCCATGGCCGCTGAGCCTGCACGTCTGGAGCCTGTGCTCCGCAACAGGAGAGGCCACAACAGTGAGAGGCCCGCGTACCGCGAAAAAAAAAAAAGAAGAGTTAAGGGGATTACGTGTGAAGGCAGCCTGGCACATAGCAGTGAGGGGGGACAGGTGTCGTGGAATTTTTCTACTGAAAGCCGTTCACTGGAGGTCTAATTTCATACTGTGGCACTGGTGGGCTTTGAGATTCATGTCCTTTAAGACTTAAGGACTTGTTGCATTTGAACAACTCCAGACAGATGTGCTATCCTCTCTTTGCTCATTGCTCCTCATCAGCTGTACACAATTAAGCAATGGCCTGATTTTGCTGCCCTACAACACATGCATCAGAAGTTCAAGAAACATTCTTTGTCGAAAAAAAGCAGTAACACCTACATTCTATACAGTGTTTTACAGAACCTCACAACAGCCCAATGGGACAGGAGATCCCTGGGTGGTACTAGAGTGTTCCCAAGTTTGTGGCAAGACAATTGCTAGCCTCTCGATCTCCACCCAACACTAGTCAACATTTATATCACTTAAGCTAATAACCTCTCCCACCATCCCACCCTGTTTATGCCCTCTCTCTGCACTCTCTTGATGATGATAATTTCTCCGTAGTGTCTCTACTTGTTTGGAGAGAAAGGGGGAAGATCCCTGTCAGACAGTAGGTCATTTGGACAAGAAGTTATGGAGACGTGTTTATAGAAAGGAAAACACACTCCCAATCCCTCTCTGACCCGCCCCCCCCCACTCCCAGCCCCAGTACGGAGCTCACCTCCGACCACATCGGTGAGCTCACAAAGCCACAACAGACCACCTGCTCTTTTTACACCTACCTGTTTCTAATTACAGCCTATGGCCAGGGCTATAGCCACACAGGTAAACAACAAAGTAAAATGGTAACAGTGACTGGAGAGGAAACAGGAGCATTCACTTCCAAGGCTTCTGGTGCACACAGCTGATGAGGTCCAATGTGAAAGGAATTAATTAGAGTGTGGGTAGACAGCACAAACACAGTACATAGGCAAACCAGTCCCAGGACCTGAAGAGCACTTAAGGCGGACCTTAACAGCTTAAGTCCTATCTCTTAGGACAAAGGATTTTGGACAAGTGAGCCGTGCGTGAACACAAACCTTGCCAGAAGAAGAGTAGGACAGACAAGGGTGTTTTGCTTAGTGATCATGGTAAGCTGAGCAGACAAAACAGCTGGCAACTCCAAAGTCACTCCTGATGAGATGTACAAGTCCCTGGGTGGGCTCAGGGTAGAATTCAGGTCAGTTCAGCAAAACCACACTTGGCACCCACTAGGTGCCACACACTGAATGGAGGGTGGAGGGGACATAGAGAAAAGTAGGCAGTTTCCCGTCCTTAAAGAACCTGGGACCTAGTTAACCTCCGCTTTGACACCATCTTTCTATTATACCAAATGCAGCACGGCCTCAAGAAAAGATCAAAGACAGGCTGGATTTTACAAAGTACACGCAAAGAACCAGAACCACCAGCAAAGGCATCAGAGGCATGACAGAAGAAATGTGGCATACATTTGAGCGCACGCACACACACTCACACTTGTACACTCAGGCCCTGCTCCGCACAGAAGGTCAGTCCTCTGACTTAGTCCTCTTCGCAAGTCCTAAAAGAAGCCTCCTTTCCATCATCCACATTCACTCCTACTATAGTCCCAAGAGAGTCATCAAAGTACATCACTGAAGGTAGGTAAGAGACTTAGAGCTAATGGAAGCCTATGAGGACTGCTGAAGCCTCAAGCTTTGTCGTTGTCACTTCTCACACTGTGTTGTACCTTATTTATATACAAGTCTCTCCTGGACACATAATAGATACTCAGTGAATGTTTGCTAAGCTGTAAAGACCTACCTCCAAGATCTCTTCCAGGCCTGACTCTATTTGGTCCTTGGAGTTTGGATCCGGTGAACCCCAGGGCTGCTTCTGATGCAAAGCAGAGCTTGAGCAGGGGAAGGTGATGCATGGGTGTCTGAGATCTCCGTCCCTATCGCCCTGCCTCTGGGGAGCCCAACGGGGTTCTTATTCAGGGGAGAAGACAAGCAGGACACAGGGCTTCCCTTCTCAGCACTGGAGCATGATGTGGGTGAGGGCAGGCTTGCCAAGGAGGAGACGAGGGAGAGTGTGGGGAGAAACAGGCGCCCAGGGAAACTCGCTTCCATTCGCTAGGCAAGTTCCCAGCACCCACTCTACGTCAGGCAGCAGTTGGGCCACCAGCTCTTGTCCCCTGGAGTCCTGCACTTCCCCCATGGAAGCGCCATCACGCTAATTATTTATGGTCTGCCCGACCGCTAGACCAAATGCTCAGGGAGCAGGAATGGCGGTGATCTTATTACAGGGGCGTCTTGAGTGTATAACACGGTTCGAGGTATCAGCAAACACCCATTGAGTGAACGAATTACAACCCAAAACACAAAAGTGAAAGGTCATGGCAGAGAGGAGAGAGAACTGTAGTCACATAGTCAAGAGGGAGCTTTTTCTCAGGAGGGGAAGCTGGGCCTTTAGGAAGTTTGAGGATTGAAAAGACTGACTTACTCTGTTAGGCAACATGATTACCACCAATTCCAATTAAGCTGTCACCTGCAGCCATTTTCTGTGCCCCTTCCTCATGATGACTAAGCAACCAATGGCACCAGGCCCATACCCATATCCTCCCCGGGACTCAAAACTGGTCTCCGGTTCTGTGACCCAGAGTGAATGAGGATCAGGCTGCCACTTCTTGACCTGTCCACTCCTGGGGCCGATTCAAGCAAATGCTGGGCTAAACCAGCCCCAACTCCAACTCGTCGGCACACTCACACCTCAACCCCTAACACACACACACACACACACACACACACACACACACACTAACCCTTAACAGGCTCTTGCATGCTGGCAGGAAATCTGAAGCACTTAAATGAAAAGCTAAGCCATGGGGCAAAATGGCTGAACTGCTAAGTCAGGGCCAAGACGGGATCAGAAGCTGCCTCTCTTTAGCTGGCACCTGACCTGACTACACTGTGACACAGACAGTGTCTTTCCTAGACTTTCCTTCAGGCAAGAAGCCCTTAACCCGGACATTTAGGAGGAACCACTTTGGCGCAGGACAGTAGCTTCTCTCACACAAGCATGTTGAAGGGGAAACAGATCACATCAGTAAATTATCTAGAACAATGACTGGTTCAAAGCAGTTGTTCAATAAATGACAGCAACTTATTCAATTTGAGTCACTTCCTTTAGGGTTACTTGTAGAAGTACCTTCATTAGTCTGATCCTTGTTACAGATTTATCCCTAATATTTCAACAAAAGAGGTTTAAGAAGAGGTAAACATCTCAGGGGCCAGACACCTCTACCTAGGCTTTCCAGGCATCCTGCTCTGGGCATGTACACGCACTACCTCTAAGAGAGACGAACAAAACACGCACACGCACACACACACAGGCACACGTGTGCACATGTGCTCACACAGCAAACAACTCCAGCTCCAGCTGGGAAGTATGATTTAGAATCATGACAGTTTACTTTTTTCCTGTCTGACCTCATGCAAACCGACTTTCTCCACCTCTCTGACCCCCAAATATACACATTCAGTCCCCGACCCACCCCCAATCTTCCTCACTTAGAAAGCTCTTTTAAACCATCTAAAACTTAAAATAAATACCAGTTTGGAAACCTGAGGCATGCTCCAGTCCGTCTGTCCCCACCTTCTGCTGGAAGCCTCTGACCCCAACTCCTGTCAGCCCTCCCCAACTTGGGAAGCCCAGTGGCCTCCGTGCAGGGCTGGCACACGCAGAGAAAACAAACACATGGCGTCCTGCCAGCTGGGTCAGGCACCACTATTTATAGCAGAGCGAAGTGTGGGGAATTGGAGGCGTGATGAAGGGTGGGGGGCGGAGGGGATAGGGATAATTCCAGATGCTCCTCCCAGGCTCCACAGCTGCAGAGGATCCCTGCTGATGGTCTGCCGGCCCAGGTGCAACCCATCCTGTGTGACTAATACCTTCGCTGAGCCTCCCAGGGTAGAGGGCCTGTTATCTTGCTCATTACTGTAGCCCCAGCATCTATCTCTAGGAGCACAGTAAGTATTTGTTAATTAAATGAATAGATGAGCTTTTTTTCTTCCTGCCTACCCCACAAGGCTGCAGATGGAGGAGCTGTTGTAGGTGGAGGGGAGGTGAGTGAGGAATGCCTAGAACAGCGCTTCTAAAAATCTATCGGTTGTTAAAACGTGCTAGCAAAAAGAATGTAGGGAATGCTCTGTTAAGAAAAGCAAATTAGGTTTCTTTAGTGCAGGCCTTTTCAGAGCCTTTAATGGGCTGTTACGTATTGTGAGTCACCGAAAGGGGGGTAGAGTATGCACTGAAAGCTGAACTCACTCAACCACAGGCCTGGACTTATTTGACCACAGGCCTGGACTGACTTGACCACACTACTCTTTTTTTCTCAGAGTACCATTAGTGGGGAGAATTTCATCAAATACACTTCGGGAAATGTTGGCCTAAGAGGTTCCTGGAGAATATCCCAAAAACAACTTGTAAAACAGCATCCCATGTTTGTAATTTTTAAAAATTACGTGTGAATATGTGGTGTACAGTTATTTGGATTGTCATAGGATAAGGTCAGGAGACACTTACATGTTAACATCAGTTATGGTGAAGGGCCGGAAATTTGCATTTTTTATACCAAACACTTAAGAAATATTCCAAGTGAGTGTGGAGTTATTTTTGTAATTAAAAAGGTAAATTAAAAAAAAAAAAAACTATCCCAGGGCTTCCCTGGTGGCGCAGTGGTTGAGAGTCCTCCTGCCGATGCAGGGGACACGGATTCGTGTCCCGGTCCGGGAAGATCCCACATGCCGCGGAGCTGCTGGGCCCGTGAGCCATGGCCGCTGAGCCTGCGCGTCCGGAGCCTGTGCTCCACAACGGGAGAGGCCACAACAGTGAGAGGCCCGCGTACCGCAAAAAAAAAACAAAAAAAAACTATCCCCAAATATTATCATGTCATCACTGAAATTTTATCTTCCCATAGGCCCAGGGGCCTCATTTCCTAACAACTCCTTGGGCTGTAAAATGTTGCTCTTTGCTCCATGATCACATCTAAAGTGTTTCCTGTGTCTATATCCAACAGTCAACGTCTTCGGCTTATAAAGAACCCCTCCCCTAATTCCAGGATTCTGTTGCATCCACACAATGTGGACAAGTATTTTGGAAAAAATGAAAACACATTTAATATTCTTTTAGCAACCTTTACTAATCTGAAATTACTTTGTTTAGTAAATTGTATAAAATATCCACCAAGCACTTCGTTTGCTGCAATTACGATGTTGGGCATATTAACATTTAAGGACTGCCTTCTTTTCCTGCTAAATCACTAATTTCCTAACTGATTTGTAAATGTAATTAAAAGTCATTCAGATTCAGTGAATGTAACACACCAGGTTTTGTTGTAATATGAGATTAAGGCAAATATTTAGAATTGGAAGAAATATTCCATCTTAGCATAAAAGAGTATGTGACCATTTGCTGAGTTACTATGTGTGAGATGATGTGCATGTATTATCTTGTCTAACCTCTAAGTAACTCTGTGAAGGAGGTAGTACTGTCATCTCCATTTTACAGATGCAGCAATTGAGGCTTAGAGAGGTTAAACATCTTGCTCAAGTAAAGGATTCAAAGCCAGGGTTACCTGCTTTCCCTGCCTGCTGGTCTTGGTGTCCTTGGTAGATTCAAGCAGACAAACCGAAAAAGGAAACTGAGGAAGGCTGAAAAAAACCAAAATCAGCCTGGGTTGGAGTCATGCACTAGCCACCATGTTTCGGGAGGGACTGGTTCGTCAGGTCCCACAATGAACTCTGTAGCCAACTCATGAGGATGCTCAGTCCCCCACCCCAGCGGGAGTCAGCCCTGAGTGAGCGCCTCAATCCCATCCACAAGTTGGCCATGGCCCTCTGAGTCTGGATCCATGTAATATGCACCAGCCTGTAGTGAGAGACAATAAAATTCTTCCATTTCTTAATCTGACCTCTCTCATCTTCCTTCTGTTCTTACATAAGCATAAGATTGGAGGTTCCCAACGCTGGCTGCATGGAAAAATCATTCGGGGACACTAAGACACATCAACACCTGGGCAGCACCTCAGGCAAATTCACTTAGAGCCTGTGGAAGTGGGGCCCAGGTATCAGCATTTTCAAAACCCTTTCCTGGAAACCGTAATGTGCAGCCAGGGTTGAGAACCCCTGGGAGTCTCCGCCATGGATTTGTGGGTCATTTTGACAGAGAAGGTCTGCCAGAAACGCCTTGGTTGCACTGGATGCCACGGTTGAAATTGCGAGTTTTGTATAAAGATGTTCCCTGCTCTATTATTTTTAGTGAAATTCTTGCCATTTTTAAAGCTATTTTCTTTTATTCCACAAATTGAATATCTTAATACACTTTAACAAATAAAACATTTTCTCAAAGTTTCTCTCAGATATCCCCAGATATTTTCTGGACTTTCAGATTCCTAGTTTTCTCCTCTTCACAAAGAAATAAAAACCCAAGAAGAGACCACCATTGCAAACAGCACCTACTTTGGGGGCCAAGACGGCTTCCAGAGTAGCAAAGGTGACACTTAAACAGGTCCCTGGGCCACAGTCACCCCTGCTGGGGCCACCACCACTTCTGGGGGGCAGAGAGCTTAGCAGGAGACAGAAGTTTTCCAAGCATATGCACATTTTAGCGTTTGCACATGAAAACCTGAAGTGCCCGTCAGTGATTCCCTTAACAAATTGAGAACAGTCTCAGGGGCTCACAGACCACTAGGAAGTAGAACAGGTGTTGGCTGTCCAGGGGTCCCACATCCACTTAACACCAGATTGCACCAGTGGGCTTTGGCTCCCCTGGAACTGGCTTTTTGACATCCCAAAGGGTTAACAGCTCAGCCTCTAGCTTCCGGCCTTCCCTTCCCCAAGAAGTGGATTTTCAGTATGGTCCCTGCCGGGGCGGAAGCAGCACCTCACCCCAACCTTAGAGACTTGGGTCCCGCCCAGCCCCTCCCCACCTGCGGCCCTCCCACTCCAGGAATGAAGCTGTTGCTACCCAGCGTATACCAAGACTGGTTTCCTCTCCTTCCAAATCCATTTTGTGTCTTAACTTCTGCCAAGGATAAAAATTAAAACACTCACACACACATCACGCGTGTATGCGAGGACAGAGCTCGAAGTTTAAACTGAAAAAGACCAGGCAGGGAAGGGAGGGGCAGGTCGCTGATCCAAGTCGGGGCCTGGAGACTTCCCTGGGGTCTGTGTGGGCCCTGGCACACCCTGCCTGAGGCCCCTGCTGGCTACACCCAGGGTCAGACCTGAGCCGGGGTTTGCAGCATCTCCCCTCCTGTTCCTCCAACACCCATTTCATACCACCCCAAACGCTGCCCAGGGGGCCACAGAGCAGCCGAGCTGCCCAGCACTCCACAGGCTGGAAGCAGACTCTGGTCCTCACACTTGGAGGAGCCCGTTCCTTGCCAACTCCAAAATGAATAAAAACAGTGCTTGGAATGACACGCGGGCCCTGGTGGCATAGGTGGCTTGCGGACTGCTTCTGGCCACCCAGAGAAATGGGTCTGGAGCTGGAGCCTCTGTTCTTAGACCCCTGTCCCCCCATACCCGGGTCTGCAGACACCTGGATCTGGGGACCAGGCAGAGAGCAGCTCTGATCCAGCTCTCTCCTGTCATCTCTTGCTGCTGACTTCTTCCTTCTTGGCCAAACCAGGAGCCCCTGCATTGCAGAATGATCACGCCTAACCTTTCACCCATTCAGGATCCCCCAGAGTTCAGATAATGGCCCCTTACTCAACTCTAAACGCCATCAGCTGCCCCTTTGCCTCCCCAAATGGTGAACTAAGTACTCACATCACTTACACCTGTCCACTCTGACTCATACAATCCTTTGCCTTACAAGTCAATAAACACTTATTGAACACTCATTCAATACGAAGCTCCGTGGATCCAAAGATAAAGTTCAAGCTTTCTCTAAGAGCTCAGCATCTGGTAAAGGAGACACACAGAAACATCTCAGAGCACCGTGGAGTGACTGAGAATCAAACCCGAGGGCCCTGGGCTGGGGTTCTTTCTTTTCCACGCCCCTGTTAGGAGGGCGTGGGAAGACTGGATCACACACTTCTTTTGGAAAAAGTACCCTTGTGGCGTTCATCCTTGTCCTATCTGCACACAGAGCAGAGTAATGAAAACAAAGTAGTATTTAAAAAACTCTTTTGTCTTGATAATTGTTGAATCTGGGTGATGGGTACATGGGGCTCATGATACTCTTCTTTCTGCTTTTGTGTAGTTGAGTTTTTAAATAATAATGAAACTTGCTTTTTCAATAGGATGACTAGAACAAGATCATCCCAAACCTTCTCAGTCCTGCACCAACTTCCAGGACGCCCGCCCCACCCCCACCCCCACCCAGCCCCCATGTCACCTCAGTTAAGCCAAAGAGCACTGTCCGGCAGGTTTCCACGAGCGCCCAGGTTCTGGTAATGGAGGGCAGTATACCTCTCTTCAACCTTTAAAGGCTCCCTAGTGTTGGGCCAAAGAGGCAGCCCCACCCCTGAAAGGGTACTGCTGGCCGCAGCCAGAGGAGGCTCTGAGAAGCCTATCTCCTTGGTGCTCTGGCTTGGGAACCTGGACCCTGTTGGCTGCCCCCCCATGCCCTCTGCTTCCTTTCTGGGTTCCCTGTCCTGGATGGGCCTTCCCCAGAACCCTGAGCATATCTCTCCAATGACAGGTCCCCAGTGTTGGCGGGCTTTTTCCTGATGGCAGAACCAACCAAGTGCACAGGCTTCAAGGTCCGAGTGAAAGACCATCACTTTTCTCTGGACCTCCATGTTTCTACCTATAAAATTCCCAAACATACCGTAAGTGACACAGCTCTTTAAAGAGCCAAATTCTCCGAGAATATGGGCTCTTGGGAAGGAGCTATAAATCAGTAGCTTATCTCAAAAGCCAAAGTAATAATAATCATGATGATAATAATGGTGACATCTAGCACCTCCTCTGAGCCAAGGGCTCTTCCAATGAGAGAAGGTAGATAATGCAGTTCAACGTGAAATGACCTCTTGCTTGGATTTGGGAAATATTCAGAATCCAAGTTATAAGTGTCTTGAGGGCAGCACGCATGGCGCTCAATAATCTGTTGGCTGATCAACTGAAAGGCCACTCTTTAATGGTTACAAACACGTCTTTGGGGCCACGTGGAAAATGCCTGAAGAGGCATGAACAGCACTGCTCTAGGCAAGGTTTTTTGCTGGGTCTTTGGATAACCAGAAACAGCTCAGTGTGGAAGCTCAGTGACTGAAGGGAGGCTGGCTGCAGCGGGCACTGTGATTTTCAGAGGGTGGGAAACAGGTCAGAACCCCCTGCCCGAGGAAGGGTAACACACCTCATTTTGGCTGAGGTTCAGAGAAACAAGGCCTCACTGCCTTTCCCCCATCTAGACCATGGGCGTTAGCGCTGGCACTTTGGTTAGTGTCCTTGTGGAGGGAAAATGAGTTCTGCTGGCTAACACTCCATCACAACGGGGCAGGCTGGTCCTCTTTACCTCGTGACTTTGAAAGCTGTAGAACTTAGCTGTTCAGGAGCCTCCCTGTTCCACGGCCATGGAGGCTTTTTCTAGAGAGGGAAGTTGGGCAGTGGTGGGTAAAATTGGGACCCTGCCCTGGTTTCCCACAGATTGTTCTGTAGAGAAAGTGCTAGAGAAAACCCAGACTGCCCTGGAGACTTCCTTCCACCAACACTTGCTGGAGCTTCACACGTGTGGCGAGGCCACGCCGCGTTTCCCTGCACAACCTGCCCTAACAGGCGACCACGCTGCTGGGAGGTCCTGGCATGGCCCCCAACTGGACAGAATGCCATTCCTCGACTAAAGGGTTATTTTTTAATACATCACAAGATATTTATAAACAGCGTTTCTCAGATTTCCCCCCCCCCCCAAAATCAGGGGGAAAAAGTCCCATCCAAATGCTTTGTCAGATCATGTACTTATCTTTTGGTTTAGCAAACGTGGTCCCTGCTCCTTGACACACACAGCCTGGCTGCACCTACAGAAGCCGGTCCGGGATTCTCCCACAGAACCTCCTGGGGGGACAGCACGTGAGGAGGTGACTCAGGAATGAAGGCTGGATCTGGCAGGGAACATGGGTCTCACCCTCCCATGTTCAGCAGTTCTCTATCCTTAGCCTCCGCAGGCAAACTGTGACAAGGGCCAAGGCCTCCCATGTGTTGACGGTCAATCATCAGTCACAGCCTTCCAGATGCTGGAGCGAGACCCAGGAAGACAAGAGGGTGCAGGCACACCACCCTGATTCCACAATTAACAACAAAAGCAAGGACGGCTTGCCTGTAGACAGTACTTCTCTGAAGAGTTTAAGGAGCGTTAAACACTCCACTGCATTAGCGCTCACAGTCTTGATGACACACCCGGGACAAGTACTATTAGTCTCCACTTACACAGGGTGCAAGTCGGAAGAACCACTGAATGGCAGCCCAAGAGCTCTCGGCAAGTCCCTGAACAGGATACAGATGGGAGGGTGGGCTAGGCAAAGAGCAAGCCAGAGGACGAGGTGGTAAGGACTGGGATGACTGGCATGGAGTTTCTACCGTCTGAGAGCTGACTTTCCAAGGAGGCCATGTCTTCTTTCTCCTTTTTACTGAACTCTGAGGCACCTGTCTGGTGTCCTTGGAAGTGAGGAGGTGCCAGCTGGCCTCAGCTCTTCGTTTACTCCACATAGAAGCAACAGAAGCTGGGGTCTAAGTCTCAGTCCCTGCTCCTCAGGGTTGGAACCCTCTTCACCTAGTACACCCCTTTCCTCTCAGCCCTGGAACGTTTCAGCCTGCTTCAACCAGGTGGCCCACGTGACCCCCATTCACATGCACTTCTCTTTCCTCTAACGGGCCCAGAGTTGGAGCCCAGCTGGAGGAGGTCCTCCTTCTGTTCTAGTGATAAAATCCATCGTTATCCCTCATCCCCCAAGAGCCTCACTGTTTAATGACTGGTGAGGGCACTGAATACTGGGGTTCCTGCCACCCCCCCGCCAAGGAATCCTCATTTGTGAGGCTGACTGAAGAAAGAAGCACTTCTTGGCAGGGGAAGCGTTCTCACTCTCTTTGTGCCTGATCGGTCTTCCTGCTTAACGACCACAAAACAAGCCCTGAAGCTCAGTGCCTCCCAGGGCTCAGCACAGACACCACTGGGGCTGAGACATCAACTTCGGCGGCTGGGGGAGCTGTGGCTGCCGCCAGATGCGGCGTGAAGGAGTGCTGCCCGCCCTGCCTGACTGGGAGGCTCACTTCCCCGCCGCTGTCCAAAGCTCCAGAGCAACTAAACCAAACTAGCAAGGAGGAAGGCAAACGGCCCGGTGCTCCTCCTGTCTCTCTACTTAAGAGCGTGACAGAAGGTCTGCACAGCCGATACTTCCAGATGTGGAACCAAAACACAGGCAGCAACCGACAGTTTACCAGCCTGGGCTGAACTCCAGTAGCACCAGCGCCAGGCGTGTCCAGTGGGTGACGACAGAGAAGCAGCACTGCAGACCCGTGGGCTCTGGGCAGGTGGGTCTCAGCACTGGCTGTGGGCTCCTCCGTTGTCAGCGCCTTGCACCCCAGCTGGATGTACGGTGTGAGGGGGCATGGCGTGGAGAAGGCCATGTTTAAAACTGGAGGAGATTGCTAAGTGAAAGAAGCCAACCTGGGAAGACTATATATACTGTAGGATTCCAACTACATGACATTCTGGAAAAGACAAAACTACAAAGACTGTAAAAAGAGCAGTGGTTGCTGCTCCACCAAATAGGTGGAGCACAGGGGATTTTTAGGCAGTGAAACTATTATTCTGTCTGATACTATAATAATGGTGGATATGTATCATTACGCATTTGTCAGAACCACAGGCTGTATAATGCAAAAAATAAGTCTTAATGTAAACTATGGACTTTAATTAATAACGATGTGTCAACATTGACTCATCAATTCTAACAAACACATTACACCAACGTAAGATGTTAGTAATTCGGGAAATTGGTAGGGGTGGAGGGGTATGAGGTAACTCCCTGTAATTTTCACTTAATTTTTTTCTATAAACCTAAAACTGCTTTTTTAAAAAAGCCTATTAATTTCTTTCTAAGTTAAAAAAAACCTGGAGGAGGAGGTTTGGACTATTCCCCAGCTCCCTGAGATGCTGTAGATGTTGGGTCTGGGGATCTTGGTAGTGTAATTTCTCAGGCACGTTTGTTGTCAGCAGGAGGCCTCTTGGGATATTTGCCCTTATTTTTACGCTTCCTTAGCTTCTAAATCTAGAGCCAAGCTAGAAATGACTGAGATGCAATTTGAAGTCAGATCTATCCCCCTCTGGGTAGACATCCAAACCTCCTATTCCTTGTATTCCAGGCTGTCAACTCTCCAGCCACAGAGACAATTTCTGTCACCATGGGGCCTGACTCCACCAGGCCCCCACATGTAGGGAACTGAGCTAGTCTCAAATTCATCCCGTGTTCCTCACGTCTCAGATGCAACAGAACTCCCATTCAACTGTGCAAAGAGAAGGGAGCAGTACAGTGGATGGTCCAGGCACACTTAGGAAATTCCAGATGAACAACTAGACTATAAACTTTTGATGGAGTGAGGATGCCCTGGGCTTCTCTGCAGCTCCCAGCCTGGCCCAGCACAGTGCTGGACACAAAGTCCATTCTCAGTAAACTCCTCTTGAGTGATGCAGAAGGGCCAGAGAGGCATCCATTCTCACCCTCCTCTTACAGATGGAACAGTGGCGCAAAGGCACATCCACGGACATTCCTGAAGTCAGTCACCTTGAGGAAGACAGAGGAACGGAGCTACTTCTGCTGCGGCCTAGCACGCTGCTTTCCAGCTTTTCTAAAACAGACGCCCTCATAGTATTAGAATTCCCTGCCCCTCTCTCCCACAGTCCCCCTGTATACATATACCCAGAATGCATTTTTCTTATATAAATCCTTAGGTAATTATTTCATTCTGTTTGAAACTCTTATTATACTCATTTTGAGATTCAGGAAAGACCTGTAGACTAGTAAAAAGAAAAATTGAGTACCAATTATATCCCAGAGTCTACTCCAGGCACTGGGGAGGTGGTGAGGCGCAAAATGAAGTCCCTGACCCTGTGGATCTCTCCTTCTAGAGGCTAAGCACGCAATAAGGAGATGAACAAGTAGAGATATGTCAGCAGGTGTAACGCTGAGAAAGAACAGATTAGGTTGAAGGAAGAGAGAATGACAGTGGGAGTGTGATTTAATAAAGGGCAGTCCAGTGAGGGCAGCCATGAAGCAGACACCTGAATGAAGTGAGGGAGGGGCTGTGCAGCTATCAGGGAAGTACCTCCCAGGCAGCGGGCAAAGCCCCGGAAGGGAGGCTGTCCTGCTTAGGCGGAGGAGCAGCAAGGAGGCCACTGAGGCTATGGAGCGAATAGGGGAGGTGAGGGCACGGACAGTGTGTGGCATTTTCTCTGCATGAAAGCAAACCATGGACAGTTTTGAGCAGAGAACTGACCTCGCCTGGCTCCTCTTTTGGAAGCTGACACTGACTTCTCCATGAAGAACAGACTGTGGGCAGGGAGGTCAGGGCTGGGTGGAGGCAGGGAGAACGCTTAGGAAGCTACTGCAATAGAGCAGGTAAGAAATGTTGCTGGAAGACAAGGATGGTGAGAAGCTGCAGGATTCTGAATACATCTTAAAAATAAAGCCAACATCATTTGCCAACTTAAAGTGGAGTATGAGAGAAAGAACAGAGTCCAAGGTGACTCTCAGGTTTTGGGTCTCACCAGCAGAATGGAATATGCTGAATCAGGGAAGAAGCAGAGAAGGCCGGGTGGGAGCTGTCTTCCCAGTGACCAGGCCTGAAGATTGGTACCTACGGGGGCACCTGGGGCACAGCCTTGACCCACTGTGGGCTCCTCTCTTTCCCCATCTTCTCATTCCCTCATCTCTATAGAGCCTTGAGCCAGTGGGGGGTTCCATCAGTGCAGCCTTCCACCTACTCCTCTTTCCAGCTGCCCAATCCATCGATAACTCTCCTTCCAGTCTGTTTTTCTTTCCTTTCCTTTCCTATCCTATTTTTTTTTTTTTTTTTTTTTTTTTTTGCGGTACACGGGCCTCTCACTGTTGTGGCCTCTCGCATTGCGGAGCACAGGCTCCGGACGCGCAGGCTCAGCAGCCATGGCTCACGGGCCCAGCCGCTCCGCGGCATGTGGGATCCTCCCGGACCGGGACACGAACCCGTGTCCCCTGCATCGGCAGGCGGACACTCAACCACTGCGCCACCAGGGAAGCTCTTTCCTTTCCTATTAACGGCCACCTTCTCCTGAATGCTCACAATGCATTTTGTGCGCTTTATATGCAGTATCTTGCTTTCCCTTTGCGACAACTTTAAGAAACTAGGGTTTCAGAGTGGAGGTGACTAGCCCAGGGTCATAACACCTACCACCTGGCAAAGCTATGTTCAAATCCAGGCCTGTCTGGTTCCAAAGCCCGCCCTTAACCAGGATGCCACACCATCTCCAACCTGGAAGTGGCCCCAGAAACATGGATCCCTCCTGCAACAACCGTCTTTCTCCAGCACTTCCTTTTGCTGATAAGATTCACTCCAAGCCTCTGCTCTCAGATGGGGTCACCCCAACTCTCCTCAGACTCCCCTGTTCCTTCCCCTCTCAGGAAGAGTGCGAACCAGGATCCTCTTGCCACGACAGCTTTTCTTCTCCCTGAGGCCTTCACTGTCTCTTCCCACAAGAGAGGGAAAAGCAGCTTATCTGGCAATAGGACCTAACTGCCTTCAGTTCAGGCCTCTGCTCTTAGAAAACAAACACAACCACAGAAGCAGATGCAGCCCTTGTGCCTAGACTCTGACCTCTGGCCAGTTCCCTCAAATGTCTTATCTCCCAACTCATCTTGGGTGAACAGAGATGCCAGAGGCTTTTGAGGTGGGCAGGAACCTTCTGCATCAAAAGTGTTCCCTTGTGCCATTTCTCTGCATCCCCATAGTGCCCTGAGAAGGCAGCTTGCGAGGATGGGGAGAGAGAGGCTCAGAGAGTTTCCATGATTTCCTCTGGGTTACCCAACTAGTTGGTCACATAATTATATCTTAAACCCAGGTATCCTGTACCCCACCCCCCACACACATGCAAAGCCAGAACATCCTGGCTTCAGGCTTTCCACATTTGTTAAAGAAAAACAAGGAACTGAGGGCAACTCCATGCTCATGGCAGCCAAATCTCCCCACTCTCTGAAGCCAGCTGGGAGACTTGGTCTTGCTCTGCAGGTAACGGCCTGTAGCATTCTTTCTGCTGGCTGCCCTGTATTTGCCTGGAAGGTACCATCTCCTGTCAGTTACCTGTCTGTCAAAGTTGCTACTTCCTTCCCCAGGGTATTTTTCTGCACAAGCTGCCACTTCTCCTGACCAGGAAAAGTACCTTCTGGGCAGAATACCTTCTCCCCCCCTCAGCCTGCCGAGGCTCAGAGGACCTTGATCAGACTTGTGGAGACCCAAGGAGCATGTGGATTCAGCTGGCACCTGTAGTGGAAACAGAGACTCAGACAGCCAATTCAGATGATGTCCCAGAGGGGAGCAAAAGCCAGGAGACACGTTCCAAGAGGAGACCCAAGATAGCGGCAGCTTTCAGCACTGCCTATGAAGTCAGACATCAGCTGGGCCTCAGGACCCAGCTTCCCTCAGGCTGCTGCTGTGGAGCCAGTCAAAACCTTCCGGTTGTGGCCCCGGTTTTCAATTCATGTCTCTTAAGGCAAGTCTCATAAAGGCTGCCACCTGCCCCTTGCGCTCTGTTAGTTGCAAAAGAAACAGCTCTCCCAAGCTAAGGGGGCTCTACTTAGAGAGGCTGAGAGGAGAGATTGTCTGGATACTTTTTTTTTCTCAAAGCCCGAGTTCTGGAGTCAGCAGCCCTGCCACGAAATCTTGGCCCTGCCACTTACCAACTGTGAGACCAGAACAAGTCCCTACAATTACTTAGGCTTCAGCTCTCTTATCTGCCCAATAGGATCACGCTGCCCACCTTCACAGGACTGCTGGGGGGTTGCAGGGACAGTGCTCACAGGGCTTAGCACAGGGCCTGGTACACAGTAGGTCTCGCTAAATGGCAGCTCTCGTTCTCCCCGTCATCAGAAGGACGACGGAGGCAGGTGCGGCCGCCTCTTTGGCGCTGGGATCCGCTGGTCTCGGCCTTCTCGGCCTGCCCTTCAGGTCCACAGCTGATTCCCTGAGAGGGTAAGGGAAGGAAGGGTACGGGAACGTCCGTGACGGAGGGCACCTGCTGCTCATGTGTGCTCACCCTCTTGAGGGAGAATCACCACATACGTGTAAGGCTTGGTTTGTAAAATCAGGGGAACAAAAATGAACTCCATCACAATACTGCTTTCAGCAACCTGTTCTGTCTTTTTCACGCACACTCAGGACCTTTGTGGTGTTTCAGTGACGGGGTTGGTTGCCAACCTTCTCGTTCCCCTTTGGTGAGGACGGAGAGCTGAGCTCCCCACCCCTCCCATTGTTGAAGACCACCCAGTGAAACGCGCTGGCAAGCTGCCACCGTCCAGGCAGGCGAAAGCCGGGCCTGACGACCCAGCCTCCATCTCTGTGACAGAAGGCTATAGAACGACAGGCACCTGACTGCGGGGCTTTCACCTGGAGCCGACGCGGCCTTCACGATGGCCAGACCACCAGCGCTGTCCAGAAAGGGCTGCAGGTGATTGCTTGGAAGGCCTGTACATTGCAAAGAGCCATTAGATTCTAACCCTTGGCTATAACACAGCAGATTTTTATGTAACTTGTTCACTACAAAACATCCATTCATAATGACACAAGTAAACAGCCGTGAATTTCCATCACTTTATGTGGTCTCACTTGCAAAAGTGGGTACTGTGCTGACTGACTGCATGATGAAATCCCCTCACGTGGGCGCAAGTACGTAAAAAAGGACAAGGTACCGTAACACCTCTGTGGGATGACAGTCATCAGGCAGAAAAGCAGAGAGCCAAGTCGGGGGGCGGGGTGGGGGGAGATGCTTTGTGAAGCAATTAAGAGCAGCCTCTGCTTTCACAGAAAAGTAAGAAATCCAGAACCCCCCAGTTTTCCTCTCAAATTAACTGTGACCCATACCTAATAGACCTGCTGGGATTGCAAGGTTAGGTAAGTTCACTTGGCTGGGACTATTCTGGAAAAATATTGGCAGGCCGGGAGAGGTGCGGAGTGCTCTCTTCAAGAGTCCAATTCCAGCCCAGCCTCCAAGGCCAACCAGTTCTACACGCCCTTCTCCTCTTACCTGTAGCTCCCATCCTGTGTGACAGCCACCTCTTAGCAGCCAAGGAGGTTCCTGGGCAACTGGAGAGCCCAGCAACTTTTATTTGCCCCTAAAATAAACGTCTTCTCACTTGTTACTCTGGGAATAATTTCAGAGCCAAGCAAACCTACCCCAGACAGCAGAACAAAGGGCAAATGGAATTTAAAAGTGAAAAGCTGAATTCAGGCATGTGTTTCTAGCATTCTCAGCTAAAATCTGACCTGGCTGAGAAAGAAAAGAAGATGACAAATTTCTCCTTTTTCCCCTGAAAGCTACTCAGTAACTGCTTTTAGAAACTTGTCGAAGACTCGCATTTCTGAGGTTCTGTATTTAATGCAGAGATTCCAGTTTTTAACTTTACTAAAATTTAAAAAAACACTCTGAACTTGAAATCTCCTGTCTTAAGAATACTTCAGTCTATTATCCTCTTAGGAAAAGTAAGTTTGCAGGGAGAAAATAATGAACCACACGCGGGCAGAGGTAAAAAAAGAACGTTTCAGTCCTGCCAGCCCCATCTCTGCCTCTAGGACTTAGCCTGAGAGGCTCTCAGGCTCTCCTCCTTCCAGGAGCCTTTCTTCATGACCCAGTCCAAGCACTTTCACACTGGAGTTTGCATTGCTGTGCCCTGCATGTCCCCTCCCCTCAGTCATGGAATTCTGGAAGGCGTGGGCTCTGGTATGGATACTGAGCACACAGCGAGCACCGAATAAAAGCCTGTTGAAAGGATGAAGGCTCCAACCTACAAATGAGTCATCACCCTCATCTTGTCCAATGCTGTCCAAACTCATTTGGGAGAAGAATAAACATTTCTTTTCCATATTTTCTGCTGCTCAGCTCCTTTTGGATGACTTTTTATTCAACCCATAATATGTACTTTCCTGTTACTAACTAGGAGAACTAGTTGAGACTTTCCTCAACGTTTTCTCTGGCAACCAAGTTAAGTTGACTGTGTATCACTGGCTCTGATCTTTCTCCTACAAT
Organism: Mesoplodon mirus; assembly: GCF_964341445.2. Lineage (NCBI taxonomy): Eukaryota > Metazoa > Chordata > Mammalia > Artiodactyla > Ziphiidae > Mesoplodon > Mesoplodon mirus. The sequence goes on from NC_138982.1 coordinate 87,769,992, forward strand.
TTCCTCTACTGCCCAATAACCCCGTCCCAAACATCAAAGGCCTTCTTTGAAGATAAGGCCAAATTCACCATTAGGAAAAGAGAAACTATTTCCTAACTTTATTTCAGAAGATGGTATGACACGGAATCCCTCTGGGTTTTGTGAGATAAACACCACCCAGTACATCAGATGAGAAGGCATTTGCTGTAATACCATCGGTAGACACATAAACACAGGACTTTCCTCATCCAAACCTAAGCAGGACTTTTCCACAGCAGTCTTGGGCTCCAAATCCACAGTAAATGGTTTATAACCAACATGTGGAACAGAATTTGCCACAGGGAAAGGGGGGGGTGACATGGTCACGCCAGGGGTAAGAGGCCACCACAGGCTCTGACTATAAGAGTATCCGAGCTGAACTAGAACCAACTTGTTTAGTTCAGATTCCACTCAAAACTGGACCCTTTCAATACTGAAGGATGGGAAACACTCTTATCTTCAAGCAGAAACATAAAACATAAAAATATGACTGACCCAAGAGGCTAGAGATATTAGACTATGGGCAGAAAACCTCACCTGCTTCTTCTACTTCATTGCTGATACCCTCAGACGATGTGAATGTTGACAAGACTTCATGGGTCACGGGTTCCAGGAAGCTTGTTCTGGGCCTGAGGAAAAAGAAAGTGTCTCAAACAAAATAAATAAACACTTTGAAAGTATTTGCTTTTGATAAGGTACATTGCTATAAACCAGAGTAATTCCTTATTAGTCCATTTTACAAATAAGAAAACAGAGAAAAAGCAGTTTTTCTAAACCACAGGCTTCCTTAAATCTCCAGTTACCTGGCCCCTTGCTAGAAATGAACTGAACAATAGATGAAGGACAAGGATTACATTGAAAACAGTCTGTTGCTCTTACAAAACCATTACCTTTGCATCCAGTGGTCCATTTTCACCAATATTCACCAAATATCTGTTCAGAACACATTATCAGCAGCCCTCATACGAAGTAAGGTGGGTTAACAGGGAAGGGGCTGGGGCTGGTAAGGCAGCAGCAGGAGTGAATCCCCTCCAAAATCAAGGGTCGGCTAATAGAGGGGTCCGGCTGGAGCAGAAGGGTCCTATTAAAGTAATATTATCATGAGACAGAGCCACATGTGAGAGGGCTAAGAAGTTCAGATTGTGAGCTTAGACTGGGGGATGAGTTTATGGGACTGACGGACGATGGGTGTTGGCGGCGGGGTGAGGGTAGGGGGGTGATGGGTAGACAGTGGGGAGTCCAGCCATGTGTCAGCAATTGTCAAAGGCATGAGGAAGCATGGTGGTGGCAGAAATGGGAAAGATGGTAGGATGGCGGAATAATAAAAGGAAGGGCGGGAGAGACTGGGCAAGCTTGGGGAAGGAGCTAACTCAGTGGTCATGGAGATTCAGTGATCAATTAGCTCAGTGGATTGAGTCCGTATGAATGGAGTCCACAGGGAGAGCCAGGGGTCCAAGCCAAGTTTCCTAATCCTCAGGGCAGTGCCACTTGAGATGGATCCTTTAAGTCTTACTTCCAGATTCCACCTCCCCTTCTCTACCCATTTCCAACCCTGAGGGCTCCAAGGAGGCAAGAGTCCTATTTAGGAAGGCTTTTTGTAAACATGGATTTCTAGATTAAAAACAAACACCCTCTTCCATCCCACCCTCCAGCCCCAAATATTTGATCCAGCCTCATAAATGATGAAAATATTACTTGTTAAGGCTCCATGTGGGAGCACTCTCAGGATTTAGGCTGTTCCCAGCAATAGCGAAGTGGTTGGATATACCTGCTTCCTATGAGTCTTTGGTCAAAAGTGTAGAGCTGCTTCAGGACTGTCTGACTACAAGTCTTTACTTTTATCGGAGCTATGTGAAAAGTATGTACGCACATGGATGAACAAAAACAGTTATAGTATGGCAACGTGGGTAACTTTAAAACACTTTTTTTTAATTATTAGTAGATGCTTGTGCAAAAAATAAAAATTGGGAGGGGAGGGTCATTTGGAGAAACATCCTTTGACTAAGAAAGCTTATTTTCTTGGGACAAAAAAAGCTCCCAGTCTGGGGTCTGATGTGCTATAAACTTTTGCTGAATTGAAGTATGGAGATGACAATAAGTTCCATATGTTAAAGTAAATACACTTTAAAAAATGTAACAAATCACTTTCTTTTCTCTCCCTCCCCAATATCCATCTACCCTCCTCCTTATTTTCACAGATAGCAAGAAGGCTTGGAGTTTGGAGGAAAGAAAGCAAACTCCCAATGTACAATATCTTCTGGTGCCAGGTTAATACTTTCTTACTCAGAGGACAGAAAGTACTGGAAGCAATTATCTGGTGCACTTGGGTCCTCTTCAGCTTCTATCCGCTTATTTAAAAGACACAGAAAGGAAAACCCTTATTCATTAACCATACTGGTGACTTTGTCGAAATCTGAACTCAGAACCCTAGGGTCCCATGGAATATTGTGACCACCAGGTTCACTTCTCACCATCCTTGCTTATACCCTGGGGATCCCTGGGGAAGTCAACTGAATTATCTCCTGAGTAAATCTCCTACTCCTTCTTAGGGTATGGAAACCACAGATAAGTTGCTGAAGAGAGCTAGGAGCCCAAACATTTGAAAGAGCATTTCAAAGAAAGGAAAATCTCTGGACCCATTTGGAGCATATAAAGGAATAAACATCACCCTCTTATCCGAGTTGGCCAACCAATCAACAGCTAAGCAGGGTTCCCTCTATCCCACCGCCCCCCCCCCAACCCAACTGTGGTCAAGGAACCAACTATCCTGGACTCTATCAACTTCCTCTCCTCAGTAAAGCCAATGCTGTGGCTTGGGCAATTTCTCCCGAGAAGCTGTTTCTTGCAGTGTTCCTCTTCTGAGATCTCTTGACAGAGGATGAATGAGACAGTGTCTGACATCTCAATCCTCAGATTTCATAGGTGTAGACAGCCTCCGGCCTCCTAAAGGGCCAAACTTTAAGCGATAGTTGGGGGCAGGCAATGTCAGCAAAGCAGCAACTCTTACTTCTTTCATTTTCCATACACTTGCTCCAAAAACTCATCCTGCAGGAAAATCATAACTCCACTTCTGTTTTCACCCTGCCGTCTGTCCCACTGACCCCAAGGTGCTTCAAGATTACCATGGGAAACTTGTAGATTTCAATTATGAAACCATTAAAAAGTACCAATTATAAGACCTCAGAAACGTTCCTGGGAAACCTGTTACATACCTCAAAACGGCCAAACTCTTGCCTCAGATTCACTTTAAGTTCAGAAAACAGGTTGGACAGATGTATGGGGGCATCAGTCCCCACCTTAGTCCAAGGAGACTGTTTAAATACTGTCATGCTGCCCTTGAGAAAATGGATATTGATTTATTGACTGTAACCAAAGAGATGAAAAACCATCACAGGGCTAGGCTGCCTGCTTAGGGCCCAATTGTGGAATAAATCAGAAATGTTTGTGCATTCAAGAATTTTGAAAATTTCATTCATTCAATGGCCAGCGTTTGCAAAGTTCTGGGTAACAAAGATCTAGGTGACAAATGTGAGCTGGGTACAGGCACTTGGAGGTGGCACAAGGGCCTGAAACCAAAACGTACTTTTCACTCAGTCCATTCAAAGAGGTAACTCTGGGTCAAAAACTTATGCAAACCCATTTGAACTTGCTGAGAAGGGACGGGGGAGAGGCAGAACACCCCACCACGCCCAGAAAGTGCCTGTTTAGGATCGTTGGTGTGTGGTTTGGGTATTCTTAGCTCTACTGCCACATCTCTGGAGGCACACAACAACCTTTCAAGTAACACTGCCACTGCGATCCCATACCCAAAACAAAACTAAGCAAACAAATCCCTAGGGCTCCTTAAACTCCACCAGGTCTGCCTGCACATCCAGCCCTCAAAATCCTCCTACCATCTGGAAGAGCAAACTAACGCTGGGCACCCTGAAAGTTAAGCAGAGCCTTCAAAAATCCAGCAGAAAATTCTTCCTGGGTTCCTTGCCCTTCTCCACAGCCCCTTCCCACTTGTTCCAAAGGATCATTTCCCAACCTCTCACAGTTACACCAACAAAAACCCCCAAGAGAACAACCCCAGGAGGACGCTGTGCCCGCGAACACACACACACACACACACACACACACACACACACACACACACACTTCCTCCCGACGCTGCCCCAAACCCACAGACACCTCTGGACACCCTCACTTCAGCCTCAGCCCTTCCACCCCTCTAGCGGGGAATGCTTTTCTGGGACTGTTTTGCTCCCGGTCCGTTCGGTCCCTCATTTGGGTTTAGTTTTTTTTTTTTAATTTTAAAAATTTATTTATTATTATTATTTTTAAACGCCGAGACGGTAAACCCTCACCCCCTAAGAGGCCAAATGGGTGTGCGGTGGTGCTGTGTATTTGCCGACCCCATGTGGGTTTCTCCCCAGAGCCCCGCGCTGGGTAGCCGGAGACCGGTGTCAACCTCCGGGAAAGTTTGGGAGGCTGTCCGGGCCCTTCTTCCACCGGGAAGCTTCCGGGAACGACCGTCCAGACCGCACCCGCACGGAACGAGATGCGGCGCCCCCAAGCCCGGAGGCGGCAACCCGGCACCCCGCCGCCCGCCTCGGCCGCAGCCCCCCGCCGGAGCCCGCGGGCCGAGCGCTGGGACCCGCTCCCGCCGCCGGCGCGTCCCCACCAGCCACCCGCCCGCGCTTCCTCGGTATCGCCCGGCCTGCGGCCGCCTCCCGCCCCTCCCCTCCCCAAACCAACAAATAAACACAACTTTTTATGAAAAGAAAACAAACTTCAGCGACGTGACTCACCTCTGGTGCAGCCGGCTCCTGGGAAGGGTGAGCCGGGGCCCGGGGGCGCGGTGAGCGCGGAGAGAGCCACACAGCCCGGTGCCGCACGGACACACAACCCGCACAGTGACACCCGGGGACACACAATACGGGAGAGCGGCGGCCGCGGGAGCAACAAAGGAGCCCCGGACCGAGAAGCTGCGGGCCGGGGAGGGAGGGCGCGTGCGGGTGCGTGCGGCTGCGGCGGGCGTGAGTGGGAGTGTGTGTGCGCGTATGTGTGTAAGTGTGAGTGTGCGTGTGCGCTCGCGGCGTCTGACACCGGCGGGCCGGGGCTCACGGTCCCTGCGGCAGGAAGCGGGGGCCGCGGCGGCAGCAGCGGGAGGACAAGGCAGGGGACGCCGCGCCCTGCGCACCCGGTCCCTCCATATGGAAGAAGCTTTTTTGGATGACTGAACTCGCAAACAATTCCTTCTTTTGCTTCTGCCTAGGAGCCTCCCATTACCGCGCGAGGAGGAGGAGGGGGAGGGGGGAGAAGAGGCGGGGAAGAGGGGGAGGAGCAAAGTGGAGCAAAGAAAGTCTTGGAAAGGAAGCTGGGGAAAAAAAAAAAAAAAACAGTCCCCCCCAAACTCAGTTTTTCTCCTAATACCCATTTTTCTTTCTGTTGCGCCTTAGTCCCGTGCTCTCCCCAAACTTCACTTTCTTTCCGGTACCAAAAGCAAAGTCCTCCGCCTTTCTCCCACACCCACGGGCTCCCCGGAACCCCCACTTCTCTTTAGCTTCACCTCAGACCCTTGCTCTGCTACGCTATCCTTCCCTCCTCTCGTCCAGTCTCTTCTCCCCAAGTCTTTTACGGACACCCCCCCTTCTTAATGGTCTCCTTCATTCTGCAAACAAATGATTGGATAAATCATTAAAAGTAAACTCTGTTGTTAAACGCGCCCCTACACCCCCACACACAAAATGGGGCAGCGGCTGTCGAGAAATTTATAAGGAAACCACAGCCCCAATGCTACCTCCCCGCCGACCCACCCGGTGGGTCGGGAAAGGGAGGGTTCGCCGCGTCCTCCTCCGTTGACAGCGCCCTGCCCTGACCTCCATTCATCATCCCAGGATGGAAGAGCGAGGAAAAGGATTGGGGAGGGGGGAGGCGAGGGAGGGGGTAGCGGCCACAGAGAAAAGTTAGTTACGTCCTTGTGCGCGTGTGCGTGTTAAGCCCTCCCTTTAGTGTTGGGCAGAAAAACATCCAGAGTAGCGGTTCTCAAACTTGAGCTGCATCAGAACCCCCTGCAGGCTTATTAAAACACAGGTTGCTGAGCTCCACGCCCAGAGTTTCGGCTTCGGTAGGGTCTGAGGTAGGGCCGAGAATTTGCATTTTTAGTAAGTTCTCAGGTGGTGCTGATGCTGTGTGTCCAGGGCCACGTTTTAAAAACTACTTTTCTTGAGAAGTCAAGCACGTACTGAGTTGGTGGCAAATGGTCTCCTTCTTAATCTGTAAGTGATGAAACATAGTGAGGGGTCATCCAGTCCACATCCTTATATTGAGGCTGAGGAGACCGAGACCCAGAAGGGTTAAGGCAGGCGTTTGCTGGAGTTTGTGCCAAAGTGGGAAGGAACCGTTCTGAAAGCGGACAGGCGGGGTGGGGGTGGGGGGCGGGGGCGGGGAGTGGGGAGAAGGAAGGTGCTGCCTCCTTTATGGCAGGAGAGCCGCACCGGGAGGCAGCGAGCTGCCATGTGGCTCTGAGAAAGTCACCTAGCCTTTTGGGGCCTCAACTTTGTTTTCTTCAGTTTCTCATCAGTAAAAATGCATACTTTACACCAAGTATATGATTTTAATTGAAGCTGAATCCAAAGATGTTTAAAAGGGCAACACAAAGATCTTTTAATTAATATGTTGTACTATTTTTTTCTCATGCCTTTGGAAATCCAGGCACGAGCCAGTTCCTTTATTGATGTATCTGGAACGTTCAGCTCCACGTGCCTGGATTCTTGGGTCTGTCCCCAGGGGAAAGTGGATAAAGGGGATGATCCATTTTCAACAAGGTGAAAAAGACTATAAACTCCTTCCTTGAACTACGCACTTGTATTCTTTCCGCTCCTTTCTTCTCCAGTTCCCTCCCTCCCCACTTTCCTTCTCTTAATCTCCAACATTCTCCCCCTAACATTCTCCAAGGCCTATTTTTCTCTCCACTCAATGCCCATATCAGCTTCCACCTTCTTACTGTCCTGCTCTAGGGCACAACTCACGAGTACAGGCCTGGGGCCCATCCTGGGTACAGAACTCTCAATTTCCCAAGGGAATGGGCCAGCTAGCCTTCCACTGCAGTGAAAACACTCCCTCTCCCCAGAGCCCCCAGCAGAGTATTGAGCTGTCTGTTTTTCAAAGATGACTCCAAGTACCACTCTCACTGATAATGTGGGATACCAATGAGGAAACTATGTATGAAACTCTCATATTGATTCATCTATATTCTTTTACATACTATTCATTGATCAACATCTCAAAGATGCCTCTTACCCCTTCCCATTGTCTTCTTCCAAAGACTTTCTCCTAGGACTCTTGATTTCCTCCATTCTGGCCTTTGGGTGTCCCCTGAACCCTAAGTCAACCAGTCAGAGCACAACAGAAAACAAAGAAGGTTGAAGTCCTTACCAACATTATTTCACCAGGAGAAAGACCCATGGCCTGTGCTTCCCGCCATCCCAGGCTGCTCGTGGGGCTGCTCATCTTTCCCACAGAGTTCAGACAGAATGCAGATCACAGCCTAACTGAGAGGGCTTATTTCTGCCGCAGCACCAAGCATACTGTTGGCAACTCACATGTGTTTATTGTTTTTATGGCTCTTTGTATTAACATAATTGTGTTTATTATTATTACCCGTGTAAGAACATTGTATCTCTGAACTCTCTCCCTTTGCCTGGAGCAAGCTCCTTGCCTAATTCTCCCTTCCCCTCTTTATTAGTTTCCCTATCCCTACCATCCCTACCCCACTCTAACCGCCCAGCCATCTCAAAACAGAGTGTGGGCTTGTGATCAGGTGCTCTCTGCTACTCTCCACTTTGTTCATGGTGAATCCCTCTGGTGTTTTGCTTCCTTGGGGGCTATCTGGGCCTCTATCAAGAAAGCAGCATTGGGCTTCCCTGGTGGCGCAGTGGTTGAGTCTGCCTGCCGATGCAGGGGACGCGGGTTTGTGCCCCGGTCTAGGAAGATCCCACGTGCCGCGGAGCAGCTGGGCCCGTGAGCCATGGCCGCTGAGCCTGCGCGTCCGGAGCCTGTGCTCCGCAACGGGAGAGGCCACAGCAGTGAGAGGCCCGCATACCGCAAAAAAAAAAAAAAAAAAAAGAAAGCAGCATTTAGTGTGGAAGTGATCGTCACATTTATTATGTTGGGGGTGGGTAGGCAGGGACTGTAGATCCATATAAGTTGCATATCACTAAACTGTGCAGAGTGAACTGGAAGGAATCGCAGTGAGTGACATGAAGAGAGGATGCTACCTCCTTAGTGTGTTGTAGACACTCCATTTGTATCATATGGACGGGGGCACCTTGGTGGTGAAGGATATCTGGAAAGAATTGTGCTGAGAAAATTACTAACACATAGGCAGAGAGAAATAGGGACTTGATAATCTCCCCTGTTTTAATATAAATCTGTTTTCCTCATGATAAAATATGTTCATTGAAGAAAATTTAGAAAATATGGAAAAGCACAAAGAAGGGGGAAATTACCTTAATCCCACTACCCACGGGTACCACTGTTAACAGAGTGTTTTTTCTAGTCATTCTTCTCGTTTTTGTTTCTCATCATACAAATCCATAGTTCATCTTCACTGAGTATATGATTTTAATTGATCAGAACTGGAAGATGTTTAAAAGGGCAGCATAAATGGATACCTTTATTCAATATTTTGTATTTTTTTCTTATGCATTTATTAACTTAGGGGTCAGTTTCTTCACTGATTGATCTGGTACTTTCATATTTTGTAAAATTGTGTTCACTGTATACACAAGTTGTGATCCTACTTTTTAAATTTAACGTTGAAATGTGATTATTTTCCCCATGTCATTAAATCTTCTCCAAAGTTCAACTTAAACAGCTGTGTGCTATTCAGAGAGGTTGTTATTTATTCAACCATTCTCCTATTGTCATGTATTTAGATTATTTCTATTTTTATTATGATCATGCATCACAGTTGACTAAACATCTTGTCATAAATCTTTATTTATAATTCTGATTATTTCCTAAAGGTGAATTCCTATGAGTAGGAGTTTTGGATCAACGGACAGAACGTTTTAAGGGCTTTTGGCTGCTATTGCAAAACTGTCCTGTCGTGGCTCCAATATATATTTTCAACTCTCAGATCTCCACAACAATGAGATCATCAAACACAAGGCTCCAAGTGGAGACTTGATTGAATTGTCCAGATTGGATGACTACACAGATAAAGAAAACAACTGCCAAATATTCACTACAGTGGAGACAATGCTCAAGTGGGAAGGGTGGAACAGTAATTTCTTACTATGTGAGCTCAGTTATATTTATGATCTTATTTAACCTTCCCAACAACCCCCTGAGAAATAAACTAACATTTTTGAGCACTTACTGCTCACAGCCTCTGGACTGGATTCTGTGTGTATGTGTAATCTCGAATCCCCACAGCAACCCTTTCCCGTAGGTTTCATTATCTCCATTTTACAGATATGGAAACTCAAGTAACTTGCCTAAGATCCCTAGCAACTAAGTGGTGGTACTAATTCTGAAACCTGGGGTTTTTCAAGTGCAACCTATGGTTTCCCTGCAACTGTTTTCATGAGTTACAGGCTTCTTAGTGGAGTAAGAAAGGCATATTAAGAAGATGCTTGAATTTTGTCAAGCCATTAAGGAATCTTTTGTGGGCTTCCAAATGACTGTTTTTTTTTTAATAGGACATCCAAATACATTCAAAGAGCTAAGGTGACTTACTAACTGTAATTAACAGAAGAGTCCAAGGATTGTATACCTTAAGAGAATGCTGTTCTGACGTATGAGTTAAGATATCTAGATTAAAGACTAGATATTAAAATTCACAGTACTAACAATAATAAGAAAACTGGCTTTTGTATACATTCTTATTCCCAAAACTAATGTTTGGATAAAGACATTTTATCTTGATCAGAGGTGCTAGAAATAAAATATTTGTGCGTCCAACTTCCTAGTTTCAAATTCTAGCTGTTGAATGTATAGTTTTTATTTATTAAAGCAATATCTGAAAACATTTTCAAAATAAATGCAAAAGTTAATTCATTAATTTATTATTAGGAAAATTAGGGAATTCCCTGGTGGTCAAGCGGTTAGGACTCTGCACTTCCACTGCAGGAGGCATGAGTTAGATCCCTGATTGGGGAACTAAGATCCCATGAGGTGCATGGCACGGCCAAAAAGAAAAAAAAATAGAAAGGCAAATTAGCCCTCATTTGCTCTTTAGTGGGCCATTAACTAGTTATCTGAGTTAGCCTACCTCTCCATGCTGGTTATCACAAGGGCTGCCAGAGAAGGAATGTGCCCAGTTGCTCCAAAATATTTGATGACTGAATGAAGAATGATGAATAAAAGTATAAGACTGACCTCTGCAACAATTAGTAAACAATGCAAGACAGTGTGTAATTAAACCCTAAATTGCAGGTTGAGGCAGGATTACAGGTGAGCCTGGTACAATGCCATCTACTCCCCATTCAAGTTGAGCTGGCTGGGACTGACTTCTGTCGTCCAGCACTGCCAGCTCAGGTGTTCCTACTGGCCATGTGTTCTTTGACTTTAAGGAATCATTCTCCAGATTCCCTTGAGGCTGCCTACAGACAAAGGTACCCTAGGGGGAGGATGACATAAAAATGCAAGATTGTGGGATCAATCTGGATTTGGATCCAGTCTTAAGCTCTATGAGCTTGGATACTCTGAATCCCACTTTCTTTATCTGTGAAAATTCAAAATAATATATATGAAGTATCTCTCAGTATATGACTCTTAGTGGGTCATCTGGTGCAACTATACCAGTTGTTTACAGTTAGCACTTATTCTGATTGGTCAGTTCCAATGCCTTGACCATTATTTTACATATATATTTAATATAACCCTTGGTGGGTACTCTATAAGTGGTGGTTATATTAGTAAAAGTTTGAGTCAGAGGTACAGCTAGGACACAGAAATGGGAAATAGAGTAATACAAGGCCATTTCCATTACCCATGCTGCATGCTTGATTTTGCACACTCCTTAAGTCTCAGACAAATGGAATCTGTCTATTGACACTGAGTTCTAAGAGACTCCATTTTTCCACGATATAAGATCCTCTGATGCAAGCACAGGCCCCATTTAGTCCCGAATGAAACCCCTACATTCGTCAACTCCCTCCATCCTTTCTCCCCCTACCCTCCTCGTGTGTTAGGTTGAGAAATGTGGATCCTGGAGCTGCCCAGACTCCATCTGTCTGATATTGTGAAGCTGATGGCAGTGGAGGGCAGGAGGCGAAAGACTCCAGATAAAAGCAAAAACTCAAGGAGAACTTGACCTCAGAGCTTTGATACCGAACTCAGTGGGTAACAGCCTCCGTTAAATTTGTTCAGTCAGCCATTTAAGAGGGAAGGAGTTTCTCACACATCCTGGAAGGGTATTTAGCGATGAGATGCTTCCACGGAGGGGAATCAATGTTTCAGGGACTGAGCAGAGCAGAATCAAATGCCAAAGCTGCCATGGCAAGCTTAGAGACAGGTAGTGTGCTTGCTTGTTTTGCTCTCAATATATTATTTTCTTTCTCTTTCATGAGTTACCAGGGATTTACTAGGACTTTTGGTCACAGCAACAGAAAACCAGCTGTGCCCCACATTAACCTCCCCCACCCCACTTCTTTGGGTTTCAGGGAGTAGCCCTCAGGGCAGAGGCCATGAGGAAGAAAGGGGAGTTGAGAGGAAGACAGAGATACTAGGCTGGTGATGTTGTATGAGCCTCCCCACTACCTCTCCAACTCAGATTCAGAACCCAGATTTATCTTCTTTGCCTTCTATTGGTTGGATTCATCAACAAGGAAATGGAATCATTTGAGGCTTGGTGGGCCCAATTTGAGAAGCACCTTACCTATGAATCTCTGCCTGGGATAAGGAAGGACTAAGAAAATGAATCACACAGCCCACTGATTCTCTTATTCCTTAAAAAAAAAAAAAATCCATAAGCCTTGTCCTTATTTATCCAGGAGAGGTGAAGACAGGATCAGTCATGTCACTACCTTACTTAAAGTTTATGAGTGGCTCCCAGATCCCTTGGTATAAGGGGACAAGTGCTCCCTGCTCTGGTCCAGCCCACCTCTCCAGCCTGGCTCGCCCATGGCCCATCTACCTGTATCTTGTGCTCCGGCATCTCCTTGCCCTTCCTCAAAGCACCACAATTTCTCATGCTTCCCAGCCTGCCCAATTCCTGTCTTCCCTGACTTAAACCTTTTCTTCTCTTTTGTGTTCCCCTAACTCCTACTTACTCTTTAAGATTTTCCTCTAACATTACCTCCTCTAGGAAAACATGCCTGAACCTCCCCTCCCCAATTTCACTTCTCTTCCATGGACCCCTCTTCTTACCTTTATTACAGCATCTATCATGAGCACTGTAGTGGTTAACTGTGGGTCCATCTGACTTCTCTTGACTGGAGTATCTTCAAGCACAAAGGCGATCCCTGCTTCATCTTTGTACCCCCAGTGCTCAGCCTGATACCTGGCCCAAAATGAGTGCCCCATATATAAATAGTTGAACGAAGAATTAATAAAATCAAGTATCTCTGTCATAGCAGTTGAAGCCTGATGGATCTATACAGTCTGGAATGTTGAAAGGATACCAATAACTGGTACTGCACCTGAGGCGAAATCATAGTTATCAAAAACCAGGCTCTTGCCTAAAGCATGTAAAGACTGATTTGTCTTAAATATAAAGTTGGATGGCTATTATTTAGTATTTTGCATTTAGATGCTAACGGTACGTTTGAAATGATAGCACATGATTGGCATATATTTTTTTTTACTTTTTATTTTGAGTTAATTATAGATTCACATGGGTTGTAAGAAATAATACAGAGATTTCCCCCTAACTGGAACACAATATCTAGCCTAACTGTAGTACAATATCTTATAGATATCTTAACAATATCTTAATAACTGACTTTGATATATCAATCAATGACTTTATTCAGGTTTTGTCATTTTTACTTGCATACTTATTTGTGAGTAGTTGAATGTTTTAAAAATGATTTGTAGGTTATTGTGTGTGTGCAGCCCAGCCCCTAAAAGTCTGGTCACAATCAGTAAGAGTCAGGACCATGCCCCTCTGGTCCCAAAAAGAAGGGGCTTGAGTCTTTTCCAAAAGTCTGTGGCAACGGGATTCATTCCTGACCTGGTCTCTGCTTTGCACCCTCTTTGACCCTTCCTTGAATGTCTTGTTCTTCCTCTGACAGGTCAAGAAAGTTCCTAGTTTCTGGAGGAGGCATGATGAGTTGGAACAATTCCATACACCATTTTCTGCCATTGGTCAACACACCCAGGGATAGGCTATATTATTTGCAGAGTTCAGTGCAAAATGAAAATGCAGAGAGGGTCCCAGTCAGGAGTCAGGGAGTCAATCTCCCTTTTTCATACCCACAGCAGAAAGGTGACCCCCAAGGGGTTGTAATCTCTACACCAAGACACACTAGGGGATGGGCTAGAGGCCCATGTCCAGGTTTCTGCTGAAAGTCTGTGGACCTGCCAGCCTAGGGTGGGGACAGCCACTGCTTTGCCCTTCTCTGAGATGCAGGGTGAGTACATGCTGTACCCCAACCCTCCCCATATTTATGCTCAGGCCCCCACCTGGGGCAGAAGGCAACTGAGGAGCAGGTATGGGGAGGGGAAGGCTGGGGGAAACTAGGGCACGAGGGTTCAAAGGAATGCACAGCTGAGAAATTATCCCAGGGAGGAAGAGGGCGGCAGGACCACATGTGAGCTGAGACTCCAAGCCTCCAGAGTATGCTTCATTGTCCAGTCTAACTTCATTTACAAAACACAAATTCAAAGACAGACTTTCAAGATGGCGGCCACAGAGATTAAAACCAAGCAAGAGGCCCTTCTGAGTATAAGGCTCTGTGTAAGCACACTGACCACCTTCCCATGAAGTTGCCTGAACACACCAAAGGCAAACTTTCCTGAAACTGTAACTTTCTACTCTCCCTTGGGACGGAATCATCTCCTTTATTCTACAGTGGGGTCTAAGAATGATGGCATGGAGCAGTGAGACTTTCTTATTTGGTTCCTCCTCAATGAATATGAGTAATATTAGCAAAACCCCACTTATTTAGCAGAAAAAAATCTGCTTCTTTCTCTCTTTTTTTTATATCTGTCTGATGTACACCAAAAAAAAAAAAGTTAGTCTGAAATCAAACTGCCTTAGTGAGTAACACCATGATCTATCTAGCTGTCAGAAAAACTTGGGAATCATCTTTGGTGCCTCCTTTTTCTTCACTATTTTCATTCAGGAGTCACTAACTCCTGCAGTGCCACATCTAAAGTCTCCCCAGAATTCATTACCTGCATTCAGTCCCTACTGCAAGTGCCCTAATCCAGACATGCATCATTTCTCATATTGCAAAAGCCTCTTGATTAATCTCCCTATGTCCCATCTGCCTCCATCACTGGTCCATTTTCCACATTCCTGATGGAGACACCTTTAGAAATGGCAAATTTGATCATGCCATATCCGTCTCTCCTCCTGAAATTGTTCAGTGACCTCACCACTTTTAGTGTGAAATCAAACTCCTTGGCAAAGCACACAAAACCTTTCACACAGTCCCTAGCAAGTATCTCCTCAATATGATCCTACCATTTCCCACTCCTGACCCTAATGCCTCCCTCACCATATAGAGCTTCCTTAGATCATTCCAGATCATTCATTTCTCTAGGTCTTTGTGTATGTGGTGCCCTTGCTTGGAGTACCTTTACTGACTCTTGCGCCAAACTCCTACTTGTCCTGCAAAGCTAAGCTCAAGTGTTAACTCCTCTGGCCCTCCTTGCCCACCTCATCTCCCCAGCATGTGAGAGGTGCCTGTTAACCAAGGACCCATATCACTTGGTGTTTACCCTTATCATAGCACCTACTCACCATTTTAATAATTGTTTCAGCCTGTCATGTTTCTCAACCACAGGGGATGCCATTCACACTGTGATGTATTTTCAATTTTCCTTACTTGATGTGAAACTCTTGAAGCCGGGTCCTGGGCCTTAAACATCATTGCACAACTTCTGGAATATGGTAGGTAGTGGGTAGTTGTTATCTGAAGAAAGGAAGGAAAAGAACAAAAGGAGAAAGGAAGCGCTGCAGCTGCCAGCCTGTAATATTTCTTTCTCTCTCAACCCTGGTCCCAAAAACCCTCCCCTCATCAGCTGTTTGATGTCTTAAGAGCCAATAGAGATTGACAGCACAGCCAATCTGACTGTGCAGACCTGGGTTCCTTAGGTGATGGAAAATCATGATTTGACCAAATTTGAGGCAGTGGCTGCATTACAGACACAAGTTGGCTCCTCAACTTGGGCCCTTCTGATGTGAAACAGAGATGCTGAAACTTTTCTCCCTCAGGAATGACCAATCCATAAAGTTCTAAAACAGTTTGAAAAATAAATGGAAATGCCTAGATATATACAGCTAGAAAAAAAATGTCAATTTTATGAATATAGAAAACAACTTAAAAATGCATAACATGCAGTTGTCAAAACTCATAGAACTATACTTCACAAAGAAAATTTTACTATATATAAATTTAAAAAAATGAACCAGGATGAAGGAAGGGCCCCAAACGGAATACAAACTACAACAACTGAACCTAACTATATTGCAAATGAATAACAGAACCATAATGCAGTGGGGAAGAAAAGAACTAAGTTACTTTGGAAATCAGTATTTTGGCTGGATACTGTAAAGCTAATGGCAAAAAGAACTATACACAAATACTGCATTCTAGTTAGTAAAGTTATTTTTCATGGATATACAGATTAGCAATTCTGAAACTACTTGGTGTATATATTAGGGTTGAACGAATACTTTAATACACTGTAGATGATGAAAGTCAGGCTTTTCACGGTCAGAGTAATAAGTTACAAATAAGGAAAGAGGGAAGGCTAGAATGAAATCTATGGTTTTGGATGAGAGTCAGAGGTATCAGTATGAACTCATGGTTTAAAATATATATATATATGGGGCTTCCCTGGTGGCGCAGTGGTTGAGAGTCCGTCTGCCGATGCGGGGGACGCGGGTTCGTGCCCCGGTCTGGGAGGATCTCGTGTGCCACGGAGCGGCTGGGCCCGTGAGCCATGGCCGCTGGGCCTGCGCGTCCGGAGCCTGTGCTCTGCAATGGGAGAGGCCGCAGCGGTGAGAGGCTCGCATAGCGCAAAAAAAAAAAAAAAAAAAAAATATATATATATATATATATATATATGTAATATAATATATGTATATACACACACATACATATATCTATATCTCTCTCTCACTATATATATATATATATATATATATATATATATATATATATAGTGAGAGAGAGATACAGAAATAAATATAGATTTGAATACATACCTAGTATGCTCCTAGTATTCATCCATAGATTTCCTAGCTCTATCTGCTGAGAGGGCCTAGAAGCAGTGACATCCCAGTAGCAGTGAGCACACCCACCACCTAAGTCTTGGATTTTACATCCCATTCTCCAATCTAAAGAATTAGGGATTCTTAGAAAAGTGTTTGATTCCAGGGCTGGGGTGGGATAAATACAAGTTGAGACAGGAGCATCTCATGCTGCTAGAGAAGCAAGGAAGTACCCAAAAAAGGCTGGGTAGTGTTGAAAGGGCAAAATGGCCAACCTGCAGCCAAAGCTGGAAAAATTTCAGCAACAAAACAAACAGTCATTGTATTGGATTATAACTCATAGAACAAAATAAATATCCATGAATCCATACTGATATAAATAAATAATTGAATGAATGAGGTAGAAGGGGCAGCTCTTCCTTACAGAAGAACTCCAAATAATAAATGTAGAAGCAGTTAGGGAAATAGAAAATCTTTATTAGAACACCACTGCAATAATTTTTCAGGCCAAGAACGAGTGATGGATGCTAAAATTAGTGGGCAAAAGTTTGAAGAGAAACAAGGTGTTTGCACGGTCTCAAAGTATCACCCCCAATATATTTATTAGTCACAAAGACGAAAAAACCTGCCTTTACTGTGAAGAAACCCAGGAGATACCACCAAGTGATTAATGTTAACATCACTAGTGGTAAGATATTTTGATGTTATGCATCCCCAGTATGATACACTGAGAAGGACATATCACTTCTGTGGTATTCTTGTCCTCAAATGGAAAACATCAGACAAATAAAAATTGAGGGACCGTCTATAAAATAACTAATACTCCTCAAAAGTGTTAAGGTCAAGAAAAGACTAAGGAACTGTTGCAGATTAAGAAGACCAAGGATCCATGACAACTGAATGCAATGTGGGACCCTGGATTGACTCCTGGAGCAGAAAAAGGACATTAGTGGAAACACTGATGAAATCTATACAGTCCATAGTTTAGTTAATAGTATTGTAATGATGTTAGTTGCTTAGTTTTGATTATTGAAGTTGGTTGTTAAGGATGGTAATAAGAGAGAAATTGGGTGAAGGATCTAAGGGAACTCACTGTACTGTCTTTGCAACTTTTCTGTAAAGTTACTTAAATACAGAGTTGAAAAAATGAGTGGGGATCATGCAGTTACAAAGCAAGATGGAGACAAGCGAGAAAAGGGAGAAAGGCATGTCTGAATTTCTCTAAGAGTGAACAAAATGCACTGTACGAATGGCAGCAAGTTCAGAATGTCTCAACAGAGATGGGAGGTGGGAAAATTTTTTTTTGAAGCATAATGGAAAAATCAGTTTCTCACTTTAAGTCGCTCATTTAAAAACTGGAGGCCCATTCAAGCAGCCATGGACTAGTGCTGGCCTTCACAAATGTTAAGGCCTATTCTGGAGCTATGGACAGCACCTCCAGGACTTGCTCTGGATGCTTCAAAAGGGCAAGTGAGTGCTTGGCCAGGACCCAGGTTGGGGCTCACCTGGAGAGCCTGGGGACTTGTATCTCTCAGACCCCACAGACACTTAAGTAGGGAAGTCAAATCTCAGAGTTACTTCAGTGAGCATGGAAACAACACAAGGGGGTTAGGGTTTTTGGTCCAAATTTTAAGAAGCATCTATTATCACAGCAAAGGGTTCCATGCCACTGGGCCTGTATGGGTCAAGTCACTGGGCCACATCTTCCTCTAAGCTGAGCTCAAGTGGGTCTTGCCACATTTGTCTCTGGGATGATGACCAACTCTCCTTTCTGCTTGCCATATAATTTCTTAGATGTGTCACACATCTTACAGGTTTGGGAGCCATTCTATTAACACCTATAAGGTGATTTGGGATATCACTTGTCTACCAGAGTTAACTTTACAGTTTCATTCTCAAAAGCAATCTTGTTTCCAATCTAGTTGACCATCAACTTAGACATAGTTTTCATGACCTCACTCACCTCTCTGTCAAAGATATTTGAAAGGAACAAAATGTTGAGGCAACTAGCTGTGAAGCGGAGCTACAGGAGAGTGTTGAGGTGTGAGGGGGATAACTGACATATCTGCATTCCCACTGATTGCCAGGGTTTCTGCAGCAACTGTGAAATCATGGATCTTGGAATCAGAAGACCTGAGATTGGCTTCTGGAGCCACAATTTCCAGCTGTATGGATTTAAACAAATCAGTAAGACACACTTCGTTTTCTCATCTGTAAAATGGGGATAATGATAATACCTATCTAACAAGGCTATTTTAAGAATCAATAGAGATATAACATGTGAAAGTACTTTTCAAGGGGTAAAGTACTTTACTAATGTTAATTTTAATTTCACTGTCCCAACACAGTGAAACATATGGCATTTTTTAAATGTTAAAAAAAAACCATAGGCACAAATTTTTAGAAACCAATAATTTCAGTAAACCCATCACTTTTGTTTTTAACCTAAAACATAATTTTCTGCACTTAGCTATGTAGTCAGATGTGA
The DNA here is from genome assembly GCF_964341445.2 of Mesoplodon mirus. Taxonomy (NCBI): domain Eukaryota; kingdom Metazoa; phylum Chordata; class Mammalia; order Artiodactyla; family Ziphiidae; genus Mesoplodon; species Mesoplodon mirus. Next base: position 87,788,879 of record NC_138982.1, read on the forward strand.
AACGCGGGATTCTTTTCTATGGTATCCTTAGCAGGGCGAGCCCAGTGTGGTTGCCAGGACCATAAAAACAGAAGGCTGTTGATCATTAGCCTGCGTAAAACACAGCACTTGGGCACCTCACTTGGAACTCGCTTTTTAACTTGTTTCAAGAGGTGGCGCTTAGAACTGAAAAGAGTATTGTATGCCTGAATGAGTGCACCAAAACACCAGGCCAGACTGGGGTGTGGGCACCCACTTATGTGTGCAACTGCCTTTTTACCTAATTAATCCTCTCCTTGCAAGCCTGAACACAGCCTGTGAACTTCACATTCCACTGGTAACTGGAACTCTGGGTCCTACAAAACCTGGAAGCTTTAATGGAACGTTATTTGTTCAGGGCCCTTGAAGCAATGATATCTAATGGAGCAGAAGCAAAGAGAAAATGCCCTGAGCTTTAGTAAGAACAGTTGATTTCCATCACAGATCAGGCCCTGTCACTCCCCTGCTTAGAAGCCCTGGAGGGCTCCCCTCCTGGACAGAGTCCAGACTCTTCTCAACCAACCCCAGCTTCATCTTTCCACACACTCAAGCCACTCCCACTGCCCCCACTTCCCACATCCCCAGGCCTGTGCTCTCCAAGTGTGGTTGGCAGACTACCTGTAAGAAAACAAACTGGTAGTGTTTGCTTAAAATGCAGATATCCTCGCTGGCCCTCAGGGCTACTGAATCCGAAATTCTGAGTGTAGAGACCTCAGGACTCCGCAGGTCAAAACTAGCTCCTCTAGCCATTTTTACAAACACAAAAGGTTGGGGGGGACACCTATCTAGCCACACTTGTGCTGTTCCTTGAACTCGGCATGCATTTTATTTCTCAGCCCCTCTGCCTTACTCTTCTTTTCCTCTCCACAAACTTACTAAGGAAAGCTTCCTTTATTGAGTACCTTCTGTATGCCAAATGCAGCCTGTACATTAATGCTACAAGGCCTAGCTCATATTCACGGATTCTCTGATGCCTCTCCTGATCCCTCTCCAACAATGAACAAAAGTAACTGAGCACTTACTAAGTATCAGGTTTCATGTGCAGAGAGGAAATAGAAATAAATTAGGCTTAGTTTCTGCCCTCAAGATGCTCACTCAGAGTGACAGAGATCTCATATGTCTGTCCTCGTCTCTCAGCTGAGAGACCATAACCACAGCACTGGAAGAGACTGGAGTGTCAGCCAGCCCAGATGAGGAGGGGCTTTCTAGCTGCAAGATGCACAGGCACTTTTACACCTGGAGTTCATCACGTGTCAAGCCAGCAGTGTTTTTCTTTTGAAAACTGCTTTCACTGAGGGAATGCCAAAGTGCTCTTCTAGTAGGTTTGATTTGGGTATAAGTCTTACAGACGGTAAAACTGAGGCTCTGGTGTACTGAATCTCCTTCTGTAGTTCTTCAAGTAAGCTATGGCAGAACTGAGTATATGAGAACTTCTCCAAGTGTGTGCTGGCATGGGGACCACGCATCATCGGCCCTTACTTAATGTGCTCCAAGTAAGAGAATGAATCAGTGAATGATCGGTCTGCTTTATAATCTTCTAAAAAAATAAAACAGGCTTCCCTGGTGGCACAGTGGTTAAGAATCCACCTGCCAGTGCAGGGGACAGGGGTTCGAGCCCTGGTCTGGGAAGGTCCCACATGCCACGGTCAACTAAGCCCATGCACCACAACTACTGAGCCTGCGCTCTAGAGCCCGTGAGCCACAACTACTGAGCCCACATGCCACAACTACCAAAGCCTGCGCACCTACAGCCTGTGCTCCACAACAAGAGAAGCCACCGCAATGAGAAGCCTGTGCACCACAGCGAAGAGTAGCCCCCGCACAGCAACAAAGACCCAACACAGCCAAAAGCAAATAAATAAATAAATAAATTTATAAAAAATAAATAAACAAAAAAATAATAAACCACCTCTGACAGAACTAGCCTGGAGCTTGAGTCTCTCTGCTCCCATACTGAATGTCCCTCACATTCTGAGACTTTGGGCCTACCCCCTTTTTTTTGGTCCCCTGTTCTTTTCAGATTTTTAGCTTTAATTTGTCCAAACTATATTCTTCCCTTAATTTTGCAAATTAATTTTTTTCTTCCTAGGTTTTTTACTTGGTACTTTCAAAGTTTCTTTTCCTTCTCCCACCTTATTTCCCTCCTCTCCCCATCCCACTTCCCCCTCCCTCCCTCCCCCCTGCCCTCTCCCTCCCTGTGGCCCACATCCTGAGTTTGAATGCAGGCAGGATTAATCCAGCATGGAACACGATGTCTGAGAGCCCTGACAGACTCACTAAAGCGTGCAGCAGTGACAAAAGGCAGCTCTGATGGGCTCTGTCAGGAATCCCTGAGAAACACTGATGGGGAACCTTTGTTAACCCCTTTGCTGGCTCCAGGTCCCCAGGGCCCACAACAGGATCATACCTAGAAAACCCAAGGGAGAAAAGCAGAGAAACTAGAAAGTCTCCTTCCCATCCTGGCACCCTACACAAGAGACTTTTCCCCAACAGCCCAATTCTCTGGCTCTTTACCTGAAAAGCCCCCTGGGTTAAAATTGTGAGTGGCCACAAACTTTCAAATAGACCTGGATTGTTGAAGGAATGCCATAGGGCATCTTAGGAAAGAAGCCTGGGTAAACTGCTCTGGCTTGTAAAGAGAAGGATGAATGATAGGAAAAAGGATCCCTTTAAAGCATGTCTGATCCAATATCTAGGGGGTGTGCATATATGCACACGCATGTATGCATGAACATACAAACATACTAGTGCATTCTGCTTCTATTTCCCCTCCAAGTACATCCAATTAAAAAGGATTTGCCCAGCTCAGAGAGTTTCTGGGTATGTAGGACAAGAAACAGCACTTGATTTATTACCTAGTGAATTTGGTCTACTAAACAGCACAAACTTTTACCCAGGTTGACCTAATTAACCAAAAAAAAAATGACTGATACACTCCATGTAGATGAAATAGAAAGATGGAAATAATTCCCAGTATTTATTCATGTTTCCATTTTTGTTTTGTCCCCTTGGACTTACTCAATTCCCTAGCCCCGTTGCCTTCCTAAATACCTCCACGTTAGTCACTACTAGCTGTTTGGAAAGTGATCACCGTCCTTGTTTCATAGGGCTGCAGCCTGGTTATTTAAACATTGTCCCACTGGTACTGTCTGTCTCTGGCTCTCCCTCTCTCCCCTTGATTCTTGGTCTCTCCAGCTCCATTATCCAGGTAGGCAGGGACCCAGCCAGGCTAATGGCTGACTGTTGGGGTCTTCTGAGATAATAAAGGCTGGGTTTCTAAATAACCTCAGTTCAAATGCTCACCATGTCCCGAGAGCCTGAATTTTAGCCCTTTTCCATTATTATTTTAGCATAAATTAGATTTACCTGGTTCATACTAAGGTGATAAATTGCAGGGCTTTAAAGTTTCCCTAAGGAAAAACAAGGTAGTAATAACATCCAATCATTCACCAAATAATATTCAAATACTATCATCTGCCAAGCTCTAAATGCAGTGGGCAGAGGGTCTGCATGGCAATCTTAGAAGGTGGCTACTTCTTAAAAAAAGAGAAAAGCAAATTCAGTCATTTTGCTTGAACAAATAATCCCTGAATTCTTATTATGTGCCAGCCATTCTGCTTGGTCGTAGAGACAAGAATGACACAGATCTCTGCCCTCGGAAGCTCATACAGGCCTTTGGTGACAGATGCTCTGAGAGTGGCTCAGCCAGTGGGCTGGGAGACCTCAGAGTTGGAGGACTGAGGGAGAGGCATGGAGAGAGAGTAAACAAATCAATGACGTCTTCCAGAAGGAGGTAGCACATTAGCTGTGGTGTGAATAAAGGGGGGAGGGGAAGAAGACTTCAAGCTGTAGAGATGGGAAGTTGGGACATTCTAGGAGGAAGAAGTAATCTGATAAATGACAGAGATAAAATTGCTCAGAGGACAGATTATTGAGAACTTTCAACGCTAGGCAAAGTTAGGTTTTCTTTTACAGTCAGTAGGGAGTATTACAGGTTTTCGAGCAGGAAACTGACATGATTTGAGTTATGGTTTATGGAAGAAGGTAGAGATTCAAGCTAGAAGACTAGTCAGTTAATTGTAATAACCTAGGTGCGATGTAGTGAGAGTCAGAACTGGATAGTGGGAGTCGGAATTGAAAGAACAGGTGAGATGGCCAACAGGCACATGAAAAGATGCTCAACACTGACGTAAATCAAAACTATCAATACAATGAGGTATCACCTCACACCAGTCAGAATGGCCATCATTAAAAAGTCTACAAGTGGGCTTTCCTGGTGGCGCAGTGGTTAAGAACCCGCCTGCCGATGCAGGGGACACGGGTTCGTGCCCCGGTCCGGGAAGATCCCACATGCCGCAGAGCGGCTGGGCCCGTGAGCCATGGCCGTTCAGCCTGCGTGTCCAGAGCCTGTGCTCCACAACGGGAGAGGCCACAACAGCGCGAGGCCCACATACCGCAAAAAAAAAAAAAAGTCTACAAGTAATAAACGCTGGAGAGGGTGTGGAGAAAAAGGAACCCTCCTACAATGCTGGTGGGAATGCCACTATGGAAAACACTTCCATATGGAACTGCGGAAGTTCCTTAAAAAACTAAAAACAGAGCTATCATATGACCCTGGAATCCCACTCCTGGGCATATATCTGGAGAAATCTCTAATTTGAAAAGATACATGCACCCCAATGTTCATAGCAGCACTATTTACAATAGCTAGGACATGGAAACAACCTAAGTGTCCATCAACAGATGAATGGATGAAGACGATGTGGTGTACATATATATATATATATATATATTTATTATATACACACAATGGAATATTACTCAGCTATAAACAAGAATAAAGTAATGTCATTCGCAGCAACATGGATGGACCTAGAGATTATCATCCTAGGTGAAGTAAGTCAGAGAAAGACAAATATCACATGATATTACTTATATATGGAATCGAAAAAAATGATATAAATGAACTTATTTACAAAACAGAAATAGACTCACAGAGATAGTAAACAAACTTATGGTTACCCAGGAGATAGCAGCGGGTGGGAGAGATAAATTAGGAGGTTGGGACTAACAGATACACACTACTATATATAAAATAGATCAACAACAAGGACCTACTGTGTAGCACAGGGAACTGTATTCAGTATCTTGTAATAACCTATAGAGGAAAAGAATCTGAAAAAGAATATATATATATATATATATATATATGTACACACACATATATATGTATAACTGAATCACTTTGCTGTACACCTGAAACTAACACAACATTGTAAATTAACTATATTTCAATTAAAAAAATGGTTAGGGCTTCCCTGGTGGCGCAGTGGTTGAGAGTCCACCTGCCGATGCAGGGGACACGGGTTCGTGCCCCGGTCTGGGAAGATCCCACATGCCATGGAGTGGCTGGGCCCGTGAGCCACGGCCACTGAGCCTGCGCGTCCGGAGCCTGTGCTCCGCAACGGGAGAGGCCACAACAGTGAGAGGCCCGCTTACAGCAAAAAAAAAAAAAAAAAAAAAAAAAAAGGTTAAATAAAAGAATAGGTGAATAGGAGAGATATTAATTTCTATTGATGTGTGTTGTAGGTAGTAGTAAAATCATAATTGAGGCTTTAGAAAGTAATAATATTAAGACAGAAATCTCGGCTTCAAGGTGGTTGATTAAGCATACACCTTTATGGTTTCACTCCCCAAAATATATCCAATAATACTAAAGGAATAATAAAAAAGTTATCAGTTCTCTTTAACCAGGATGGAAAAGGGCACAAGAGGCTTCAACATATTGGTGGAAGACTAAAAGCAGAAGAAAGAGCAGTGACTGATGGAGCAGTGCAGGGGAGAGAGGGCTGACAATGTACATGCAGAGACAGCTGCAGCCAAGGAGGAAGCGGTCTACATATAGGGAGAAAAGGCAAGACTCGATAGATTTAACAGTCAACTTTCAACACACCCCACCAACTGCCTGCAAAAGTGCCAGGTAGTCAGGTATGTAACTCCAAATGGGAGAAAGGAGGGGGTCTACTCTAAAGAAACAGAACAAACTCTTTGGGGAAAGCCAAGGGAACTATTGTGGAAGCTGGCACCTCTGGCCTTTAGGTGTCTCAAAGCAAATGGACTGTCAACTGTTCCAACACTCCTGGAGTAAATACTCCCTTTTGATCTGCTTCACTTGTGTACACAAAGCTCAAACTGTATCTGCCTGTTGCTTTATATTTAAATATGAATGAGGAACCAAAGATCTTATAACATGAAGGAAAAACATGAAGAGAAACTCATATGAAAAGACTGGAAGTAGGAGAAAATTCAGAGAATCAAAACAGAACTGTAAAAAGGACCTACAAGTCTTGTTTTATGAATGATTTCTCAAATCTCTCTGAGAATACAATAATTTGTAATAGCTTAAGCAAAACAAGAACAGGATGCTATTTAAAAGCACTTAAAACTATGGCTACCTGAAAAATAAAACAATAGTAAATTTCTCTTCTCAGTTGGAAAGTAAAATATAAAGAAAATTTCCTAGAAAATAAAATTTAAAAGACAAAAATGTATAAAGATAAAAGAGACAGAAAATATTACCCCAATTGTTCTTATATCTGATTAATAGAAATATCAAAATAAGAAACAGAGGAAATGAAGGAAATAAAATTATAAAATAAATAAGAGAATTTCACAGAACTGAAGGACATGAATCCTCATATTTAAAGGTCCCACTGAGTACCCCGCATGGTGAATAAAACAATGCTCACCTAGACACCTAGTTGTGAAATTTTAGAACATCAAGGTGAAACAGAAGATCCAAAAACTTCCAAGAAACAAAAACTGAACAAAAAAGAATGGAGAATGAGACTAGGATCAGCATCAGATCTCTCAACAGAAACAACTGAATGTAGAGAACAGTGTCTTCATTTTAGGAGAAAACTTACTTAAACTTATTCTATACCCTGTCCAAACATTTTATTTGAGGATATACAGAAAGAGAGAAAAGTGGGAGAGAAGAAGGGAGGAAAAGGGAGTGAGGGAGGGAGGGGAGGAAGCGAGAGGAGAAATATATGGTATCCAGAAAAAAACAGATCCAAGCTAGATCAGTGCAGTTCCAGTAGTTCCAGTACAACAGCTGTGCAGCAGATTAAAAAGCAGAGCAGGAGGGCAGAAGGGTCTAGAAGAAATATCTTCCAGAAAAACAAGTGGGTGGTATCAAAAGAAGGGGTTCTGTTAAATGCAGCTGTAACAAAGGCAAATAAAAAAGAGGGGGAAATACCTCACAAAGGCAATTAGAAACTCCAGGAAGAATCAAACACTAAGAAGTAAGGAAATATAATCATTGTGAGGCACTTGGCATTGCAGTGAATAAATATTACAGAGCTATAATGATGTTAACATAGTTTATTGATTTTGAACTTTTAGGGTCAGTCTACAGATGAAAAATGGAAACTTAATTACAATTGAAGAATAGAATATAAATGTTATCAACCTTGACAACGTAAAAGTTACAAGAGGATGGAAGTTGGGATATGGAAAAATGGAAAAAGGACGCTAATATCCTTATTTTCAAAGTGGGAAGTCAAGAAATATAGCCTGCAGGGGACAGAACTATGCATAAAAGTGTAATTTAAATCTATAATGGAAATAAACAGAAAAACTGAAAATAGAAGAAGTGTTGGGTTACATAGAGAACTAATTTCTCATCTGTCATAATAGCAAGGTTTCCCACCACCAACACTATCGAGTCTTCTGGGTCACATGGCACAAGAGGCAGGGCTGCTTACACTGTAGCCTGGACCTGCTACGGAGCCCTTTTCTGCTGTGTCTCACTCAGAGCAGGCAGCCTTTTTGTGTCCCTCAGTATATAGACTGAAACAGTGGAATGTGTTGCCTCTAGAATCCAGAGAGGCCTATCAGGCGGCCAGCCTCCTCCTTTGCGCTGGGGGTGCTTAGTTAAAAAAAAAAAAATTGTCTTTTACTTTGGGACCCCTAAAAACTTCCCAGAAGTGGTAGGTCCTTGAATCTTCACAGGATTCATCTTCCATCTTCTGGAGCATATGAATTTTAACAAGACCTCCAGTGAACTAATCACCTGTTGTTCTTCCTGCCTAATCAGTGTGGTCGTCCATGGAAGATGTGATATTCTTCGGGATGGCCTGGTAGTCTAGATCTCTTTGGGTTATATTACGACAAATGCAGGGGAGTTAACATGGCTTTAAGGCAAATTGTAAATAAATATTGCTGTTCATTTCACATGAATGCAGACTGTTTCTGGTTCTCTTTTCTCATTGGGACTGAAAGGAATGCACTCACCAGATTAACGGCCACATGCCATGTACTTGCAGCCACGTTAATCTGTTCTAAAACTGACACCAGGTCTGTCACAGCAGTTGCAGTCAGTGCTACTAGTTGGTTGTCCTTGCAGTCGTCTACAGTCATTCTTCAGGACCCATCCAGTTTCTTCAGGGGTCAGACTGGTAAATTAAATGAAGATATGATGGGGGCTACCACTTCTGTGTCCTTTGGTCTTTAAGGTTGGCAGTAATCTCTGCCACACTCCCTCCCCAGGATATGATATTGGTTTTGATTTCCTATATTGGCCCAGCATTGGAGGATGTTGGGGGAGGTTTAAGAGGTTTCCATCTGGGCTTTCTCCACTATAGCAACTCGACTCAGCAGGCTAAGGACCCATGAGGTGGTTACTCCAACTGCAAGCATATCATTTCCAATTATATACTTGGACACTGGGGAAATGACCCCTTGGTGTATCCACAGACTCAATGGGTCCACTGTGAGCCAGACTTTAGTCAGGACTCCATCATTCCTTGGTTCCCATAGTCTCCTATTCTAACGGGGTGGGGGGCATGATGATGCTTTGGGTCTCTAGGTATCAATGTCTACTGAGACCCTGTGTCCAACAGTCCTCCAAATATTTGATTATCTCCCGCATTGCAATGTATAGTCACTGGGGTAAATAGATCCCTTTGGGGAAAGATGAGGGGAATGATCACAGTATAACCTTGCTACGATGTCACATCTCATGACTCAGTGGGTTCCAGGTATGAAAATAGGCTCAGGTCTGGGAACTGAGCCAGAGATCATGACTTTTTATTAGGGCGACTGCCCTCAGTCTCCTGCTCCTTCATTCTTGACATTTTTTTGTAGATGCTGAGCAGCATCCTTGTTCGTTGCCCATCTGCTTTGTCTTGTTCGTTCTTTATCAAGCTCAGCACTTCCCCAGCCAACTTATACTAGGATTTAACCCTAGTTATTAGCCTATCATCCAGAAGAGGAGCTGGGAGCAGCTCTTGAGGGGGTGTGGCCTCTGGGGAAGGGACCTCTGCAGCATCTTCCAGCACAGGGGAAATGTTACCTCTGACTAACAAGGAGGGAGCCAACTCTGCAAACTCTGAAAGTTTAAGGAAGTGGTGCTTGTAAAATCAAAATCTTCAGGGGCATCTGTCCTATTGATCCCATGCTGATTCAAGGTCCTAGTATTTTCCAACAAGGCCCCTGATTTTAGCATAGCAGACCTGCCTTGCTGAGCACTCAAATATCTCTGGAGCTCTTCAACTTTAACTATGAGATTTGTTTTTTGCACATTCTACTCTTAGCTGCATCTTTGTCAGCTTCCAAAGAAGCCTTCTGGCTTGTACATTTAGCTCTTAGCTGCTTACTGATGGCCCTGTTTCTCATTAGCCCTCTGCAGGGAGTCAATACATCTTATCGGTAACCAGAGGCTCCACTCTCTTTGTAGACACTGTTTCCCACGTGGTTTTTCAAATTCTTAACTCACTGCACCTGCCGCGGCATCACCCTCCATGGAGACATTTTTATCTCCTGTGAAACCTTCAGGGATAGGACGGCTACTGTGTGACTATCTGTGCCACACACATCACTTATGGTGGTGTCCTCTTGGCCCACTGGTGATTGAAGGAGTCAGCCAGTCCTGGCACCACTGTGTTAATTTAGTCCTCGTTTTACAGATAATGACACTGAGATTTAGGATTAACTCTTAGGTTAAGGATTTTGCTGAAGACCACACAGCATAGGATTTGAACGCAGGTCTGGGTCTGTGCTCTTTCCATAAGTAAATGGGGAAGAGGTAACCGATGGATGAAGGGCACCTGAGGGTGAGCCATCTTCTGATCCTTGGTGCATAAGCCAGCCTAAGCAAGGCCTGGGCCCAACAGAGTTTCCAAAGAGCTGAGGGGGCCAGTGTTAGTCATTGTTTAGCTATATCATATATATTTAGCCTCTTAAATCTTTTCTGACAAATCATTTCTTTCTACTCCCTTAATCATCCTTGAATATCTTCTTATAATAAAAATACACAGAGGAAGATGTGGCTGAGAGCTGGGGCCTGTCTGGGGCGGGATTGGAGGTTGGATAAAGTCTGCAGCCTGTTTTCTGCTGAGATGGAGAGAGCACATACTACCAGCCCTGTGCAGACACCCTGCCCAGGGACCAGCCCTGAGGGCCGCTGGCGACTCTGTCTATTTATCCTTACAGCCTAAAAAAGACTCTTTGCCGACAAGTGTAATCTTTCTTGATAAACATATTAATTTTCTGTCTCAGCTCAGTGAAGAAGATCCCTGGATCTGTGATACAAGCTCTAATAATATTTTCTATTTCTATGGTGACTTCTTCTGGGTTGGCTTAGACAGTAGAGGAGAAAGTCAGAGGTGACCAGTGTCCACAAAACAGCAGTCTTTGGCCTCGAAATGAGTGAGATCACAATGTGCTATTCTGCTGTCATTGACGGGCAGGCGACAACTACCAAGGGAGGGTGAGGGGCAGATGAGCAGAGTCTCCGGGCCAGTAAGTGTCCTGGGCAAGTTGACAGGTGCTTGACCAAGACCACCCCTGTTCAGCTCAGCTTACTATTGACTGCTGGTGACCCCAGCACCTCGGAGCCAGGGGTTCATGGTACATAATAGTATCCACCTCACAAGGAGTAAGTAATAAAAAGCAGATTAAGTATTAGCTCGGTGCTTTGTGACCACCTAGAGGGGTGGGATAGGGAGGGTGGGAGGGAGATGCAAGAGGGAGGAGATATGGGGATATATGTATACGTATAGCTGATTCACTTTGTTATAAAGCAGAAACTAACACACCATTGTAAAGCAATTATACTCTAATAAAGATGTTTAAAAAAAAGTACTTAGCAAGTGCCTGGCAAGTACTCAGTGCATGTTAGCTATCACTATTAAGAAATCTATTAAGTGTACCTATTTTATTCTCAGAGGATGGATTTATATTGACAGGACTTTTGAAATAGAAGTTTTGAATCCATATGCAGTTAGATCCATCAAACTTTTACTTTCATTTTTGTTTCTCCTCCCCTATTATATGATAAATATATACCTACAGGGCTTCCCTGGTGGCGCAGTGGTTGAGAGTCCGCCTGCCGATGCAGGGGACACGGGTTCGTGCCCCGGTCCGGGAAGATCCCACATGCCGCGGAGTGGCTGGGCCCGTGAGCCATGGCCGCTGAGCCTGCGTGTCCAGAGCCTGTGCTCCGCAACGGGAGAGGCCACAACAGTGAGAGGCCCGCGTACCACAAAAACAAAACAAAACAAAACAAAACAAAAAAATATATATATACCTACATTTTCCTAAAGTTATTTTATGGTTTACCTTTTTTTAAATGTTTACCTCCTTAATCATTCAGGAGTGTATATGGTATGAGGTAAGGAGATAATTTAATGTTTTTCCAAATAAACAATTTCACCAAAGCCACATATTGATTTGAGATAATACTTTCCTCTTATACTGATTCTTCTGTGTATTTTGGGTTTAAATATTACAAAGCAGCTTCTATACTAACATTTCTCAATAATTTAAAGTTAATTGTTTCCCACATCAAGGATTTCTTTTTAATAGTTTACATTTACAATCCTGCTCAAATTATTACTAACTCTAGAATGGACTCCATATACTGCTGGTGAAAGAGTAATATAGACCAACTTTCTGGAGAGCAACTTGGTTTGAAAATGTTTATTTACCTAAGTTGTTCCACTTCTGGCAATTTTTCCTGATGAAAAATTAATTCAGACAAATATTTATGTATATATGTATATTTATGTATTTATGTATAAAGCTGTGCTCCCACTACTTGTAAAAGCAAAAAGTTAGAAACAGTATTTTTGGAAAGGTATGGTGATGCAAATTATATTACATTTATTGAATGGAATGTTGTAAGTCATTAGAACCATATTTTTGAAAAAAAGTAATAACATAGGAAATGCATTTTTATATTACATGAAAACACAGTATATAAAATTATATATTTAATATTATCTCATTATGTTTTTTAAAAATTAGCTTTAGTCATAGTGGCCTCTGTTCATTTCCTTGAACAAACTCTTTCCAGCCTCAGGGATTTTGCATATTCTGATTCTTCCCCCGGAACATTTTTCCACCTGTTCTTTATAAGGCTGTTTTTTTTCATTCTTTAGGTCTTTGCTTAAATGTATCATTTCAGAGAAGCTTTCCCTAACTACCCTATTAAAAGGAGATCTAGCTCCCCTCCGTCATTAGTCTCCATGTTTAAGTATCTAATTATCCATTCCACATGGATGAATTCTGCCTACCCATTTAGAAGGGTTGCTCCTAGACATCTGAGACTATATTTTTTCTATTTTCTTCCCAAAGCACCCGTTCCTGTGATCTGAATGCATTGAATATACACTGAATATTGCCCAACCCATTTTTCCATTTCCTAATAATTTTAAGTCACCTGATGTATCCTTTAAATAATTGATATGCAAAAGCATCAAACTGGTCCCTTATTTTACACCACTCACAAAAATTACCAACAAATGGATAAAAGACTTAAATGTAAGACCTGAAACCATAAAACTCCTGTAAGAAGACATATGGAAGAGTTCCCTGACATCGATTTTGGCAATTATTTTTTGGATATGACACCAAAAGCACAAGCAACAAAAGCAAAAATAAACAAGTGGGAACTACATCCAACTAAAATGCTTCCACACAGGAAAGAAAACTATCAACAAAATGAAAAGGCAGCCTACAGAATGGGAGGAAATATTTGCAAATGATATGTCTGATGAGGGGTTAAGATCCAAAATATATAAGGAACTCATACAACACAATAGCAAAAAAACCCCAAATAATCTTATTTAAAAATGGGCAAAGGACCTGAACAGACATTTTTCCAAAAAAAGATATACAAATGGCCAACAGATACATGAAAAGGTCCTCAGCATCACTAATCATCAGGAAAATGCAAATCAAAACTACAATGAGCTATCACCTCACCTGTCAGAATGGCTATCATCAAAAAGATAAGAGTTAAATGCTGGGGAGGGTGTGGAGAAAAGGGAACCCTCTTGCACTGTTGGTGGGAATGTAAATTGGTGCAGACACTATGGAGAACAGTATGGAGGTTCCTCAAAAAATTAAAAATAGAATTACCATATGATCCAGCAATCCCACTCCTGAGTATATAACCAAAGGAAATGAAATTACTATCTCAAAGATATATCTGCAACCCCATGTTCATAGCAGCATTATTTACAATAGCCAAGACATGGAAATAACCCATGTCCACTGATAGAAGAATGAATAAAGAAAATGTGATACATATATATACATATATAATATTCTGTTTTATATATATGACATAATATTATTCAGCCATAAAAAAGAAGGAAATCCTGCCATTTGAATGAAACTTGAAGCATTATGCTAAAATGAAATAAGTCAGAGAAAGACAAATACTGTATGATCTCACTTATATGTAGAATCTAAAAAACTAAATTCATAGAAACAGAATAGTTTGGTGGTTGCTGGGTGGGGTGGGGAGCACCGTAACAATGGTCAAAGGGTAGAAACTTCCAGTTATAAGTAGAATAAGTTCTGGGGATCTAATATACATAGCATGGTGACTATAGTTAATAATACTATATTGTAGTATATTTGAAAGTTGCTAAGGAAGTAGATCTTAAAAGATCTTGCCACACACAAAAAGTGTACCTGTGTGAGGTGATGAATGTGTCAACTAACCTGATTGTGGTAATCATTTCACATATATACGAGTATCAAACCATCACATGGTACACCTTAAACATTGTTATACGTCAATTGCACCTCAATAAAGTTGGGGGAAAAAAGCATTTCAGTGTGGAGACACTGTTACCAAGACAACCCGTGCAGAGGAATTAAGTTGCTGATGATCAAACTTAAGGTAGTTGTAACACATGAAACAGTGACGGAATTCTGGAGGGTGTATGTCAACAGCCATGGTCCTCTCCACCACCTGCATTCCTTTCAATTCATGTCAGAAAGAGGATGAGAGTCTGGTGAGAGTGAAGTCAGCCTGGGAGAGTCAGATGCAGTTTTTCTTCTAGGTAGATGGGGCCCTGGATAATTGGACCCAGGTGCCTGGGAGAGAGGCCACAAAGCTTTCAAGGTGTAATCAAGCCTACTCAATGTAAGATTATAAACAGCATGTGTCCTTTGCTTGTCAGAGCTCTCTGGGCCTCAAATCTGACAGGAATCTCCAGTTCTTCCCTTCAGACTCAATTCCTTGCCTCCTCCTGCTGTTTCCCACAACCCAGTTCCCATGGCTTTTATTCTTCCTGCTGCAGAAGGGGTACTGCTTCAATCCCTTTTCCCAAACCCAGAATCAATCAGATGTATCTCCAGCCCGTGAAACCCAGTATCAAGGATTCCTGGGTGGAGCTCCAAATGGGCAAAGAGATGGAGTCCAGGCTCTCCGCATAGATGGAGTTTGTCCACAGCAGCCCTGTGCAACACAAGATCATGGCGATAACTACCCTGGCAAACTTCACAGTGGCTGCCAAGCTCCCAGCCCGATGTCTGGCCTATTGGAGTTCAAAAAGCCACACGAAGGACTCATCACAGCCGACACCTGACATTCACAGGTTAAGAACTTGCAGTTTTGACAATTCTGCCCAAACTTTAGGATCCATGAAATGCCAGCCTTTCATTTTCTTGAAGCTCCAATTTGAATTTCCTCTTTGTGAGGCTAATCCATGGGGACTAGTGATTGAGCAGAGTCGACTGCTCAGCATCCAGAGTTCAAAGCAGCTTGGTATATTTTCTTATATCACAAGGGCAGGGATATAAACTCTCCTTAGAGGACAGAAGGGACTCCTAACATTTTCACTTACACCCTGCTGTAATTTCTGGGGGAAATTATACGCTATAGAGGTATGGACAAAAGTGGAGCTCCACAGGGAGATCCTCTTGATTTTCATGGGTCTGTTATGGTCCTTATTTTCTAACTCTTCCCCTAGGTTTTAAAACAGAGCAAGACAAACTCCATGTCCTCTTGCAGACAAGATTCATTTAGTGTTTTCAGGCTGTCAGAGGGTCAGGAAGGGAGCTTAGAAGAGGGTCCCCTTTATAGGCCTTAGCTACAGAGGTGGGCAACCCTGTGATATGCCCCCAAACTGTGTCCACAGGGTCACTTTCCCTCCACCAAAGGGAAGAAAGCTCCTGTTGCAGGCTGCCCAGGGGTCAGCTGTTGGCAGTCCAGGGCAGGCCTCCAGGGACCCTGCCCCCCACGCCCACGTGGAGGTGGTTAACACAGGGCCTCCTCCCCTGTGGAGAATTAATTGGAAATGTTACACTCCAAGAGGAAAAACAAGAGTAATGGAAAAGGCAGCTGTGTGTGACCAAAGGCTTAACTGAAAACAGGCTGTCTCCGCTCCCAGGCTGGGAAACCGGGGAGGAGAAGCAGCCCAGGAGAGAGCAAGCGTGGTGTGCATCTGGGGATGGAGTGACGTGGTCTGTGTGTGTAAACTGAAGGCATCTGAGGGGCTTGGGAGGTTCCGGGGGAGGTGGGGGCGGGGGAGAGAGAGGGAAGGTGGGTGTGAAGAATGAAGAATGAAGCACAGCTGTGGTGGGTAGCTTCTACTTTCTTCTGGGGTTGGGGTGGGGTGATGGAGGCAGGATACACTAAGGTTTTATCTGGTGGCTTCTTAGGAAACTGGGGCTTTTGATTAATAACTTAAGCAATTTGACAAATGTATACTCAGTACTGCTTTAGTTGTCTCTCCTCCTCTCTTCGGAACTCATTCCTGTCCAGATAAGCCCACCCCTTCCCAGGCTTCCAAACCCTGCTTATCTTGGCTGCCCTTCTACCAGCCCCATTACACTGACCTTATTTTTTTTTTTAATAAATATTTATTTATTTATTTTTGGCTGCATTGGGTCTTCGTTGCTGAGCGCAGGCTCTTCTCTAGCTGCAGCGAGCGGGGGCTATGCTTCGTTGTGGTGCGCGGGCTTCTCATTGTAGTGGCTTCTCTTGCTGCAGAGCACGGGCTCTAGGCACATGGGCTTCAGTAGTTGTGGCACGTGGGCTCAGTAGTTGTGGCTCACGGCCTCTAGAGAGCAGGCTCAGTAGTTGTGGCACATGGGCTTAGTTGCTCCATGGCATGTCGGATTTTCCCGGACCAGGGCTGGAACCCATGTCTCCTGCACTGGCAGGCGGATTCTTAACCACTGTGCCACCAGGGAAGCCTGACCTTATTTTAATAGAGAACCATTTTTCTCAAACCAAACTTATGGGGACTGTAAGTCCAAATATTGGAAAGAGTCTCTTGGCCTGGTATGTCTCTAGGCCCAGTCTATTGTTTTCAAATATATTAATTAAGTCCATTAACTTTTCCTGAGCCCATTCTGGGCCAGAAATGATGCCAGGCACTGGAAATAAAGACACAGTCACTTTCCTCTAGCCTAGTGAGAGACAAATAAGTGAGCAATTGGGATACAAGGTGAGAGAGTCATGAAATCCCAGAAGAAGGGCCCCTGACTCAGTGTTAAGAGAGATGAAAACTTCTTGGAGATGACATTTGAACTGACTCTTGAATGGTGAGTGGGAGTCACAGGCACTAAAGAGGAAAAGGGGAACTTGGAGAAGACGACTTGGTTCACAACCTAGGACTGCTTTTTCCAAATTGGGGGAGCCCAAGTTTAGTCATCTATGTACTGTCTCTAGTAACAGACATTTTTTTCTTTTAATTTTTGAATTTTTTTAATGCACAAAAAGAACTACCCCCCAGGAGGTTATGAAGATTATAAAACAGCATAAACTACAAAGTGCTATATGTAGCCCAGCCTTCTGGTTTCTCAGTCCCAGCGGCCTTCATCTGTATCTTCTTCTCTTCAGCACCCTCCTGGGTGACCACACTGCAGACCTCTCAGTGCTCAGCTGCTCAACTTCTAAGATCTCAAACCATGAAAGTCCTTGAGCCTCTCACCTTCCCACCTCTCTCCCACCCATGTCAATGCTGGACTGCCTCCGTATCCCCTCTGTGAACTTTAGTCCCTTGATATTCCCCAGCTCAGTTCATCTGATTCATGACCTTATTTGCCTTTTTCCCCCTGTGAGAGGCCATGGTCAGCAAATAAGTGGCCTCTCTGGCCTCATCCACCCCCTTACCTCTAGGCTTCCATTTACGTATCTCCAACCCTTGCTCAACTGCACTGTCTTCTTCAGATCCCTGCTTGTCGTTTGTGCAACCTACAGAAAGCCCAGACTGCTTAGTTCCATTACACTGGATCCTTTCCAATTGCCAAGGAGCCCTTGCTACTTCTTAGTTATCTTTTTAATTTGTTCCCATTGAAATAAGTCAATGTATGCAAAGGGCCTAGCACTTAGCCCGAAACATAGTAAAAGCCCAAAATGTTCACTTCCCTCTCCTCTTCCCCTGACTCCTTATCACATAAGGATGCCTAATCCAAGCCTTTTTTATTCCTCTCACATCTCTGATTGTCTCAGGCCTAAGCTTTTGCCATCTTGCACAATCTTGTTCTACTTCCAAATTCTCAGCTTACACATAATGATTGAGAGAACATGGCCTCAGACAACTAGCCTGATCTAGTCATGTCTCTAAGCCTCAGTTTCCTCTTCTGTAAAAATGGAAATTATAATAGATATTATAAAAAGTACCCATGCCATAGGTCTGTTCAGATGGTTAAATGAGATAATATGTGAAGTGCTTAGTACAGGATCTTTTGCACAGTGTACTCTATAAATGTTAGTTGCTGTGATGGCAATGATAATTTTTTATGCCTTTTAAAGTTGTTTTATCTTCTCTGTTTCAGAGAAATAGAGTTGCCAAGAACAAGCTTGTGCATCGGATTCTATCCTCTCCCATTCCTTAGAAGACCTTCCTCTACAATGAACCTCTCTTACTTCAAACATTTCCTTCCCACTGGCTTCTATTTCTGAACCTACAAGCACATCAAGTCTTCCCCATCCTTAAAAACAAATTAAAAATCACATCCCAGCTGGGATATCTCCTCCAGCTTTCTATATCTACTCCTCAACTCACTGTCAAACTTATCCTGATGGTATTTATAATTACAATCTTTCTCTCCACCACCCCACCTCCAGCGCTCACCCATAAATCCCTTGAAATATGGCTTCTACACTCAGCAGTCCACAAAGCCAAAAATAGCTTTCTTAAAGATCACTGACCTTTTCTCAACCTTCATCCTTCTCAGATCATCTCTGCAGCATCCTCTGGTGTTGGTCACCCCTGTCCTCTGGCATGCTTGACTCTACCTCTCCTGGTTGTGCTCCCTCCTCTCTGACCACCCATTTGTTTTCTTTTCTGGCTCTGCTTCCTCCTGTACATACTTGAACATACATGTTTCTAAGAATCAGACCTCAATCCCCCCTTTTGTTTCTTGCTTTACATGGTCTCCTAGGACAAACTCATCTGCTTCCATGGCTTTAATAGTCACCTCCCTGGTAATATCTCTCAAATCTTTGTCTCACTGGTACAACTACTTCGAAAACCAGTTTGGTGTTATCTTGAAGAGCTGAACATTTGTATGCTGTATGACCCAGCAATCCCACTTACACTTGGGTTTAAGCCCAAGAGTAACTCTTACACAGATGCACCAGGAGACATGTGAAAAATTGTTCATAGGGCTTCCCTGGTGGCACAGTGGTTGAGAGTCTGCCTGCCGATGCAGAGGACACAGGTTCATGCCCCAGTCAGGGAAGATCCCACATGCCGCGGAGCGGCTGGGCCCGTGAGCCATGGCCGCTGAGCCTGTGCGTCCGGAGCCTGTGCTCCACAACGGGAGAGGCCACAGCAGTTAGAGACCCGCATAACCACCCCCCCAAAAAATTGTTCATAGCTCATTGCTCAGAATGGCAAAGAAACTGGAAACAACTAATACACTTAATGACAACAGATAAGTAGTGTATTTTTCACCCAATGGAATATTATACAGTAGTGAAAACTAATGGTATTCAGCTTCACATAACAGGTATGAATCTCAGTGACATAATGTTGAGTGACCAAAGTAAGTTCCAACAGACATTATAATATAACCTGTTTATAAAGTTGTAAAACAAGAAAAATCAGTCAATTTACTTTTTTAGATTTACTTTTTTAGATATGTGTAATAAAACAGAAAACAAAGGAAAGGAATTATAGACACAGAAGTCAGGATAATGGTTTCCTCTGAGGTGAGGTGGAGGGATGGGATATGGATGACCAATTGGGTAGGTGTGGGTTACTGGTAATGGTTGGTTCTTGTGTTGGGCTATAGTTTCATAGTGTTCATCGTATTATTAAAGGTTAAATAAAATAAGATAGGGTCATGCATGGACCAATGATGAAGAAAATCTAGTTCTAACCTGTCTCCTAAACTCCATTCCTGTTTTTCTACCTGCTTACTAGCATCTTCATTTGATTATTTCATTAGCTCTTGAAACTCAAAATGTGGAAAACTGACTTTATATTCATCTTCAAATTTGCTTACCTACCTAATTCCAAATTTTTATAAATAACTTTCAGCTCCTCCAGGGCAGTTTGGCCTATACCTAGACTTCTAAAAGACTCTCTGTTTCCCCTTAATTCAGCTATGTGCCAAGTCTTACTCTCATCCTCAGAAAAATGCATCCAGAGAAAGGCAGAGCCAGAATTTTGACCTATACTGTTTGTTGACACAGCCTACACTTTTAATCACCTCTGTGATAAAAACTGGTGATACTGGCTCAGAGTGACCCCTAGGCAATGACCTCTGGCATTGAGGCCTGAGGATAAATCGGCTCTTCCCAACGAAGCACCAATCCACTCTTACCGTAGCCCCTACCTTCTGTTGAGTGCTGACCTCTCCAAATCCAGGCTGCTGAGCACCCATACCCACCCCTGAAGTCCTGCCCAGTGTCTGGCTTTGACAAAATTTGCCAGGCCTGTTGGACAGCTCTTAAGGCCACCCAGTAGGGAGGACGGCTACACTAGGCTCAGTGTTGGTGGGAATAAACGGCTCTTGTGAGCAGCTGGGATCAAGGTAGACTCCGCCAGATGGAATCCCTGGCTTTTTCTTTTCTAGGGTCCTGCTGAGCAGCAGTCTCCAGAAGCAACCATAGAGTACAGCGTCACTGGGTTCCTACAGCAGCAACGGGGAGGACAGGCTGGGGCCAGGAGGGAGGAAGGAGGTTGCGAGCACAGTCTCAACAGCCTCTTCTCCTCCTGGAGAAGTGATTATTCCTAATAAGGACACAGCAGTTCCTGTTTACAGTTGTCCCAAACATCCCTCACACCACAACCTGTTGCGAAATATATGCCAAGGCCCAGGAACCTTTTCTGTTTAAAGACTCCTCTGACTTTACAGCTGGTTAGGTCTGCAACCTTGCTGGATTCTGGCCTCTGCTCCCTTATAGAAGAGGCACTTTCTCCCTCCGCCTCAGCTCTGCCCTCTTTTCCCTCTTTTGTGTCTATCCGCAGGGCTCCCCTTTTGAGTCTAAGCACGTGAACAATGAACACCTACAGACCGGACCGTCTGGCGAGATCATTAGCATTTCCTCAGAGGTCTGGTCACCAAACACAGGAATTCTTCAAAATGCAAAGTAGACAATTCCTAAGAGATTGCCTGTACAGGGAATTTCTGTAATTCAAATCCTAGGGCTTCAGGTTCTGTGACAGGAGGCGTTTCCTGACTGGCTCGGCTGTGCATGAGGAGGTAATCAGTACAGGGGATGAAGGGTCTCAGGATACAGAAGGGAGAAACCTTCTATACGACAGTTTTCTTTCTTTAGGCAGCTTGGGGAAACCCTGTTTTTTTCTGAAACACTCAACAAACATTTATTAAGGAGCTACAGTATAAAATCATGCTGTTTCCAGGACTGTTGTCTTCTTGAGATTTTAAAAGAACTGGACTCTTGACTACAACTTTCTTTTCCTCCTTTCCTCTTCTTCTCACCCCCTCTTTACCTCCTTCATCAAAGGGACCTAGGGCTTCCCTGGTGGCGCAGTGAGAGGCCCACGTACTGCAAAAAAAAAAAAAAAAAGGGACCTAGCTCCCACTCTAAGGACGGGGGCCATTTAAAAGTATTTTCAATAGCAATGAAGGAAGAGGACACTGTTTTGGAATCCTCTGTGATAGGAGCCGGGTCTGCAGATAATTAGCTCTGGGACCTTGGGCGAGGGATGAAATTCTTAATCTACAGGGTAGAGATGAAAACAGTTAACTCATAGAGGGGCTGTGAGAATTAAATGAGATAATGTATGTTGAACACAATACAGTTAGCATTGTAATGATCGATAAATGATGGCTATTGTTATTATTATTTCCTTTTTTTTGCGGTACGCTGGCCTCTCACTGTTGTGGCCTCTCCCGTTGCGGAGCACAGGCTCCAGACACGCAGGCTCAGCGGCCATGGCTCACGGGCCCAGCCGCTCCGTGGCATGTGGGATCTTCCTGGACCGGGGCACGAACCTGTGTCCCCTGCATCAGCAGGCAGACTCTCAACCACTGCGCCACCAGGGAAGCCCCTATTGTTATTTTTATTAATGTCATTGTCTCATCTAACTGGAACTCATCAAGAAACTTATCCATGGAGAACTCAGTCGAAAAATAGTACGTCAAAAGAAGAAGGTCTCTCTGAGCAGCTACAATTAGTGTCTGTGGGCTGAAACACAAATATTTTATTCACAGACAACTTAATATTGCATGTAGATTTAACACTGCATGTAGAATCCTACCAAGCTCACAGCAGATGAGGAGCAGCCAACTGAACAGGGCAGCAGGTGCAGAGCATCAACGTGTGAGAGCTGAATTCTGATGATTAGAAACTAGAACTACAGAATTAAGACATAAGAATTACAACCACACACTATTCAGGGACATTTAGAATAGGGCCATTTATTGACTACCCAATGGGTGATGGATACTCTATTGGGTGTACTGGGCATATTGTTCTATTTAATCCTCACAGCAATCCTCTGTAGTGTGTATTTTATCCCTATATTACAAAGGTAAATGTGGAGGTTCACTGAGCTTATAAGACATTTGTCACCAAGCTAGGAAGGGGGTGTACCTCAGAGCCTGCCTGCATTTAAAGCTCCCACATTTTTGATACTCCACAGTCTTTCCCATATAGGTTTTTAGATCTCTAAAGGTCCCAAGCCTGCCTGTCTCTCCTCCCTCCCTTCCTTCCTTCTTTCCTTCCTTTCTTCCTTCTATTCATCCACTTGATAACTGAAACAAGAGTCCCTGATCTCAGGGTACTTTAAAAAAACCTTATTTTGAATGATTTTAGACTCACAAGAAGCTGCAAAAATAGTTCCTATGTACGCTTCTCCCAGCTTCCCCCAATGATATCATTTTACATTAGTCCGTGATCAAAGGGAAGAAACTAATGCCAGTACATTGCCACTAAATGGACTACAGACCTCATTTGGATTTCACTAGTAGTTTTTGCAGCATTCACTTCTCAATGAACTTATTGTCTAGTATTTCTCTTATTGCAACATAGTTTGTAATTGGCATTCCTCAAGTGAAATTAAGTTTGTATTTAAGAAGTAAAGGGAAGGTATATGCCTTTGGAAAAGATTTCATTCAAAATCACTGAAGTTAAGTTTTGGCACTTAAAGGGGTAAACCCTTTTCTCTCTGTAACGTTTAACTCTTCAAAACAAGAAATTTTCCAAAGCATTCTAGATAGCCAGAGGAGATAGTCTATGATTTCTCTTCATAGGATGAAACTGGCCAAGTGTTCAGTGACACAGAAATCTCATAAAGAATTTAGCCCCTGTTCAAGGTGTCCATACTTAACTGTGCAGAGGTTTTCCCCCCATGGTGCTCTTCTGTTTCCAAAATGCATCAGGACGCCACACTGTGTGGATGGAATATTTAAGTCTGGCTATCTCCTCAATTCCTTCCACGTGTGCCATGGAATTTAAGTGCTGGAGTCAGGCATTTCTGAATACAATTTTCCATATGTAGAGCCACCGCTACCCACTGAAGCACACATCTGATCTAGTTTTGGGGGCTGTGAGATTACTCGTTTCTCTCACTTTGAGAACACTTAGAGTGATCAAAAGTGAGACACAGTGGTGTGCTAGTTCTGATCTAGGCGTGCTCAGGCCAAGGCAGCCCACTGTTTCTGCTGATCTCATGTCAGGCCAGAATGAAGCCCCTTCAACAAGGGCTTTCATGCTCTCTCACCTCATTTTTCTCTCCTTTTTGCTGTGTGTGTTTATGAACTTTCTAGGCAGCCATTTTTTTTTCCCCAGATGAATAAAGGCCTCCCTTAGTGCCATTTTACAGAGATGTCTCACCAGATTTAGCAGGTAGGTTCCAAACTGGCCCTGGCATCTTCCCTCTCAACTGCTTTTCTCCTCCGTAATCTCTATTTTTGCTAATATCGTCACCATCCCCTGAGACACCGAGACTTGAACCTTCAACAGTTTCCTTAATGCTGCCTTGTCCTTTGCCCCTCACGTCTGCTCAGGGCTCAGTGCTGCTGATTCCATCTCTTGCTTATCTCTCCTTCTGTCCTGTCATTTCCATTCACACTCCCTTGAATATCGGGCGGGCAAGAAGGAAGCTGGCCACTCGCCTGTGCCAGACTGTGAACTCTCTGAGGGTGGGGACTGTATCTTAGCCACCACTGTGGCTCTGAGACAGCTGTGCCATGCTTGACAGGTGGCAGGCCTTCAGTGCTATCTGCTGAGTGGTTAACTCGGAAGCTGAATATCATTTCTGGAGGACTCATTCCCCAGGCATGGCTCTGCTCATTTTAGGCTGGGCTCCAAGGTCGCAGAGGAGAAAGGACAATGGGGAGGCAGGCCAGGTGGCCTGGGGAACATGGGTTTCCTTATGTCTCTGCTTCTCACCACTTGCTTAGGTCACTGCTACCAGCCCAATGGCCATCTTCCTTTCTCCTGTTACCCCCAAACTTCTATGTCCCCACGGTGGAACAGGAGCCTATTATCTGAGAGTTGACGCTTGTGGATTCAGATTTCCTGTTACCTATTCTCAGCAACATGCAGTCACTCCTCATTCAACAACTATTCACTAAGTTTCTTCTGTTAGGTGTACTGCATACTTTCTCTATTGCTCACTAATTGTGTTTATACGGGACATTTATATACATTGTGTGTGTGTGTGTGTGTGTGTGTGTGTGTGTATCAGCATTACTTTGAAACTCACCCACCCCAGCCACTTCACCATTTCACCTGTAAGTGAACCAGAACTCAGAGACCAAAGTGGTGGCTCTCAGTTTTCAGGGCCAATTTGGGGCAGAGCCTTAAGAGATAACAGGACATCCTGCGTTTCCTGCCTCATTCCCTGCCCTGAGATCAATCAGATCACTGAAAATCCATCCCATAGAACTACATCTTTGAGCTGCATTTCTGGTGGTTTTTCTTTGCCAGGCACTTTCAAACTTTAAAAGTTGTCTCTAACACCCTAGGATTTATGTCTTATCTGCCTAAGAAGATAATCAGGCCACAGCCAGGCATTTTGCATGATTACACGTGGAACATGCATCTGGGGTATTGGTTGTAAAATATGCCTGGAAGTCTCCAGACAGATTAAGCTTTGTCACCATTGGGTACTGAAGGGTCACAGAGTCTGCCAAGCCTGGGACTTTCAGCTACGCTTTGATTCACTGAAGAGACAGGGATGTGAGCCTGGACTGTGCTGGCTCTGAACCCCTTAAGCCCTGCAAAATTAGGATTCTGGAAAGGCCCTCACATCTTTTTGTGTTAAAGGCAATGTGTTTTTGGAAAAACACAGCTTCCTGTTTTTTATGCTGAAAGCAAGGTTTTTAAACTTCCAAATAATGCTCATAAAGTTTCTTAGACATCAAACAGATCTTGCATAACAGTATTTTGATGATTTAAGGGTAAGTAAGCATATGCATTAAATGTCCCTTACAAATACACAGGTGTTTTAAGGTTATGGGGGCAAAGTGCTTGACAAAAGGCACACTGGGTTTCACGAATCCCTGAATGTTTGAAAAATAGGACATTTGATGAATTCCAAACAAAACCAGGTTCTCCTATCTATGGGAGAACGCAGCGAGCCAGTTTTCTGTATTTCCAAGGTAAATGGTCTGCCTGCCTGATCCTGGAAAAGAACAGCAGCCCTCACTCCTGCAATTGCGCCCTACACCGTGAGTCACGGTTTTCAGTGGAGAAACTGGAGTGAGGTAATGGCTGCAGGCGCACCAGTTAACCCTCCAGAGTGGCCTGATTTATAGCTGCTCTGGGAGCCTCACAATCTCTTGATTTTGTACACACATAATGTCTCAGCCTTCCCACCCACAGATGTGTTAGGTAGTATTAAAGACTTTTCCACTGGGGCATGTGAAACCTTGGCTTTGGTCCAAGCCAAAATTCAGCCAACCCTTGGGCATTATAATTGAGTTCTAAATAGAACTTGGCATCATCCTAGGGTCTCTCAATCAATCAACTGACATTAAATGCCTACTAGAGCAAGGCAGTACAGGGGGGCTGGTGTATGGAGGAGGAAGGGCATAAAAAAGTTCAGAAACTCAGCAGACCAAGTCCCAGTTTCAAGTAGCTAATGATCTAGCTAAGGGGCTGAAACACATGGGAAATTATCAACTGTCACCAGGCAGGTACAGATAAGGAATGCTGGGCTAGGAAGGCTCTCTGAAAGAGGAGAGACTTGTGATGGGCCTTGAGGACTGAGTTGGTTCATTCACTTGTGAAAATTCACTTGTGAAATGTTTATTGACCACCTACTATAAGCAACACCCTGGGCTAGTACTGGGGATACAGAAGTGAACCAGACAGGACTGGTCCTTGCCCTTGGACAGCTTGCACTTGACCTGGAAGATAGGCATCAAACAGCTAATTACATCATTTATCCTTAATTGTAATTGTGAATACTAACAAAGAGAAGGACAGGGTCCTGGAGAAGCCTCTAGCAGGGGCATTTGACCAACATTACATGAGCTGAATTGTCCTAGACTCCTGAAGTGTGGTCCGTCCACCAGCTTGTTATACACGCAGAATCTCAGGCCCCTCCCCAGTGCTAGTGAATCAGAATCTGCATTTTTAACTCAGTGTCAGGTGATTCTTAATGCATATTAGATTTCTAGAAGCGGTACTAAGATAACAGTGCGCAGCAAGTGAGCGGAGGACTCCTGGATCACACGAGTGTTCAAATATCTGGATTAAGTGGCACAGACACCCCTTTTCCTGGGTGATAGTTCTACACCTGAATCAGTGTGGAGGAGTCTGTATCGCTTGCATAGATGCTGAAGGATACCCAAGGTCAGTTAACAGGTCACTCATCTTTGCCTCTCATGGGGGGCCTCTTTGTCTACTTGTATCTTATTTTCAATTATACATCTACTGGGTCAGGATCCCTGTTCCAAAATAGGAGATCTGCTCTGCTTGGCATCCATATTTCCCTCCTGTTTCCCTCCCTCCACTCTCAGGGCTGGCTAATGCGTTCCAGATGAGGTGCGAGCAGCTGCTAATTGTACCCGGATCAGCCTTGATTTGTGTTTCAGTCAGCAAGGCACCTCACTAATGGGTCTGAAACTTGGCAGCAGGCCTGGGACCAGTGTCAAAGGAAACAGATCCAAAAGGCACACCGAGAAAGGCAAGGAGACAGGGAGTGGATGGAAAAGGTTTGGAGGATGAAAGGAGGGGGAGGGAATCAAAGGGACAGGAGAGAACTAGAGTGGTTTTTTGGGGGAAATCACCAGAAAAACAGATGGGGGAAAGCAGGGGATGTGGAGGAGGGGGAGAGCTGCAAACCCAGGAAAAAGGGGTGGGAGAGGCAAAAGGGAAGGGAGAAAGGGCCTCTGTACTTCTGAGAGGAGGCAAGATAATCGCACTGTATTTTGTGATGCGATCCAACGCTAACGATGCCTGGGGTTGCTCACCCACCCGCTGTACATGTAACAGTGACACTGTACACCAGGGGAGGGTGCGTGTGTCAGATAGGGCAGCCCCCTCCTTTCTGCAGGCAGTAACCTGACACCTCTCTGTTCTCTCTGGCCCCCAGCTTTCCCAGGGCTTGGCAGGGAGCACTGAACTCTGACAGCAGCCAGCGAGTGAAGGCTCAAGTTCCAAGCCTGACAGAGTTGGGGGCCCAGACACACCTTGGCTTTATGAGCTCAGGCCCGAGGAAGGGCCTCCCCTGGCTTGAGCTCCGGGAGCCTGATTTCCTGGAATCGACTTGGAGAGGGGCCTCGTTAGGGGAAGCTAAGAACTGAGGCCTAAGGGCTTTCTGAATTGTACACATTCATTGTACTTATATATATATATATATATAAAAAGAAACCTGTGTAAGAGGAGGAAATCCACTTGCCAATATGAATTCCAAATTGTTTGAGTGCGGGAGAGTCCACATACATGCAAATTTGTGCAGGGAAGAGAGAGTAAGGGAAAAATAGGGAAAGGCACAAGAACAGGAACAGATGGAGATCACCAGTGGACAAGCTGAAACTTGCTTAGGGCATCAGTGAAGCAGTGCCACACCCACCCCTGCCCCCAGCAAGAAACAAACAAGCCTGCGTTTTGGAGAAAAAAAATTAATACTTCCAAAAAAGCATTTGTGTTCAAACAAAAACTTGTATGAAAAAGTTCATAGCAGCACTATTTACAATCTCTGAAAGATGGAAACCACCCAAATATCCATCAACTGATGAGTGAATGGATAAACAAAATGTGGTATATTCATATAGTGGAATATTATCTAGCCATAAAAAAGAAATGAAGTACTGATGCATGCTACAACAACGACGAACTTTGAAAACATTATGCAAAGTTAAAGAAGCCAGACACAAAAGGCCACGTATTGTATCATTTCATTTATATAAAACATCTAGAAATGGCAAATCCATAGTGACAGAACGCAGTTTTAGTTGTTGCTGTAGGCTTGGGGGAGGGGAGAATGGGGAATGCCTGCTTAATGAGCATGGAATTTCCATTTGGGGTGATGCAAAAGATCTGGAACTAGATAGCGGTGATGGTTGTACAACGTTGTGAATGTACTTAGTGAAAGTGAATTGTACATTTTAAAATGGTACTTTTTTTTTTTTTTTTTTTGTGGTACGCAGGCCTCTCACTGCTGTGGCCTCTCCCGTTGCGGAGCACAGGCTCCGGACACGCAGGCTCAGCGGCCATGGCTCACAGGCCCAGCCGCTCCACGGCATGTGGGATCCTCCCGGACCGGGACACGAACCCGTGTCCCCTGCATCGGCAGGCGGACTCTCAACCACTGCGCCACCAGGGAAGCCCCTAAAATGGTACATTTTGTGTGGTATGTCTTTTACAATTAAAAAATGCCCCCCAAAATCATCGAAATAATCATTATCGTCAAAATCTGAAAAAAAAACAATTTGTTCTCCCATAAATTTGTTTTATAGTTAGGTACTGCTTTTATTTTGATTCATGTTTGGAGGGGTGGTATTATAATGTCTCTAACTGTTGCAATATGACCCTAAAAGGGAAAGAGAGAATAAGAAGTTCTGATGAAGAAAGGAAAAGGGTGATGGGAAAAGTCAAAGAAAGTCAATTACCTATAGGGTAGAAAATAAAAGAGCAGGTATGGTCACCAAAGAAAGGTGGCCAGGATGAAGTGGGGAGAAATAAATGTTTCATCTGGGAGAGAAAGACACCTCAGACATAAAAAGAGAGAAGTAGAGAACAAGGCAAATCTTTGAGTGCTGCCAGACAGCATGGAAAAGAAACTTAGATGAACGAAAAGAGATTCTTAAGGCAAAACAAAACTACCGAAAAACAACGGAAAATGTCAGTTCTTCATCTCACACTCCCTTGTATTTTCCTTGGGATGAGCTCTTACAGCCATGAGGTGCCATAACTATGGGGGCTAGGATCTGAGGGTGCGTGTTCTGTGGGGATAGATCTCTCCTCTCTATAGGGTGGACCTTCTTAACTAAGGCCATTACCCAACAGTGGCTGGTCTCCCTACCCTGTGATATGACTAAGCAGAGACTGGACAGGCCCCAGTCAGACATGTAGAAAGGAGAGCTGTGCACTGAGCAGGCAATCAGGCAGGATCATTTCTGAAATCTCTCTCAATTCTGTGACCTTGCCTGTGAATGGTTCTACACCGAGTGCAGGCACCTAACAAAAGGAGGTTGGTCACTGGGTCAGGGGATCAGTCTGTCAATGTTTACCACACACAAGTTTTCTATTTAAAAGAGGATTTGTTGGAGGGACTGACAAGGCCCTGCCTTGTTGAGAGCTGTTAGACGGGAAGTACTGAGGTTGAGATGGTAACTTTCTGATATTATTATATTTCCAGGTAAATGGGATATAAGGATTTTTTAAAATATGTTTTAAATTTGAAAATGCACATAAAAAAGATGAAAATAAAAATCACCCATAATGCCATTACTCTGGTAGTTATAGCTATGCATAATTACGTATACTTAGATTATACTGAGCGTACTGTTTCATGTGAATATCTTTCTAGGTGATTAGTCTTCAACAATATTATCATGATGTGTGTGTGTGTGCGTGTGCACGTGCATGTACGCCAGTGTGTTCAAAAACTTTATGATGAAAACAAAATGGGGAGATGGGGGCAAGAATGTGATTCTGGGCAGACAGTATGGGCTTATTTTGCCAAAGAAAGCACAGAAGTTGCACCCTGTTTTGCAAAAACCATCAGTGTTTGGGAATGAGCCTGAGGGTGATGATGAGCATATTGCAATAGGGACTATACCTTCAGCCTTGGTTCTGGAATGAAGACAGTATGGGCCTACAGCCATGCATGGTAGACATGTAGCATGAGCAAGAAATAGACCTTTGTGTTGTAAGCCAAACACACACACACAAACACAGAACAAAATGTACAAATGACCAGACCACCTGCATTTCCTAAGACTTCTAGGAAGGACCCCTGTGAAAGAAATCAGCTTCTGGAATCTGGGTTCCTGCCTTGTGCATATCTGCTAATGCATTTGAATCTAATGAGGAGGGTGGGGTTTTCCAGGCTGAATCTATAAACTCTCTAGACAAAGCCCATTCTTTAACTGTATGGGGACTTAGGGGGATATCTCACTGCCTATGCAAGGAAGAAGCTTGTAAAGGCCTGCCCAGTCCTTTGTCCCAGGCAGAAGAAGATGGACGTAGCAGGTGTCCTCCTAGGCTCTGTTAAGCAGAGGTCTGGTCTATGGAGAGGTTTGGAGGAAGAATTCAGGGAGCAGGAAGCAGACACTGTTTTCTGAACACTGGAGCACAGCCACTTACTAGCACAAGATACAACTCAAGTAAGAGGCCAAGGCTACCCCCACCTGCAAGGCTGCATCTGCCATCATCCAGATGAGGAAGGCTTTGCTCAAGTGGCCTGAGACCTGCAGGCTTTATGTCTTTCTCCCCGCTTCAGGCCTCTCTCTGGCTTACAACTACACAATCAGCGGTTGAAATACACATCTGTTTTCCCTGTAATTAGGGCTTTGTGGGGCACAACCTTTCACAGGCTAGGAGGCAAGTACAGCACTGGAGAATCACACGTACATGTGGGCACAGTGTCTCCCAGGCTGCCCAGTAACCTGCTGAGTATGTGATCCTACAACTGCCTCCTACTGCACTCCGAATACATTCCTAAATCCTTGTTATGTTCTGCCAGGCCCCACGTGGCCTGTACCACGACATCCCCTCTAACCTCTGTGACCTTATCCCCTATGATGCCACCCTCACTCACTTATTTCCAGCCCTAGGGGCTTCCTTGTGGCACCAGCACACTCCCGCCTGCCTCTGGGCTTACTGTGCCCTTTGCCTTGGATGCTCTTACCTCTGTCTGCATGGCTCCCTCTCACTCCATTCCAGTTCTGCTCAAATGTCACATCATTACCACCGAAGCATTCTATGTCCATTCTATCTAGAATAGCATC
Source organism: Mesoplodon mirus (assembly GCF_964341445.2). Lineage (NCBI taxonomy): Eukaryota > Metazoa > Chordata > Mammalia > Artiodactyla > Ziphiidae > Mesoplodon > Mesoplodon mirus. Next base: position 87,820,040 of record NC_138982.1, read on the forward strand.
CTCCCTCCATCACTTATCTATTAACACTAGGGAAAAGTGCTAATAGAACCAGGGAAGTGGATACACAGGTGAGTGATGGGGGGAAGGTATATATAAATACATAATTATAGAAATATATATTAAAATACATAGATAGATATCATCTGTCACCCCCACTAGAATATAGGTACCAGGAGAGCAGGGATTTTGTTTTGTTCACTGCTATATCCCTGGTACCTTAAACAGTATCTAGCATACAAGGTTTAGTGAACAGTGGTGGAATGAATAAATGGCCACTCCTTCCTTTCCTGCTGGCTGATTACCTTTCAGTCCCTAACTTGGAGCCTTTTCTCTCATGTCTCAATCTCTTTTTCTTACTTAAGTCTCAAGTCACTGCCATAGTTTCAGACAGAAAATGCCCTCAAACCACCTGAATCCCAACTCAGGGGACAACGGAAGGACCTGCCTGTAGAATTTCCTTGGATATAGCTGCCTTTCCATTGGACATGACTTCTTCCTCATCAATTCTGAATCCCCTGACTCAAATGAACCCTCTCTTCTTTCTACCCCATCAGAAACAGGTGGGGCTCTGTTAAAACCACTGAGGCTAGCCATGTCTCACATGTGTGCTAACTAATGACCCAGATGTTAAATGACCTTATCAGATATATCTAGCTGCTGACTGTGTAGGGCGGCAGTAGAAGAGCATCTCCAGGCCTCTACCATCTTGGCTCTCACACAGAGCTGTTACCATGACTATAACAAACCTCCTCTATCCTTCAGCCCCCACTTCTAACTCTACCCCAAGATTCTATGTCCATGATACAGTCTATGAGCCTGACTTGAGATGACCTGGCCTCCTGGCACCCAAATCTCCTAAATCTCCTCTCTGTGGCTGCCCATCACTCTGTTCTGCTGGACCCCAAGCAGCCCCACCATTCACCTCCCCATAGCCCAAGCCCTGGGAGCACCTGATGAATGAGGCTAATATCTTCAGAGTGACCCACCATGTGTGACCCAATGGCAGCAGAGCTTCTGACCACTCCTCTCAGTTTAGAACCTTGTATAAGCAGGACATGATCTCAAAATGCCCTCAAAAGATGAGAAAACCAAAGGACAAATCCTTAAAGCCTGAGTGGTGTTCCTTGAAAGTAAGTCAAGATGCTCTGGAGCCCAGTCTGGGGTCATAAGTGGCCAGCTTCTCTGCTCTTCTGAGGCTGTAAGGACACTGGGCAGGGGCGGGGGGGTTGGCTGTTGCTTCCGCAAACTCAGATGCTGCCATCTTGGGAACTGTCAGAGGCTTTCCAGTCCTGCAGGAGGGCAGCTTTTCCTGTTCAGGTGCCTGTCTGGGATTTTGGCTTCATCTGAAGGAGGGAGCTAGGACCCATAAGGCTGGGAGGCTATGGCTGGTGAAGACGAAGAGTCAGGATGGCTCTAGCGTGTTACAGGCACCTCATTACACACGTCTAAGCTTGACTCCCTCTCAAGCCCTGCTCAACCAAGGAGTGGTGACTGAATGACTCCCACCCCTCACTCCCACCTCCCTCAACTTCCACTAAAATGCAATGTATTGGGGGATCTTTTTCAGCTGTAATGAGTTTTTCTATAACTCCTATGCCAGAATCTTTATCTTTGAGGAAAAACAATATCAACACTAGGTAGACAGGAAGCATCTACACATCCAGCAGAAGACATGACACTATGATACACAGAGGTGAAGAAATTCAAATGTTTATGCACACATGTCATCAAAGCATCTTAGAATCCTCCTTTCACTTTCACATACACTTAGCCCGTGGAGCTTTGGACACGTTCATTCACCTACAACAGACAAATGGATGGAGTGGATGTCAGAATAAGTCCAAGCCCTCTTACCTAGCAACATTACCAGGAGTGGAGAGGATCTGAACCCAGATTCTCACCACCTACACCCCATCCCCCATCGGCTTTGATTCCTGATCATTCTCTAACCTGCACTAGTCACATAAGAAACAACTTTTTGATTGACATTCAATATAATGTATAATCAAGAAGGTAATTATAAAAAACTCCTCTTCCATCAGAAGGCCTTTCTAAGCATGAAACAAAGCTAGAAATCAGAAGTGAAAAGATTAATCAATTTGACTACATATGAACTGCCAGGTAAAAGTCCTTGATAAGCAGAATCAAAAGACACATGCCACACTGGGGGAAAATATGCATCTTATATCACAAATGGTTAATTTCCCTCATGAATAAATAACTTGGAAAATAGCATTAAAAAAGTCTTACCAACACAATAGAAGAAAGGGTAAAGGATATTAATAGATATTTAATAGAAAAGAATATGCAAATAGCTCTGAAATGTGTGAAAGATGAACAATCTCATTCATAATAAGAGAAACTTAAAAATACACTGACAGACCATTTTTCACCTATCAAATTGACTAAGTCCATGAAGTTTGATAAACTGAGTTGGTGAGGGTTTAGGGAAATAGGCACTTCCATACACCATAAGTAGAAGCATAAAATAATATATTTTATGAAGAGAAATTTGGCAATATTTATTCTAATCACAAGTGTTCATACTATTTTACTCCCTTCTTGGAATTTATCCTAAAATACTCTCTCATCTGTGAAATGATGTATATATAATGCTATTTATTGCATCATTATTTTAAATAATAAAATGTTGGAAACAAATGTCCATCAGTGGGGGCTAAATTATGATACATTTATGGAAAGAAACATTTTCAGCTTAAAAAAGAATGAGAATGCTTTTATATGTGCTGCTATGAAAGATTTTTTTATGTTTTTTTTTTGGCCATGCCCCACAGCATGTTCCCCGACCAGGGATCAAACCCGTGCCCCCTGAATTGGAAGTGCGGAGTCTTAACCACTGGACCACCAGGGAAGTCCCTGAAAGGTTTTTAATATATATTAAGTTAAAAAAAAAAAGAGGTATGTAGTATGTGCCATCTTCTTGTAGAACAAAGTGGGGAAATAGGTGCACATATTTACCTGTATATAAAATAGCTATGCAAAGATACACACAAAACTGGTAATGTTGGTTGTCCTGAGCAAGAGAGCTAGGTGGCAGATGTGAGGGAGATATTTTACATATATACTTTCAAAATTCCTAAATTTTGAAACATGTGAATGTATTACCTCTTCAAAAATTTTAAAGCAATTTGTTTTTGTTTTTGCGAAATATCAATTAATTTAATCATCAACTTCAAAAAATTAAAATCTTGGATTAAAATCTCTTCAATAAAAGCAGCAAATAACATTAAAAAAATTATTATTCTTAACTCATGGTTGGATAAGGGAGAGAGAGATGGACCGTGTGAGAAAGTGGGAGGAATAGATGCCAGCCAGAAGACTAGGGAGGGATGATGGGGAATGAGGCAGGAAGCAGACAAGGAAAGAGGAATGCACCCGAGAGAATCACAAATTAGGGAGAAAGGCAGGGCAGGCTTTGCTGCAGTAGGTGCCCTGGGTGAAAATGCTGCTACTGCACTTTGGCCATTCACTTCTGGCTGTGCTTCAGACCAGACTGTCCTTTGTTACTAGTGCTCTTTGAGACTGAGTTTATTTTTCCATGGACTTCTTGGGGTTTCTCTTGTATATAAGGAATTGACAAAGGTTTGAGAAATTTACTTACGAAATATGGAGGTCCTCTGACCCCACAAGAGAAAATAAACACGTGTAAAGTGGTACTTATAGGGGGATAAAATAACTGTGACTTCATGATTTGACAGGCAATATCAATAATATGAACTGTGGCTATTCAGTGAGTTTATTGGATTTACCTATATATGTATATGTATTATAAGGGGTGAGAATAACTTATAACGCCATGCAGTTTAGCCCAGTACATTTTGCTTCCTTATTAATAATGATGACTGTTCCCATAACACTTTTTTTTTTTTTTTTTTTTTTTACGGCACGCAGGCCTCTCACTGTTGTGGCCTCTCCCATTGCGGAGCACAGGCTCCGGACGCGCAGGCTCAGCGGCCATGGCTCACGGGCCCAGCCGCTCCGCGGCATGTGGGATCTTCCCGGACCGGAGCACGAACCGTGTCCCCTGCATCGACAGGCAGACTTTAACCACTGCACCACCAGGAAAGCCCCCATAACAATTTTAACAAACCTCCACTTTAGAAGGTATCGACTACACTAGAATAGTTTGCTTATGTATCTTCTCTTGTGCACTAGTTCTTGAACTCTCTGAGGGTAGTGGGTTTTATCATTCTCATCCTCGTATTCCCAAACCTAGCACATCATAGGTGATCTCTGCTGAATTTAACTCATTTCAAACTGCTAGCAGTTAGGGGTTACGTTTGGCTGCAGGCAACGACGTACCCAACAAACGGCGCCTTAAACAAGATATGACTCACAGGTGGTAGGCCAGCGTTAGTGCAGTGTCTGCTGGGAATCATCAAATATCTGGGCTGCTTCAGCATTTCTGCTCGCCAGCCTGCCATTCTGTGGTCCTTCTCTCAGGGAAAGAGGCTGGTCCCGGCGTCCACACTCGCATCTGAAGTGCAGCGCAAAGAGCAAGAGGCCGAAGCGTGGCAACTGCTCCACAACTGACTCCAGCGAGCTCTGTTCATTATCTCATTGGCCAGAATTGGAACACGTGGCCTGCCCTGGCCACAGTGGAGTCTGGGAAGTTGAGTGGTTTAACTGACAGCACTGTTGCACCTCATAATAAAATCAAGGTTCTCTTAGTATGGAAGAAGCGGATAATGAACAGTAGTGTTGGTCACAAGTGTGTAAAGGCCAAAAACACAAACACATTTCCAGCTCTGAAACCTCCCTCTCATTAGCCATGTTTCTCCTTGTCTGTAGATTGGCACTGGTGACGTTCCACGCTTCTGCAAATCCCAGCCGGTTCAGTTTGACTACGGAATGTCAGAGGCCCTGCATTACCTTCCTCCTACCTACCCCCCTTCCCAGGAGTGATGTTCCTGGCATTTTTTAAGACTCTAACTAAAATAACATAAGTGCTTGGGGGGCAGGGCGCAGTACCTTCCCTCGACTCTATGGGCTGTCTTCAGGGTTGAGGATTGGATGTTCCTGAGGGGCAGAATTGGACGCAAATTCCTTCTCACTCTGTTGTTCTTCTGCAATTCCAGCCCCTCCCCACAACGCAGCAGTCCTCTGTGGATTGTATCATGGGATTGTCTCCATCAGTGTATTTCTTACAAACATCTGGCGGCAGAACCTTGCCTGTTCCAACGCTCTGAGTCCTCTCAGACCACAGGCGTTTTCCTGGAGGGTCAAGTGATCTTTCCCCTGAGTCTGAGGAGGAAATTTGTGCTGGTCTCTTGGGCTTCCTTCTGAGCAGGGGAAGGTTGTTTATTCCACATAATTAATGGACAGAGAAACCGAACCTAATTTATTTTACTCATAGGAATGCAAGTCTATTCTTTCAAGAGAAGAATGTGTGTCTTTGCCTCACCCAAGCTGACTCACAATTTCCCAAAAGGGGTAGATACACTTGGGCCAAAGTTGACGGAAAGGAGCAATTCTCAAATAATCTAAAAGAGAGATTAAACACATTTTTAAAAGAAATCATGTTTCTGTTTTGGTCTTACCATTTTAAGCTCTTTGTGTGATCATCTAAAAATATTATTGAAAGGCATTTAATGAGGATTTTTGGATTACGGCTATGCGATACGGATTAGATTTCTGTGGCCTTTCAGAATTTTCTAGCTCTTTAGGAAGTCAACATTCTTTAACTTATCGTGACCAAGATTATTGGATTTTACTCACACATCTGAAGCTAAATAGGGAACAGCATATTTTCAATGCCTGCCTGCTGTATACAGAGCAGTGTGCTAAGGATGGTGATAAATTACAAAGCTGTGGCTCTGAGACCCTGTCCAGCTGCATTTGCAAAACTCTTTGCAGATGAGTTTTATGAATTCTTTAGAGTAAATCAGCAAAACTTACGTCCTTCTCAGCAAAGGTCATTGATTCCACACTGGTAGTAGTCATGTGTCTGCATAGTGGTAAAGGAGATAGCAGAATGGGAAAAGCATGGCTTCAGACCCAAGCGTATGTCCAGCTCTGCTGCTTGTATTAGGCAAGCTACTCCTAGCAAGTAGCCTCGCTTTGCCTGTTTCTTCAGCTGTAATCCTGCCTTGTAGGGTTGCTGTTACTGAAGGTACAGTTCTTGCCTCATGGCAAGGTACTTAGTAGATGGTAGTTATCATTCATGTGCAAAGCTTTTCCCAGCGTTTAGCTTCCTCTGAAACCTGCTAAACTCAAAACAAGATGGGCATTGGTCTCAGCACTGCCTCCCATGACATGGATACTGCTGTCACTGACTTGGTGTGGTGCCTCTCCTACTCTCCCGCTCCCATTTACTCTGCCTGGAACAGTTTATCCCAGGCAGACATCATCTCCTCTGAGAAACTTCCCCTGAGCGCCAGGATTGGGTTAGGTGCCTGAGTGCCCCCAGAGCTCCCAGGGCTCACCTCCATGGCAGCCCTTAACTGACAGTGCTCTAACTGCCTGCCTCCTCTGGGGACTGTGTTTTGCTTTGTTTTGACAGGGTAAAGGTCATGGTAGCCACTCTTTTCTTTTAAACAGCTTTATTGAGGTATAATTAAAATCCCATAAAATGCACTCATTTTCAGTGTACAATTCAATGGTTTTTCAGTAATTGTACAGAGTTGTGCAATCATCACCACAATCTATTAGTATCAGAACAACTCTACCACCCCAAAGAGGCCCCTTGTGCCCATCTGCAGTCACCCCATTCCCCAGCCCCAGGGAACCACTGATCTACTTTCTATCTTGATAGATTTATCTTTTCTGGAAATTTCATACAAGTGGAATCATACAATACATAGTTTTTGCATCTCAATTTCACTTAGCATGAAGTTTTTGAGTTTTATACACACTGTAGTCTGTACCAGTAATTTGTTCCTTCTTCCTGATATATAGTATTCTGTTGCATGCACACACAGGGACTCTGCTCTTTGGACTAGTATCCTGTGGCTAGTTCAGTGCCTGCATATTACAGTAAAAGCTGAGAAAATGTGTGTTGCTTGAATTAGGTTCACACTGTGATAATACTGAAGTTGGCCTGACATTTTAATGCAAATAGTAACGAGGGAGGCAGACAAAACACACAAATACCTGTGCCATGTTTTGGCGATGTCAAGGTATTAACTACAGGGACTCCTCAGTAGCTTCTTACCTTGCCACTTTACCTTGTGTGAATTTTTAAAATTCTCAAGTGAGAAACACCCCTTCTCCCACTCCCAGCTATTCTGACCTTGTTTTCTTCTCACTTTCCATGCCAAAATTGAAAGCTCATATTTGTCCCAATACACAGTGGGTATCTTATAAATATTTATTCACTTATTCAATACTTATGTAATGTGCACCTGCTGTGTACATTATTTTAGGTGCTTGGGATACTTCAGTGAACAAAACAGACAAAAATCTCTACTTTCCTAATGATGAATGTTTCCACATTTGGGTATCCACAACATCAGTAATGCTTAAGAATTTGGCCCACAAAATCCTTAACATGTTTTTCAAAAATCACTGTACCTGAGGTCAAAAAACATGAATAAATTATTCACATAGGAAGAAATATGGAAAATTATTCAACACATAGAAAACAGATCAGCCTCAGTAATAGTGAAAGAAATTAAAATATAAACAATTTCCTAGAAGTTAGTGGAAACATAGAATTTTAGGTTATCAAAAAGAAATTTAAATTATTATATGCAATGTAGAAAACCAAAATGCTGATAAACTGCTGATGCTATTATAAATGGATCAGGTATTTGGAAACAGATCACATCATTGATCTAGAAATTTAATTTTTTTCGTGAATGTCCAAAGGAAATAATTTAGGGGGAAAGTTATACCAGTGCTATTAATAAAAGGAAAAAACCAATATATTCCAAATGTCCCACCATTTGTGAGTAAATAAGAAACCTAAGGTATGATAGGATGGAATGCTCTTATCTACTAAAAGCAATGGGAAAAACATACACTCTATGATATACAAAATGTATATACAAAATAACAGATAAAACAAAGGATATTATGCAAGAACTGATTACAGCTAAACAAAACATGTACCAGAAAAGAGCATAAAGTGATACACATATTTGTATTTGAGAATTTTTTTGTGACATATATAATGGATTTTTAAAACTCAGTAGCCATTCTTCCCTGCCCCCCACCAGCCCCACGTTACATGGCAAAGCTTGATGTCCTTGCAAAATATAGTCTCCAATTCTACCTCCTTTTCCAGTTCTTTACATAAGTAAATTAAGAGGACATTATTATTCTCCTTAGGTGCTGTTCCTAGGCCTACTCCACCAGCACAAATTCCTCTGAACTGAGGCAGGAATTGCCATCCATAAAGGGGGAGGGTCTTGCCCAAGGTCTCCCAGATAGTTAGTGGCCAGGATACTATAAAACATGTCTCAAAATTTTCATCACCGACCACAGTCCCTGGTACATAGGAATCCAAGATAACGTGTTGAATGACTGACTGTCTTTTTTTTTTTTTTTTTTTTTTTTTGCGGTACGCAGGCCACTCACTGTTGTGGCCTCTCCCGTTGCGGAGCACAGGCTCCGGACACGCAGGCTCAGCGGCCATGACTCATGGGCCTAGCCGCTCCGCGGTATGTGGGATCTTCCCAGACCAGGGCACAAACCCGCGTCCCCTGCATCGGCAGGCGGACTCTCAACACTGCGCCACCAGGGAAGCCCTGACTGTCTTTTATGACAGAAAATTGATATGCCAGAATTCACCGAAATGCCCACATCCTGGGGTTCTTGGCTCTGGGTACCCAGCTGAGAGTCAACATCTGAGTATGAAAGATTTGAACTCATAAAGCAGAACCAAAAACCAAAACAAAACAACAAAACCAAAAACCAACAAAAAACAAGAAAAGGAAGCCTAAGCAGTATTCTGCCTTGGTAGAAGGCTGTTATTCTACCTAAAATACTTGGAATAGTCCTAATTTTCATGGATGTGCCTGCTGTCCTGCAGATCTAGGTTCTGTACCAATTTAAAGCTATGGGTTTATTTTGGTTTGTTTTAGGCGGCCTGCTGTGGCATCCTCCTCTTACGGCTGACGACTGTGTCTGGTTGAACCAACACGCGGACTCTTATTTGGATTAGAGCATAACGCTCACTGTCGTATTTTAAAACGAAGCAGAGCTGGTACAGGAGGTCTATGGAGAACCCTGGAGGAAGACAGTGACATCTCTCACTGAAGAACTGGGGCAACAGGAAAAAAAACTGCGATGGAAAAAGGTGTCTGCCTACTTGTGTTTGTTTTGGAAGCAGTCCAGGCTAGGGGGAAAGATCTCCATTCTAATGCGCGATCCCAGGCAAGTCACCCTGATCTCAGTTTTTCCTAGGGTAAATGACAATCCCGATTAAGAAGTTTAGAGGAAGTAAACAAACTAGTAGTGGTGATGATGTTCACTGGAATTGAATTCAGCATGGCAATAATTTTAAAAAGCAGCAGTTGATGTGATGTCATTTCTTTTGAAACAACGGTAAGTAGGAGAGAGTGACCAGAGGAGGCCATGCTTATAAAGAGGAAGGGAAATGACCGGATGACAGGTTTTATACAACAAGGAGAATGAGAAACATCTTTGGCCGGTTTCTTCTTGTCCATTCACCTACCTTCCAGCTACCTCTAAACACTGAATAGTCGTGAACCTCGGCCAAAGTTTAGTCTCCCTGTTTCATCATCCTTGCCCTAACAGCATAATGTTCATATGGGACACTGGCAAATAGCTGTGTTGAACAGAAGGGACAACAGACGGATTTGAAAGCTTGGGTGTGGACCCAAGTTCCTCCACACATTAGCTGCGTGACCTGGAGAGGTTTTTTTCATCCCTCTCATCCCAGGTTTCCTCATCTGTAGCCAAGGGAAGAACAACCTGTTTCACCTACCACACACACTTTACAAACTGCAAAGTGCATGACAAATGCCTTTTGCGGTTTTTCCTTAGCCTCTTTTGGCCTCAGTTTCTGCATTTGTCAAATAGGGACAATGACATCTATCTTACCAGGCTATTAATGGCTCTAGGTGAAAGTTCTCTGCATATAACAGGGTCTCACATTACAGCTCACCCGAGATCTATAGGCTCCAGGTTTTCTAGCACATACTGGAATATTTATTTCCAATGCGACATTCTTTCTGTCCTGTTAAATTTCACCCTCAGAGAACTTGCAGATCCCTTGGGAAGCTAAGACCCTCTCATGGTTTACCTGGCCCCCCTCTCTTACAGGAGCCTGCCACTCTAGGAAGCTGGGAGCCACATCTGACACAAGAAGCTCTTGCTTCTCTTCTCCAAGGGGATTTAGGCAGGCCACTTACTCCAAACACTCCAGCCATGCTGATTAGAGGGAGACCCGGGACGAGATGAAAAAGCCAAGTGGACAACTAGAAGACACTAAGAAGGAGCTCGCAGACCTGTGCCACAAACAGCCCTGGGGATGCCAAGTGTGAGGAGGGGCTGCGTCCCCCAGGCCTGCCGTCTCCTGTCTCGCCTCCCAAACAGATAGCCCCTTCCATTCACATCCACATACGTCTGTTCTCTGCCTCTTGAGTGGGTCTGAAACTGGAAAACATCTGCACTAGTTTCATCCGGGTGTGATTTATAAGGACTCCCTGCGGTCCCCTCTCGCCTTTCTCCTCCTCTTCACCTCTGGGGCTTGGGGGTTTCAGGGGTTTTTTTTTTTGTTTTTAAACAGGCTTGTGTTTCTTGAGACTGGGTCACCTTGATTTATTATGCCCTGGACTCATTAACAAAAGACTCTGGGACAGGTCATTTATTTTCTGAGTGGCGATTTCCTGTCTTACCCCAGCCGTACTCGGCAGGGGCCTAGTGGAGCACAGACTTATATGAGCTGCACTGTCACGGTGGGAGAAGAGAATCGAGCAAGGAAGGTTCAGGGGGCAGAAAGTGTCTCTTTTCTTTAGAGCTTTTCTCCTCACTTTACTATTTCCTTCAGAGTCCCTTTTGGTAGTTCTTTTTTTCCTCCTCCAGCAAATGGGACAAAGTTTAACAAATAAGTTGTGGGGTTGCCTTCTTAAAGGAACAAACACTGACCTTTCTTCTCTATTTCATATTTGAATTGTTTAACGTTTATATACAAAAAAATATTATATATATGTGTATATATATATGTATATATACATATATACATGTATATATTACTCTCTATATAGGGTACTAGTGGGCACCCAGGCTAAGCATGAATTAGATGAATTAAACTTTATGTTCACTATGGGCAACATTTTTATCAGGCCCTTATTAAAATTCTACATTCATGTTTGGGCACTAAAAACCAGAGATGTTAATAATTTAGAGATAGACCATAAGGTAAAAATGAAATCATTCAAGATTTTCAGTTAGGACCTTAGGAGGAAGATGAAAGAAATTGGCATTGCTTAGCCTGAAGATCAGAGGCTGAAGGGTGATTTATAACTGTTTTGAGGTCTCTGGAAGGTAGTTATATATAGGAATGGTGGTGACCACCTGTTTTTCGGACTGCACTAAGGCCAGAATAAGAGGAAGTAGAATTAAACTAGAGCAAAGTGACAAAATAATAGTAATAAGGGTGAGTAGCCATGGCTGAAGTCCGTCAAGAAAGATGCAATACATCTGTAAGGTGGTAAAGTTGTTAGTCCCATTTTATAGATTAATGAATGGAGGCTCAGAGAGGTTAAGCAATTTTCCCAAGGTCACACAGTGAGGATGTGACAGAATCACTGACTTATAGAGCAAAGAAGTGAGCCAAAACAAACGAACAAACAACCTTATCAAGTTTCCATCTAGATTGATTTGTGTTCAGAAGACAGGGGATTCAATCCCGTGAATTTAAGGCCTTGGGATTCTGTGCTATGCCTGACTCTAAGCTGGGAGGGCATTATTCTCCACTCACCCTCAGCCCAAGAGACAGAGTGGGCACACCCAGCACCACTGGCCCCCCGAAGCACTCTGGAGACCTTTGGCTCTGTTTGCACTGGTCTCTGCTGCCTGTCATGGCTGCACTCCCAGACAAAGGCTGTGGTCTAAGGAAGGCCATGGAGTTGGTGGGCGTGGATGGCTGAGGATCAGGAAAGGCATCCCCGTGCTCACAGTGCATGCCCTCCTAAAAGTCATCCCCGCATGGGAAGGCCAGGTAAGGAGCTTCCAGAGTTTGTTCTACTGTGAGGATTGGAATTCATCCAGAGCCACCAAAGTGTCTGGACTCCTTTTGAGGGGTGTGCAGAGGTGGGAGGGGCAGCTCCCTGCTGGATCAGTGCCCTGTGGGTGGGTCTGTTTGGGAACGGCCACGATGGAAGAGCAAAGCTTTAAGACACCAGGGCTGATTTGCTGGATGGGACCGATGGCTAACATTTCCTGCACACTTACTCTGTCAGGCACCGTTTGAAGGGCAGTGAACTATCTTAGCTCATTCAATCTTTGCAACAATCCTATGAAGTCAGTTATATTATTCTCCTCGTTCACAGAAGAGGAAACGAAGCACAGAAAGATCAATAACTCATTCAAGCTCAACAGCTAGGAAGGACTGGAGCTTGAATCCAGACCCAGAAACAGCCTGATCCTGAAGGCTGCATTCATGGCTTAGAATGAGGTGCCTGGATTCCCCCACTTCCTCCCACCCACCCCTGGAGGATCTTTTGCTCTGGGGTCACTGACTCAACAATGACATGGCTTCTTGCTGCCTGGTTTATAAGAAGTACTCACAATTGTAACCATTGTTCTAGTTTAAGCCTTTTACATTCACTCTTCCTCTGTCTCTTTCTTTATCTTAGAGAGCAAACATTTATCAAGAAGCAAACATTTTACACTCCCCAACTCAGGCCTTGGGTATTTAGGGGTTAATTCTTCTCTAATTGTTCAGTTAATTACTTGGAAGGTGTAGGAGGAGGTAAAAAAGGAGGGTGGGTTTTTCCACAGTCAATCCTACTGGAAGGGGCAAGAAGAGAGAACTAGTGTTTGCTAAGTGCAGACTTGAGCTAAATGTTTTCCCACTAGTTACTTCATTTTCATCCTCCTAGCAGTCCTTTGAGGTAGCTGTCATCAGCACAATTTTACAAATGAGGGAGGTCAGGTAATTTGCCTGAGGTCACGTTGCCTGTGTACAAAGAGGCTGGGATCTGAACCCCAGAATGTCCCCCTCCAGAGCTGTGCCCAAGACACCATCCACCACTCAGTGCAAAGCGCAAGACGGAGAGGACTCAAAAGGCTCAGCCAGCAGTACGATGGAGAGCACAGAGATGCTGCAGACCCTGGCAGCATCCTCGAGCTCAGGTTGAGCTCAACCCTTCTGCTCTCCTGGCAGGATTTCAACCTTTGGTGTGTGGAGCAGCAAACTGGACAAACAAGAATTCATCATTTCTGGGTTCTGCTCTGCCAGAGGCCTGGGCTATGACAAGATGGTTAATGCAAAGTTTGGCATGCCTTCCCTTCTTAATTTAGGCCTCCTCCCAGGAGGGAATCCAGAGGCAGGGAGGGGAACATGAGAAAGGGAAAGGAAAAATAATAAGAGATAAGTGAGAAAAGAGAATATTTATAGGGCTTGGGGCATCTAATGGAAACCAGCTGCCTGACTGGGGGTGGGCGTGGGGGGTCTCCGGTCTTGCCTGCAAGGGATTATTAGGCCTTCTTTTGTACGCACCTGTGTGTGGAGGGGTGTCCGAGCAGAGAGGGAGGGAGAGAGGAAAGAGAAACAGAGACAGAGACAGAGAAGGGAGCCAGGAGGCCTGGGGGAGGGCTGTGCACTTGGAACACTGGACATGAGAGAGCTGATATCCCCTCCTGGCCTCACCACCCCCCCCACCCCTTCATTTTAAACTGGAGCTGATTCAAACCTGCTGCTCTTGGAAAGAGGCCGTCAGCATAGTCTCCAACAGAAAGATGATCCACGAGGGGATGTGAGTGTGAGAGAGCAGGGCAATCAGAAAGAATGAGAAAATGAGCCAAGGGAAATGGAAAAGGTGAATAAACAGAGGACTATGGAGGAGGGAGAAAGACTGAAAGATTAAAATTGGCCCGAGTGGGGAGCTTGAAGAGAAGGGAGTGACTGAAAGCCTCGAGTTGGAGCAAGTCCAGAGCTGATCTTTCTGGGCCCTGTTCTCTCTCACAGATCCAGAGGGTTGCAATAAAGATGTGTCTGTTTGAGATTTTCCAGGTCTCTTTCCCATAAATCTGTATTTTCTTCTTAATTAAGGTCTTCTGGACCAAAGGTGTCATCCAAGAATTGTGTAAAGAACACAAAGAGAGGAAGAGGTATCATCGATGGGAAAAGTATGATAATTAAGGGCCAGCATCTGGGGCACACATTGAGAAAGACAGCAGTTAACAGCAAGGTACTTTCCAGAGGCCAAGTGGTCCTGAAACTAAAGTCTCAAGTGTTGGACCCTACCTTTTAGTTCTGGCCCTCACTTAGGTTCTTGGGAGAGGATATGCCCATGAACCATGGAGTCGGGCGCCGTGTGTTTTTAACTGACATGAGTTCAGTAATATGTGTTAGGAAAAGAAAACAAAATAAAAGAAAAAGAAAGAAAGAAGGAAAGGAGAGAGGGTCATTTAAATAGTGAGGATGATTTGCCCATCTTTCAACTCAGTGAGTAGTATTAGATGAGCTGAAATGAGAGATGTGAATCTACTCTTCCCTTGTTCCTTTTTGATCTTGGTTCCTAGATGTATCTCATAATATGATCTGATTGTGTTTAAAGAAATAATTTATTTTATAAAACATGATCCTTTAAATAAAAGTCTACTGCTTTATCTCCTACCCAACTGAAGGAAAACACCCATAAAATTATGTTGCATTTGTTGAAAGCTGGTATAACAATGAAAGATGGTATAAAACTGGTGTAACAACTTGTTGAAAGACGGTATAACAGGAAATGTAAGGGATTTTTTCAAAAGTCATTTTAATTAGACTTTTTTCCCACCTAAAAGTGCTGCGTTTAGACTTCACTGTCCATTGGGGTTGGTGAGTGTGTGAAAATACTGAGAGTATTTGGACTTATGGTTGGTTAATGGACTGTTTTCTCCTGATTATCCAGCAAGTCCATAGGCATATAATAAATTGAGAGAGCTCCACAGACCTTTGAACTCAGGCAGAGCCATAAGAGGGGGCCAGTTGAAACTCTCTCCTTTCAACTGTGTCTTTTCCTCTCATCATATACACTCAATTCCTGTCCCTTAGTTTGAAACAAGTGGCTGCCTTGTTATCCTCTGGCACCACCCTATATGTTATAGTGGGTCCTGTGCACTGTCAGCATCTCACAAAGACAAGCCTCTAGCTCCCTCGCTATCTTAAGGTGGTCTTCCCTTGTGTTTGTCCAGCTCATTCACTTATTGATCCTCTTCATGAACTCAGCAACAAGTTTTCTGCACCAGAAGGATTAGAGAGAAAGTCAGTTCAAAGCCCATGCTAGCAAGAGCAGCAACTTTCCTTTAGGAAGGAATCATTACTACTACTTTAAGAATTTCAGGGAAAGAAAAGCAGACTTCCAAATAAAAGGCAGGGAAGTTGTCCCCTTTGGGAAGAAATTCCCAATCAAATTTTCAGATAGGTTCTGTCACAGACAACCTCTTCCGACTGGCAGATTATAGCTCTGCAGCAGCCTCATCTTGCTCATGGAAGCATCTGGCTTCTAGAACTGGCATTCTTGATCATCCACAGATTATACACTCTTATGATTTGGAAAACTTCTATCCCATTAACTCAACCAGAAACCTTAAGACACTGGGCAGAGAAGGGATTTTGAGAGTTCTTAAATCTCCCTACTTTGCCTTCCAGGTCAGACTGATGCTGGATCCTTATTCTTCAAGAATCACCAGGAATGTAATTCTCAACCTTGCAAAGTAATGTTAGAGAAGATGCCTTGGCACTTTATAATTTTGTGTGCTGAACTCTGCTGGTTTGGTACTTTTTGATCCAGTATGTTCCATATTTCCAGGTCATTCTTTATATTACATAATCTTTTAAAGTTTTACTTATTTCTCAGTAGACCCACTGCCTTTAAAAAACAAAATAGACATCTTTTTTTTCTTTTTTTTTTTTGCGGGCCTCTCACTGTTGTGGCCTCTTCCGTTGCGGAGCACAGGCTCTGGACGCGCAGGCTCAGTGGCCATGGTTCACGGGCCCAGCCGCTCCGCGGCATGTGGGATCTTCCCAGACCGGGGCACGAACCCGTGTCCCCTGCATCGGCATGCGGACTCTCAACCACTGCGCCACCAGGGAAGCCCCAAAATAGCCATCTCTATTTGTGTCTTGATGAACTGTAAAAACATCTCCCACCATTCCTTCCATCCTGTGACCAGTCTTCTCTTCTCTAAACTTTCTACTATTGTCTTCTCATTTATACGTGTTTTATACAAAATGCTAGATATAGGTCAATCACTATGATTATGCTAGTCAGTGAGTGTTTGTAGGAAAACATAGACATAATTCATAGTTTTCAATGGCAAGAACATTATGTGGGGCGTTGGCACTTGAACTTCTTACCATGTGAGTTGGTCTAAATGGAAACATTAAATTATTTAAGCAGTCTAGCATACCTAGATGTCAATTTGAATAAAAGGTTTTCACTACCCTAGACATGGAAAATACAAGAGTCCCACATACTATGTGAAATATATAGGACCATGGTGTTTCATGGCCTGCATTTAGGTCCTAGAGAAAGTTGACTGCCTTTAAGGCCATTAAGTACCTCTACTGTGACAACTCATACCATGGGAAACTCCAGACGTACACTGATCTGGGTGTGAGGTGACTTTTTTTTAAGGATCCACTACCACTTCTACTGGGTGAATGGCCAATGATAGCAATAAGGAAAACAAGAGCAGTGGCAGATTTGGGGCAAGAGATGAGTATAATTTTGGTCCATGATTGAACTGGCTATAAATTTATTTAACCATACTTCTAGCCAGTCAACTTTTCTCCATTTGACGCGAAAATTTCATGGAGGTTTCGCCAGATTCTTTGCAGATAAACCTTTTCTATGCATTCCCTAATCTACCGGCCTCAACCACTCCTGTCTAGAGACTCCCAAACAATCATGGATGGGGCTGGAATGGTGCATGGAAGCTGAAGGTTGTGAGAAGTGTTGCACCAACCACTGAGTTCTCTCAGTAGATCCTTCCAGTCTGACTCTTCCACACATTGGCTCCTAACATACTCTTTTATACTCTCTTCTCCTTGTATAGTCTCTCCACCTGAAATTCCCTCACTTGTCTTTGCATGACTGAGTCCTGCTTATTCTTCAAGATTCAAATTCATTTCCTCTTTCTTGACGATGCAGTTCACCATAATTTCCCCTCAGACAGCTTGTAGTGCCTACCTGTCCTCTGTCTTAGGTTTCTGTACTGTCCAATAATCTCTGCTAGGTTTCTGGGTGTTTAGGAGCCAGCCAGCGTGAATGGGTTCTGTAACTCCCCTGATAGAGAAGTTGTAGAATAATCAAAGTGGATATGGAAGAGATAAAGTGTAGGACTGTGGGGCTCACATGAGAATGGGTAACCGATAGGCTCTTCCTTCATGGGAAGATATTTAGCATAGATAGCATCCTTCTGTTCCTTCTCCCTTCTTTCTCCCAGAGGGAGGATGAGCAGACCCGGGCTTGAACCCAAGGAGACCAGACTGACCTAGATGGGGAAGACTGGGCTGAGTTGTAGTAAGGTGTTTGCAGTTTATAAACAAGTCCTGACATCCCAACTTGAGTGCTGGCAAACAATGTTATCAGCCCAGAAAGTTCTCAGAGATACACCAAGGCCCCAGGCTAAAGTGCAAGGTAGGCAAAACTCTTCTCCACTCCTCCTCACACCCCTGCAGTTCCCCAACACCCTGGATACCCTCATACTGCTTTTTTGGGGCCTTTGTCTCTAACTGGGCCTGATCATCATAAGGAACCTACAAGGTAAAGTCAGTCTTTCCTTCTACTTACCAGGTACTGCTCTCTTAAGACCAGGTGAGCAATTGGCTTTATCTTTCCAGGAGTATTCTGGACTAGAACTTCCACTAAACTGGTGTAATTTGGTAGGGGACATATTGAGGGGTTAATGGCTTTGTCTCTCTCTATCAGCTGCACCCCCGCTCCAGAAACTAGACTTTGAATAAAATAACTAGATCATGTATTCTCTGACTTAGCATTTGGTTTCCTTTCTCCCAGATCTCTTTTGCCCCTTCATCTTCTAACCAGCTAGAGTCCCCCTCACAGGAAAGACTAAGAGTTGGTACAGAGACTGTTGGAAACTGCAGGTGATGCCAAAACAGAGAATCTCCGGAATGTCCTGTTAGTGTAAGCTTCTGGAGGACTGTCTTTCACAGGGTCCTGAAGCCTTTGGAAGAGACCTTCACTGTCTCATCTAACACTCAGTGCAGGATAACCTTCTACAATGTCCTCAATTGGCAGCAGCCAGCTTTGGATGAAATACTTCCTGTGAGGGGAAGTTTAATTCTTTCCAAGGCAGCCTGTTCCATTGTCCAAGAGCTGTACTTGTTGGAAAGCTCTTTTTATATAAAGCAGAAGTTCAGTTCCAGTTTTACATTTTAAGGGATGTGGAATACAGTGCCTCTTCTCCATGACAACCCTTCAAATTACTGAAAGGCAATTGTGGTTCTCATTACCTCTCTCCTTCCCTCCCTCCCCCTTCACACACTCACACACACACACACACACATACACATGCGCACGTGCCCGCACACACACTCCTTTAGGTTAGACATTTACACTCCCTTAATGCTCCTCATCTGACATGGTTTCAGACTTTACTACCCTTGATCCCCTTCCCTTCTCTGGACATTTGACTTTGTTAATATGTATTTTTAAAGTTTGGCTCTCAAAGTTGGCTATGTTCCGTTTCTACAAATGTGCAGGTGTTGAGACTCTATCCTACCTTGACTTTGATTTGATTGAAGTTAAGTATCTCTTATTTACCTAGTACGTGTCAGCCCCATCCATTAACAAGGAACCTGTCCTCAAGGAATATTTTTTCAGCCACTGGGTGACAGCAGCTCGCACTGAGACTGTTAGCTAGTCAAAACCCGAAAGGTTCTTTGCTGCAAGAACCTTTATCACACAAAGGTTCCCCATCCCATTTTATACAAATATAATTCACATTCACCTATGGCTTTTTTTTTCCGTTTGTCATTAGGCAGATATTTTTTCCTTTTCAATTATAGGCTTCTCTGGGGTCAAGTAAGAGCTTAGTGATGGTTTTACCTGCCTTCAATCACTTGATGGGTTTATTAGTTAGGGTAGGCTGAACTACTATCACAAATACACACTCAATGTATAAAGGCTCAAGCACAATAGAAGTTTGTTTCTCATCTAACTGTTCAAGGCAGGTGCTCCTGGCTGGAGCAGAGCTCTTTTCCATAAAGGTAGTTAAGGAACCCCGGCTTCTTAGACCCCTGTGACTCTGCCAACCCTTAGGGCCACATCATCCAGCCCACAGAAAATGTGTGGGACAACAGAGAATAATTTTTATCACATAGGCATTTAAAGAGTATACAGATATCCTACGAGCTTTACCTTCGTATCAAAACCTCCCAGCTGCCCAGAACCAAGATGGCGGAGTAGAAGAACGTTCGCTCACTCCCTCTTGCGAGAACGCCAGAATTACAACTGACTGCTGAACAATCATCGACAGGAAGATACTGGAACTCACCAAGGAAGATACCCCACATCCAAAGGCAAAGGAGAAGCTATAATGAGATGGTAGGAGGGGTGCAATGACAATAAAATTAAATCCCATAACTGCTGGGTGGGTGACTCACAAACTGGAGAACAATTAAACCACAGAAGTCCACCCACTGGAGTGAAGGTTCTGAGCCCCATGTCAGGCTTCCCAACCTGGGGGTCCAGCAACAGGAGGAGGAATTCCTAGAGAATCAGACTTTGGAGTCTAGAGGGATTTGATTGCAGGACTCTGACAGGACTGGGGGAAACAGAGACTCCACTCTTGGAGGGCACACACAAAGTAGTGTGCGCATCAGACCCAGGGGAAGGAGCAGTGACCCCATACAAGACTGAACCAGACCTACCTGCTACTGTTGGAGGGTCTCCTGCAGAGGTGGGAGGTGGCTGTGTCTCACTGTGAGGACAAGGACACTGGTGGCAGAGATTCTGGGAAGTACTCCTTAATGTGAGCCCTCCCAGAGTCCGCCATTGGCCCCAACAAGGAGCCGGGGTAGGCTCCAGTGTTGGGTTGCCTCAGGCCAAACAACCAACAGGAAGGGAACCCAGCCCCACCCAAAAACAGACAAGCAGATTAAAGTTTTACTGAGGTCTGCCCACCAGAGCAACACCCAACTCTACCAACCACCACTCCCACCCATCAGGAATCTTACTCAAGCCTCTTAGATAGCCTCATCCACCAGAGGACAGAGAGCAGAAGCAAGAAGAACTACAATCCTGCAGCCTGTGGAACAAAAACCACATTCACAGAAAGATAGACAAGATGAAAAGGCAGAGGGCTATGTACCAGATGAAGGAACAAGATAAAACCCCAGAAAAACAACTGAATGAAGTGGAGATAGGCAACCTTCCAGAAAAAGAATTCACAATAATGATAGTGAAGATGATCCAGGACCTCGGAAAAAGAATGGAGGCAAAGATCAAGAAGATGCGAGAAATGTTCAACAAAGGCCTACAAGAATTAAAGTACAAACAAACAGAGATGAACAATAAAATAACTAAAATGAAAACTACGCTAGAAGGAATCAATAGCAGAATAACTGAGGCAGAAGAACGGATAAGTGACCTGGAAGACAGAACAGTGGAATTCACTGCTGCAGAACACAATAAAGAAAAAAGAATGAAAAGAAACGAAGACAGCCTAAGAGACCTCTGGGACAACATTAAATGCAACAACATTCCCATTATAGGGGTCCCAGAAGGAGAAGAGAGAGAGAAAGGACCTCAGAAAATATTTGAAGAGATTATAGTCAAAAACTTCCTTAACATGGGAAATGGAATAGCCACCCAAGTCCAGGAAGTGCAGAGAGTCCCACAGAGGATAAACCCAAGGAGAAACATGTGGAAACACATAGTAATCAAATTGGCAAAAAATGAAGACAAAGAAAAATTATTGAAAGCAGCAAGGGAAAAATGACACATAACATACAAGGGAACTCCCATAAGGTAAACAGCTGATTTCTTAGCAGAAACCTTCAAAGCCAGAAGGGAGTGGCATGATACACTTAAAGTGATGAAAGGGAAGAAGCTACAACCAAGATTACTCTACCCGGCAAGGATCTCATTCAGATTCTATGGATAAATCAAAAGCTTTACAGACAAGCAAAAGCTAAGAGAATTCAGCACCACCAAACCAGCTCTACAACAAACGCTAAAGGAACTTCTCTAAGTGGGAAACACAAGAGAAGAAAAGGACCTACAAAAACAAACCCAAAACAATTAAGAAAATCGTCACAGGAAAACACATATCGATAATTACCTTAAACGTGAATGGATTAAATGCTCCAACCAATAGACACAGGTTTGCTGAATGGATACAAAAACAAGACCGATCTATATGCTGTCTACAGGAGATGCACTTCAGACCTAGGGACACATACAGACTGAAAGTGAGGGGATGGAAAAAGATATTCCATGCAAATGGAAATCAAAAGAAAGCTGGAGTAGCAATACTCATATCAGATAAAACAGACTTTAAAATAAAGAATGTTGGGCTTCCCTGGTGGCGCAGTGGTTGAGAGTCTTCCTGCTAATGCAGGGGACATGGGTTCGAGCCCTGGTTTGGGAAGATCCCACATGCCGCGGAGCAACTAGGCCCATGAGCCACAACTACTGAGCCTGCACATCTGGAGCCTGTGCTCCGCAACAAGAGAGGCAGCAATAGTGAGAGGTCCGCGCACCGCAATGAAGAGTGGCCCCCGCTTGCCACAACTAGAGAAAGCGCTCGCACAGAAACAAAGACCCAACACAGCCAAAAAAATAAATAAATAGAACAAAATGTGGGGTTAAAAAAAAAAAGAATTTAAAATTAATCAATACAATCATAAATAGCATGTAGGTCAAATAATAAAGCATAATTAAAATTAGAAAAAAAATAAAGAATGTTACAAGAGACAAGGAAGGCCACTACATAATGATCAAGGGATCAATCCAAGAAGAAGATATAACAATTATAAATATATACGCACCCAACATAGCAGCACCTCAATACATAAGGCAACTGCTAACAGCTGTAAAAGAGGAAATCGACAGTAACACAATAATGGTGGGGGACTTTAACACCTCACTTACACCAATGGACAGATCATCCAAAATGAAAATAAATAAGGAAACAGAAGCTTTAAATGACACAATAGACCAGATAGATTTAATTGATATTTATAGGACATTCCATCCAAACACAGCAGATTACACTTTCCTCTCAGGTGCACATGGAACATTCTCCAGGATAGATCACATCTTGGGCCACAAATCAAGCCTCAGTAAATTTAAGAAAATTGAAATCATATCAAGCATCTTTTCTGACCACAATGCTATGAGATTAGAAATGAATGACAGGGAAAAAGTAAAAAACACAAAATACATGGGGACTAAACAATACGTTACTAAATAACCAAGAGATCACTGAAGAAATCAGAGGAAATCAAAAAATACCTAGAGACAAATGACAATGAAAACACAACGATCCCAAACCTATGGGATGCAGCAAAAGCAGTTCTAAGAGGGAAGTTTATAGCTATACAAGCCTGCCTCAAGAAACAAGAAAAATCTCAAATAAACAATCTAACCTTACACCTAAAGGAGCTAGAGAAAGAAGAACAAACAAAACCCAAAGTTAGCAGAAGGAAAGAAATCATAAAGATCAGAGCAGAAAGAAATGAAATAGAAACAAAGAAAACAATAGCAAAGATCAGTAAAACTAAAAGCTGGTTCTTTGAGAAGATAAACAAAATTGATAAACCGTTAGCCAGACTCATAAAGAAAAAGAGGGAGAGGACTCAAAATAAAATTAGAAATGAAAAAGGAGTAGTTACAACACACACCGTGGAAATACAAAGCATCCTAAGAGACTACTACAAGCAACTCTATGCCAATAAAATGGACAACCTGGAAGAAATGGAAAAATTCTTAGAAAGGTATAACCTTCCAACACTGAACCAGGAAGAAATAGAAAATATCAACAGACCAATCACAAGTAATGAAATTGAAATTGTGATTAAAAATTTTTCAGGGGGCTTCCCTGGTGGCACAGTGGTTGAGAATCTGCCTGCTAATGCAGGGGACACAGGTTCGAGCCCTGGTTTGGGAGGATTCCACATGCCGTGGAGCCTCTAGGCCCGTGAGCCACTACTACTGAGCCTGCACGTCTGGAGCCTGTGCGCCGCAACAAGAGAGGCCGCAACAGTGAGAGGCCCACGTGCTGCGATGAAGAGTGGCCCCCGCTTGCCACAACTAGAGAAAGCCCTCACACAGAAACGAAGACCCAACACAGCAAAAATAAATAAATTAATTAATAAACTCCTACCCCCCAACATCTTCAAAAAAAAAAAAAATCTTCCAAAAAACAATAGTCCAGGACCTGTTGGCTTCACAGGTGAATTCTATCAAACATTTAGAGAAGAGCTAACACCCATCCTTCTCAAACTCTTCCAAAAAATTGCAGAGGAAGGAACACTCCCAAACTCATTCTATGAGGCCACCATCACCCTGATACCAAAACCAGACAAAGATACTACAAAAAAAGAAAATAACAGACCAATATCACTGATAAATAGAGATGCAAAACTCCTCAACAAAATACTAGCAAACAGAATCCAGCAACACATTAAAAGGATCATATACCACGATCAAGTGGGATTTATCCCAGGGATGCAAGGATTCTTCAATACACGCAAGTCAATCAATGTGAGACACTATATTAACAAATTGAAGAATAAAAACCATACGATCATCTCAATAGATGCAGAAAAAGGTTTTGACAAAATTCAACACCCATTTATGATAAAAACACTCCAGAACGTGGGCATAGAGGGAACCTACCTCAACATAACAAAGGCCATATACGACAAACCCACAGCAAATATCATTCTCAATGGTGAAAAACTGAAACTATTTCCTGTAAGATCAGGAACAAGACAAGGATGTCCACTCTCACCACTATTATTCAACATAGTTTTGGAAGTCCTAGCCATGGCAATCAGAGAAGAAAAAGAAATACAAATTGGAAAAGAAGAAATAAAACTGTCCTTGTTTGCAGATGACATGATACTATACATAGAGAATCCTAAAGATGGCACCAGGAAACTACTAGAGCTAATCAATGAATCTGGTAAAGTTGCAGGATACAAAATTAATACACAGAAATCTCTTGCATTACTATACACTAATGATGAAAAATCTGAAAGGGAAATTAAGGAAACACTCCCATTTACCACTGCAACAAAAAGAATAAAATACCTAGGAATAAACCTACCTAGGGAGACAAAAGACCAGTATTGAGAAAACTATAAGACACTGTTGAAAGAAATTAAAGATGATACCAATAGATGGAGAGATATGCCATGTTCTTGGATTGGAAGAATCAATATTATGAAAATGACTCTACTACCCAAAGCAATCTATAGATTCAATGCAATCCCTATCAAATTACCAATGGCACTTTTTATAGAACTAGAACAAAAAATCTTAAAATTTGTATGGAGACTCAAAAAACCCTGAATAGCCAAAGCAGTCCTGAGGGAAAAAAATGGAGCGGCAGGAATCAGACTCCCTGACTTCAGACTATACTACAAAGCTACAGTAATCAAGACATTATGGTACTGGCACAAAAACAGAAACATAGATCAATGGAAGAAGATAGAAAGCCGAGAGATAAACCCACGCACCTATGGTCAACTAATCTATCACTAAGGAGGCAAGGATATACAATGGAGAAAAGACAGTCTCTTCAATAAGTGGTGCTGGGAAAACTGGACAGCTACATGTACAAGAATGAAATTAGAACACTCCCTAACACCATACACAAAAACAAACTAAAAATGGATTAGAGACCTAAATATAAGTCCGGACACTATAAAACTCTTACAGGAAAACATAGGAAGAACACTCTTTGACATAAATCACAGCAAGATCTTTTTTGATCCACCTCCTAGAGTAATGGAAATAAAAACAAAAATAAACAAATGGGATGTAATGAAACTTCAAAGGTTTTGCTCAGCAAAGGAAACCATAAACAAGACGAAAAGACAACCCTCAGAATGGGAGAAAATATTTGCCACCAAATCAACGGACAAAGGATTAATCTCAAAAATATATAAACAGCTCATGCAGCTCAATATTAAAAAAATAAACAACCCAATCAGAAAATGGGCAGAAGACCTAAATAGACATTTCTCCAAAGAAGACATACAGGTGGCCAAGAGGCACATGAAAAGATGCTCAACATCACTAATTATTAGAGAAATGCAAATCAAAACTACAGTGAGGTATCACCTCATACCAGTTAGAATGGGCATCATCAGAAAATCTACAAACAACAAATGCTGGAGAGGGTGTGGAGAAAAGGGAACCCTCTTGCACTGTTGGTGGGAATGTGAATTGATACAGCCACCTTGGAGAGCAGTATGGAGGTCCCTTAAAAAACTAAAAATAGAATTACCATATGATCCCGCAATCCCACTACTGAGCATGTAGCCAGAGAAAACCATAATTCAAAAAGACACATGCACCCCAATGTTCATTGCAGCACTATTTACAATAGCCAGGTCATGGAAGCAACCTAAATGCCCATCAACAGACTAATGGATAAAGAAGATGTGGTACATATATACAGTGGAATATTACTCAGCCATAAAAAGGAACGAAATTGGGTCATTTGTTGAGACGTGGATGGATCTAGAGACTGTCATGCAGAGTGAAGTAAGTCAGAAAGAGAAAAACAAATGTCGTATATTAATGCATGTATGTGGAACCTAGCAAAATGGTACAGATGAACCGGTTTACAGGGCAGTAATTGAGACACAGATATAGAGAATAAATGTATGGACACCAAGGGGGGAAGTGGCGCAGGAGAGGGGGTTGCTGGTGTGATGAATTGGGAAATTGGGATTGACATGTATACACTGATGTGTATAAAATGGATGACTAATAAGAACCTGCTGTATAAAAAAATAAATAAAATTCAAAAAAAAAAAAAAAGAGTATACAACAGTTCCACTCACTTCATTGGAAAGAATTTAGTTACATGGCTGTACATACCGCAAGGAAGACTGGGAAAGGTAGTCTAAGCATGTGCCCAGGAAGAAGGGGAGGATACCTTGTAGACTGACATGATGACATAATTCTATTTCTACTTTTAAACACTGCTGTTCACAGCCTTAGTTTAATTTCTATAACATTTCTGTAACTTCTCAGGTATGTTGTTGGATGACCACTGTAGTAAAGAATAGTTGGGTGGGTGGTTCTAGCTCAATCAAGGACTGAGGGGTAAGTGATCAGGGAGACCCAAGAGGTAGCATTCTGGCTGCTGATGAATTTAGAGGACTGGAGGAGACTGAGTGCAGGAGGCCAGAGGTGACTGGGAGGGTGAGGCCAGGGGCCCTGGTTGGAGGTTAACATAATAGCAAAAGGAAGACTGAGATAGGAAGAAACAGGAAGATGGTTCATTTGGGTTTGGGAAGGACTTTTAATACCTTAGTCATGGTTAAGCATATTATACCCCTAATACTACATGTCTCCCAGGAAGTTTCCAAATGATGAAGATGATCCTGGTAACCAGGAGGTGCACAGTTCCCTTACCCATGCTGAGTCTCCACCTTGACCCCTGCCAGGGCAATGTTGTCTGTCCTACTTAGATCTGACTTCAGAGATCACCTCCTATGTCCATCTGGAGATGAGGCCCTCTGCTTATTTCTTTATACTCATTTGGGCAAGATTCAGCTCCCAGCACTGGTTTGTTGGCCTCCTTGGCTCACCACACTTATAAAAACAAAACAGAGACTGTATTTTACAGTCTCCTAGTATAGTTGAAAGGAACATCTGAGATAAATTACACAAAAGTGTCTCAAAAACTGAGAAGGACCATACAAATGCAATGGACAATCACTGTGGTGACCACCGAAGATGGTCAGTCCCCTGCTCCTTGGAGCACAGCCTCTCAGGGATGGGTTTTGTAATGACATGTGTGCAAAAGGCCCTGACTTTAGGATCCTTAGCTTACTGATTGTGCAAAGAGGCCAAGTTTAGCAGCCACAGGTGACTCAATTCAGGCACATTTACCTGATTTGGCTGTTAGCTAGTTTGTTTACAGGTGGTATAGTCTGCATACAGGGCTGGGAGTCAGGCTCTCCAGATCTCTAATCCCTGCTCAGCTTTTAGCCTGCTGTGTGGCCTTAGGTAGCCTGCTTAATATCTCTGCCAGTTTGGGTTTTAACCATCAGCTCAGAGTCATGCTGATTTGCCCAAGAGGAATTTTGTCAGGATGAACTGATTATTACCTCTACACTGATTTTAAAATACTGACGTAAGGACTTCCAGTTTCCTGTTCAGCATGTAAAATGCTTAGAATTTGCCACTCAGTTCTAACAACAAGTAAAAAGCTGAACAACCAGAAAAATCAACAACTCTTCTTAGATCAATCAGAGAAGTAAGATCACAGTGAAAACTGCTGCCCCCCAAATTGGAGAGACAGACAGATATGGAGAATCACAACTTACTGGACAGAAAGCCACAAGCAGCAACCTCTGAGGGAGCCAGTACCAGGGTAGGAAAAACTGAACTGTACCAGAGGAACTGCTGGAGGCTCCGGGTGAAAAAGCCTGAGATATAAAAACTCCAGGGGGATCCCAGGCATGGGGGGGATGCACACAGGGAAGTAACCCTTACACTTTGTCTTTTGTGACTTTTAGCTCCCATAGCTCTACCAGGTGCTCACAGTGAGGATCAGAGAAGAATCTCCTGGTGCTTTAGGCAGGGGGAGGGGAAAAGAACCATTTTGAAATAAGTCCACAGCATTCTGTTCTTCTTAACAAGACAGGCCCTCAGGAGAAACTTTTTTTTTTTTGCTAGGGCCTAACCTGCTGGGATTATCAGAGCCTAACTCCCATGGAGGAAAGGAAATATCCAGCTCCAGTCCCTTCTGAGCTTCCACATGAAGGAAGGGAAATACAAAAGCCCAGCCCCCTCTAGCCATCCTTTTCCACCAAAGGGAGGAAAAAAAACTGAGAACTGGTGAATTTCACAGTCCAGGGGCGCAGGCTCACCAAAAGCCTGAGACCTAATCATAAGACTATAGAATACTTCCCTTCCCCGCACATCTTACCACTACATTACTAAAGGCCTATTTGTTACAGTTTCTTTTACCCAGTACATCATATCTACCTTTCAACAAAAAAGTACAAGACATATTAAAAGGCAAAAAACACAGTTTGAGGAGACAGAGCAAGTACCAGAACCAGACTCAGATATTGGCAGGACTGTTGGAATTATCAGACCATGAATTCAAAACAATTATAAGTAATATGCTAAGGGCTCTAATGGATAAAGTAGACAACATGCAAGAACAGCTGGGTAATGTAATCAGAGATGGAAGTTCTAAGAAAGAGTCAAAAAGAACTGCTAGAGATAAAAAATGCTGTAAAAGAAATGAAATAATGTCTCTGATGGGCTCATCAGTAGACTGGACATGGCTAAGGAAGGAACCTCTGAGCTTGAGGATATGTCAATAGAAACTTCCAAAACTGAAAAGCAAAGGGGAGAAAAGCACAGAACAGAATATCCAAAAATAGTGCCTCAACTACAGAAGGTGTACCATATACTTAATGGGAATACTAGAAGGAGAAGAAAGAGAGAAAGAAACAGAAGAAATATTTGAAGGAATAATGACTGGGAATTTCCCCAAATTAGTGACAGACACCAAATGACAGATCCAGGAAGCTATGAGAACACCAAGCAGATTAAGTAATGAGACACTACACCTAGGCACATCATATTCAAACTGCAGAAAAACAAAGATAAAGAAGCCGGAGGGAAAAACACACCTTACCTCTACAGAGGCAAAAATAAGAATTATATCTGACTTCTCAGAAACCATGCAAGCAAGAAGAGAGTGGAGTGAAATATTTCAAGTGTTGAGAGAAAAAACTCACCAACCAGAATTCTGTACTCTATGAAACTGTCCTTCAAAAGTGAAGGAGAAATAAAGATTCTATCAAACAAACAAAAATTGAAGGAATTTGTTGCCAATAGACTTGCCTTATAAGAAATGTTAAAAGAAATTCTTCAGGGAGAAGGAAAATGATACAAGTCAGAAACTTGGATCTATATAAAGAGTATTAGAGAATGAATAATGAAGGTAAAATAAAAACTTTTATTATTCTTAATTGATGCAACAGGTAAGAGTTTGTTCAAAATAATAGCTCCAACTATTTGATTATGAATGCTTATGTATATATACATATGCTTATGTATGCTAATATATAAATGAATGGTACAAGAAATAATGAAACAAGGAACAGGAGGGAAAAAGTGGGAATATTTTGTTATTACAGAGTACTTGTACTACCCAGGAAATATTATAGTGTTATTTGAAAGTGGACTTGGTTTAACTGTAAAGGCATATTGAAAATTCAAGGGAAACCACTAAAAAAATTTAAAAATAAGTATAATTGATATACTAAGAAAAGAGAGAAAATGGAATCATATAAAATGCTCAAATAAAACCACAAAAGGCAGAAAAACAGTGGAAGACAAAATAAGAACAAAGAAAAAGGTCAGCAAATAGAAAATAATAATATGTTAGACATTAATCCAGCTATATCAATAATCTCTTTAAATGTCAATGGTCTAAATACACCAATTAAAAGTCTGAGATTGTCAGAGTGGATAGGAATAAGACCCAACTATATGTTGTCTACAGAAGACTTTTTAAAGTTTTTATTTATTTATTTATTTTATTGGTTGCATTGGGTCTTTGTTGCTGCACGCAGGCTTTCTCTAGTTGCGGCAAGCGGGGGCTACTCTTTGTTGTGGTGTGCGGGCTTCTCATTGTGGTGGTTTCTCTTTGTTTCAGAGCACGGGCTCTAGGTGTGTAGGCTTCAGTAGTTGTGGCCCGCGGGCTCTAAAGTGCAAGCTGAGTAGTTGTAGTGCACGGGCTTAGTTGCTCCGCGGCATGTGGGATCTTCCCAGACCAGGGCTCGAACCCATGTCCCCTGCATTGGCAGGCAGATTCTTAAACACTGTACCACCAGGGAAGTCCAAGAAGCCTACTTTAAATATAATAACATGTATAGATTAAAGGTAAAAGGATAAAGATAATGCATGCTTATATTAATCAAACGGAAGCAGAAGTAGTTATATTAATCTCAGACAAAACAGACTACAGAGGAAGTAAAGTTTTCAGGGATGAAGAGTGGCATTACATAATGATATAGGGGTCAATTCTCCAGGAAGACATAACAATCCTTCATATGTATGTGCCTAACAACAGATTGTCAAAATATGTGAGGCAAAACCAAATAGAACTTGTCTTAGTCCATTTGGGCTACAATAACAGAAATACCATAAACAGAGTGGCTTATAAACAGCAAACATTTATTTATCACTGTTCTGCAGGCTGGAAAGTCCAAGATCAAGATGCAGGCAGACTTGGTGTCTGGTGAGAGCCCGCTTCCTGGTTCATAGACAACTATTTTTTGCTCACATGGTAGAAGAAGCAAGAGAGCTCTCTGGAGTCTCTTTATAAGGGCACTAATCCTATTCATGAGGGCTCCACCCCCATGCCCAAATCACCTCCCAAAGGTCCTATCTCCTAATACCATCACCTTGGGGGTTAGGATTTCAACATATGATTTTTTATGGGGGACATAAACATTCAGTCCATTGCAGAAATACCAGGAGAAATACATGAATATACTATTATAGTTGGAGACCTCAACACCCCTCTGTCAGAAATGGACAGATCCAGCAAGCAGAAAATCAATAAGGACAAAGCTGAACTCAACAGCACCATCAATTAACTGGATATAATCCATAGGCAACTTCATCCAAAAAACAGTAGAATACACATTCTTCTGAAGCTCACATGGAATATTCACCAAGATAGTCCACATTCTGGTCAATAAAACACACCTCAACAAATATAATATAATAGAAATCATATAATGTCTGCTCTCAGACCACAATAGAATTAAACTAGAAATCAATAACAGAGAGATATCTGGAACATCCCAAGATCCTTGGAGATTAGACAAAATACTCCTAAACAATGCATGGGTCAAAGAAGAAATCTCAAGATAAGTTTAAAAAATATTTTGAACTAAAAGAAAATGAAAACACTCTTAAAATTTGTGAGATGTGTAAAGTAGTGCTTAGAGGAAAATTTATAACATTGAATGCATATATTAGAAAAGAAAAAAGTCAATAATATGAGCTTCCACATAGGAAACCAGAGAAAAATAAGAGCAAATTGAATCCAAAGCAAGCAGAAGAAATAATAATAATAATCAGAGCAGAAATCGATGAAATTGAAAACAGGATATCAATAGAGAAAATCAACAAAACATAAATCTAGTTCTTTGAAAAGATCAATAAAATCATTAAGCCTCAAGCCAGGTTAACTAAGAAAAAAGAGAGAACAATTACTAATATCAGAACTGAAAGAGGGGTTTCCCTGGTGGCACAGTGGTTGAGAGTCCGCCTGTCGATGCAGGGGACATGGGTTCATGCACCGGTCCGGGAAGATCCCACATGCCGTGGAGCGGCTAGGCCCATGAGCCATGGCTGCTGAGCCTGCGCATCCAGAGCCTGTGCTCCGCAACGGGAGAGGCCACAACAGTGAGAGGCCTGCGTACGGCAAAAAAAACCCAAAACAAACAAAAAACTGAAAGAGGAAACATCACCACATGGACATTAAAATGATAATAAAGGAATGCTATAAACAGCTCTATGCTTACAAGTTTGATAATCTAGATGAAATGTAGATTCTTTGAAAGACACACTCTGCCAAAACTCACATAAGAAGAAATAGACAGTCTGAATAGACCTATATCTATGAAAGAGATTAAATAAATACCTTTCCAAAACAGAAAGTATAAGGTCCAGATGGGTTCACTGGTGAATTCTCCCAAACATTTAAGGAAGAAATTTTACCAATTCTTTACAATCTCTTTCAGAAGATAAAAGCAAAAGAAATATTTTCTAACTCATTCTATGGGACCAGCATTACCTTAACAGCAAAACTAGAAAAAGACATTACAAGAAAGCAGAACGACATCAATATCTCTCATGAACATAGATGCAAAAATCTTCAACAATATATTAGCAAACTAAATCCAACAATGTATAAAAAGAATTATACACCATGACAAAGGGAGATTTATCCTAGGTATGCAAGGCTGGTTCAACATTCAAAAATCAATTAATGTAATCCATCACATCAACAGACTAGAGGAGAAAAATCACATGGTCATACCAATAAATGCAAAAAAGATTTGACAAAATCCAACACTCATTCATGATAAAAACTCTGAACAAATTAGGTATAGAGGGGAACTTTCTCTACTTAATAATGAACATCTACAAAAACTCTATAGCTAACATCATACTTATGGTGAGAAACTCAAAGCTTTCCTACTAAGATCAAGAACAAGGCAAAGGATGTCCCTTCTCACCACTGCTTTTTTACATCACAGTGGAAGTTCTAGCTAATGTAATAAGACAAGAAAAGGAAATAAAAGAGAGGTATACAGATTGGGAAGGCAGACATAAAACTGTCTTTGTTCACAGATGACATGATCATCTATGTAGAAAATCCAAAAGAATCAACCAAAAAAAAAAAAACCACTCACCAAACCTTCATGAACTAACAAGTGATTATAGCAAGGTTGCAGGATACAAGGTTAATATGCAAAAGCCAACTGCTTTCCTACATACCATCAATGAACAAGTAGAATTTGAAGTTAAAAATACATTACCCTTTATATTAGCACCTCCCAAAATAAAATGCTTAGGTATATACCTAACAAAATATGTATAAGATCTATATTAGGAAAACTACAAAACTCTGATGAAAGATATCAAAAAATTAAATAAATGGAAAG
Organism: Mesoplodon mirus; assembly: GCF_964341445.2. Taxonomy (NCBI): domain Eukaryota; kingdom Metazoa; phylum Chordata; class Mammalia; order Artiodactyla; family Ziphiidae; genus Mesoplodon; species Mesoplodon mirus. Next base: position 87,853,107 of record NC_138982.1, read on the forward strand.
ATATTACATATTCATGGGTAGGAAAATTCAATATTATCAAGATGTCAGTTCTTCCCAATTGGTCTATAGATTCAATGCAATCTCAGTCACAATCCCAGCAAGTTATTTTATGGATATTGACAAACTGATTCTAAAGTTTATATGGAGAGGCAAAAGACCCAGAATAGTCAACACAATATTAAAGGAGAAGAACAAATTTGAAGGACTAACACTAACCAACTTGAAGACTTACTATATAGAATTAATCAAGACAGTGTGGTATTGGGGAAAGAAGAGGCAAACAGATCAATGAAACAGAATAGAGAGTCTAGAAATAGATCCCTAGAAATATAGCCAACTAATCTTTGACAAGGGAGCAAAGGAAATATAATGGAGCAAAGATAGTCTTTTCAACAAATGGTACTGGAACAACTGGACATCTATATGCAAAAAAATGAATTTAGACACAGACCTTCCACAAATATTAACTCAAAATGGATTACAGACTTAAATGTTAAATGCAAAACTATCAAACTCCTGGAAGATAATATGGGAGAAAACCTAGATGACCTTTGGTATGGTGATACCTTTTTATATCCAAGACCAAAGACATATCCATGAAAGAAATAACTGATAAGCCAAACTTCATTAAAATTAAAAATTTCTGCTCTGAAAAAGACCATGTAAAGAGAATGTGAAGACAAGGCATAGACTGGGAGAAAATATTTGGAGGACAACTGAAAAAGGACTGAAATCCAAAATATACACAGAACTCTTAACACTCAACAATAAGAAAACAAACAACCCCATTGAAAAATGGACCGAAGACCTCAAAGACACCTCACTAAAGAAGATATACAGATGGCAAATAAGCATATGAACAGATGCTCCACATATGTCCTCAGGGAATTGCAAATTAAAATAACAGTGAGATACCACTGTACACCTATTAGAACGGCCAAAATCTGGAACACTGACAACATCAAATGCTGGCAAGGACATGGAGCAACAGAAGCTCTCATACATTGCTGGTGGGAATGCAAAATGACACAGCTCTTTTAGAAGACCATTTGGCTGTTTCTTACAAAACTAAACATACTCTTACCATAGCATCCAGCAATTGTTCTCCTTAGTATTTACACAAAGGAGTTGAAAACTTATGTCCACACAAAACCTGCACACAGATGTTTACAGCAGCTCTATTAATAATTATCAAAACTTGGAAACAACCAAGATATTCTTCATTAGGTGAATGGATAAGTAAACTGTGGTAACCTAGATAAAGGAATATTATTCAGCACTAAAAAGAAATGAGCTGTCATGCCATGTAAAGATATGGAGGAAACTTAAATGAATATTTCTAAGTGAAAGAAACAATTTAAAGAAGGCTATACACTGTGTGACTCCAATTACATGACATTTTGGAAAAGGTAAAATTATGGAGACAGTAAAAAGTTAAGTGGTTGCCAGGGGTTAGGGGAAGAAAGGGATGAGTAGGCAAACCTAAAGAATTTTTAGGGCAGAAACTATTTTGTATACTACACTTGTCAAAGAATGGACAACATCAAGAATGGACTATAATGTTAACTACGTACTTTAGGTGATGATGTGTCAGTGTGGGTTCATCACTGGGGTGCAGGATGTCAATATTGGGGAAGACTGTACATGTGTGAGGAAAGGGGGCATATAGGAACTCCCTGTCCTTGCCACTCAATTTTGTTGTGAACCTAAAATTGCTCTAATAAAAAATAAAGCTTATTTTAAAAATATTGACATAAGTGCTTATATAGCATCAAGTAAAAAAATTTTTTTTGCTTATTTTTCCTTTGAGCTATATTTTATTCTTTCCAGTGGTAAAGTTTATAACCAGCATGCAATGTTTTTGTTTTCCCCTTTGGAAGGCATATTTAGGTAAGATGTGAGCTACATATGTTCACATAGAGGAATTCTGATCTCCAGTTCGCTCATTACCTCTCTTTCAACAGAGGTCATTCCTGCCAGAGTTTAGGAACTACCCAAATTCCTGATACTAAGTATGGACTAGATGTCCATATTTTTGTCTTGAAAGTATTGCCACTGTTCATATTCCTCAACTTATATATCTGGTATTCTTCTCCATGGCAATTGGGCTTGGGTGGGAAGAAGTGGAAGCATGAAGGGAAGGGATGAAGGAAGGAAAGGATATATAAGGCCACTTTGGATCCTTGTGTGGTCTCTCAGAGGCCCTTATCCAGGGAAACTCTGGGGTGTAGCACCAAGTCATCCTTAACTACACAGCCCACCCAGTCTGCTGCATCTGTCCTCTAGCTCTGCTTAATAAATTGCAGTAAATATTGGTAATCAAAGTTTAAAGAAAAAGCAAACCTGTTGGTTGACAGTAAGAGCATGGACAGTTAAATTACAAATTAATGCTCGAGATGAGAACAATCTAGATCTTATCTCAATTAGGGTCCTTAGGTGCCCTCATTTTCTTCATAGCCTTTTATAGTTAGGCAAGAGAGTTACCCTTACTGGAGGAAATAGAAGTTGCTTCATTTTTACAAATGGCCAGGCAAGTCCCAGTATCTCTGGGTCAGGTAACAGGAAGTCTAGGTTTACTTTTCTTTTGCTGGAGAGACTCTTATTGGTTTCAATTCTTTGATTCACATTAAATCTCACAATCCTGAATAGAAAAGGAGGTGTTGGGCTTCCCTGGTGGCGCAGTGGTTGAGAATCTGCCTGCTAATGCAGGGGACATGGGTTCGAGCCCTGGTCTGGGAGGATCCCACATGCCGCAGAGCAGCTAGGCCCGTGAGCCACAACTACTGAGCCTGCGCGTCTGGAGCCTGCTCCGCAACAAGAGAGGCCGCGATAATGAGAGGCCCATGCACCGCGATGAAGAGTGGCCCCCGCTTGCCACAACTAGAGAAAACCCTCGCACAGAAACGAAGACCCAACACAGCAAAAATAAATACATAAATTACTAAACTCCTACCCCCTACATCAAAAAAAAAAAAAAAAAAAAAAAAAAGAAAAGGAGGTGTTATGCTCAGCTGGCTGGCTTTTAGCTAGCTTACTTGAGATTCTTGGAGGATGCCAGTGTTAGAACAGGTATAAGCTACTCTGGTTTTTCTTAGGGTTGTAGAGATTTAGAACATTTTAGGGGGTCACCTATAGATCCTGTTAACACTTACAATATCTGGTCCTCAGCAATTTGCCAAGAATTTTTACTTATGAAGGCATAAGAAAGAGTTTTTAAATTGATATAAAATTCTAATAATGAGAATCAACTTATATTTACAAGGAAGTTGTATTAATTTGCCAAGGCTGCTGTAACAAAGTACCATAAACTGAGTGGCTCAATCAACAGAAATTTATTGTCTTATAATTATGGAGGCTAGAAGTCTGAGATAAGTGTTAGTAGGCCCATGCTCCCTCTGAAGGCTCTAGAGAAGGATCTATTCCAGGTCTTCCTCCTAGTTTTTGGTAGTTCCTTGGTTTGTGGCAACATAACTCCAGTCTTCACATGGCATTATCCCTATGTATCTGTGTTCACATTTTCCCCTGTCATAAGGACACCAGTCATGTTGGATTAGGGGCTCACCTTCCAGTATGATCTCATCTTAACTAATTACATATTTATTTATTTATTTATTTTTGGCTGCATTGGGCCTTCATTGCTGTGTGTGGGCTTTCTCTAGTTGTGGAGAGCGGGGACTGCTCTTTGTTGTGGTGCGCAGGGTTCTCACTGCAGTGGCTTCTCTTGTTGCAGAGCATGGGCTCTAGGTGCACAGGCTTCAATAGTAGTGGCTCATGAGCTCTAGAGCGCAGGCTCAGTAGTTGTGGAGCACAGACTTAGCTGCTCCGCGGCATGTGGGATCTTCCCAGACCAGGGCTTGAAACCGTGTCTCCTGCATTGGCAGGCGGATTCTTAACCACTGTGCCACTGGGGAAGTCCCACTAATTACATTTTCAATTACCTGGTTGCCAAATAAGATCACATTCTGAGGTACTGGGGGTTAGGACCTCAACATACACATTTTGGGCAACATAATTCAACACATAACAGAAGTCAAAGATGAGGAAAAGACTTTTAAACTGGATTACAAAGCAAAATTCAACTATAGGCTATATAGAGACCTACCTAAAATGAAGGAATCAGAACAGCTGAGAATAAAAGGGTGGGCAGAGTAATACTGGTAAATGCAATGGGCCATAACCTTAGTATTAAAAAAAAGGAAAGCTTAAGGAAGTCAAGGAATGGTACTTTATAATGTTTTAACAGTATGATTTACAAAAAGTTAGAACACCAACTAGCAGAGAACCAACAATCCTGAAGCAAAAAAAAAAAACATGTAAGATATGGTGAAAAATAAATACTTCAGTAACAGGAAGTTTTAATTCTGCTCCCATGACAGATTAAGTGGAAACAAAAAAAGTATGATATAGAAGATCTAAATAACATAAGTAGTGAGGTAGATCTGACTGATATGTATCAAAACCTATAGTAGACATAAACAGTATGCTGTTTCTACATGAGTTGTGTGGCATTCACAATTGACCATATTTTAAGTCAAAGAAAAAATCAATAAATTCCACAATGTAAAAATAGTGCAGAAAACATTCTCTGCTCATGATTCTATAAAACTAGAATCTTAAAAAATTGAGATAGCAAAACAAACAAAATACCCTAAGACCTGAAAAATAAAGAGAAAACAAAACTCTTTTTAAACAACTCTTGGGTCAAAGAGGAAATTAATATCAAAATGATGGAATATTTAGAAAATAATGAAAAAATTTTAAATCTACAATAAATATATTTTAAGAATATATATGGGAATAGATAGATATCATAAAACTATACAAAAAGAAAAGCAAGGGAATGAAAAACAAAGAATTGAAATGATGCTTATCACTGATTGAGCTGGGGGAGGAGGAGGCAGTGAAAGGGGATGGGAAGGACCATGTAGGTAGATATCGGCTATTGTCAAGACCATGTTGGATGGTGGGTCCATAATTATAAAAATTATAACTTTAAAAAAGGTAACAGAATAAACACATAAGTAAATAAAAGACTGTTCATTGACCAATGGTGAGAGTGTGCCATGAATCAAGACAATGATTAACTCACTTCTGTGTCAAAAACAAATTTAGAAATAATTACACACCAGAAATTATAGTGTGCAATTAAAGCACTGCTCAGAGAAAAATTCATAGCCTTACATAGGTAGAATGATAAACAAAAAAAGGCTAAAAATGAAAAAAGTAACATCCAACTCAAGGAGTTAATAAAAAGAACTGAATGATAATAGGGATAATAATAAGCCTAAAGAAAGTGGAAAGTAGAAATTAATCAAAATAAAAGCAGAAATTTCTTAACCAAAAACAAACAAAAAAAGAGCAGAGTATATTACATCTAAGAGCTAGTCCCTTGAAGGAAGAAATAATGTACTTAAGGGAAAACACAAATATATAAAATAAGAAAATAGGGGCTTCCCTGGTGGCGCAGTGGTTGAGAGTCCACCTGCCGATGCAGGGGACACGGGTTCGTGCCCCAGTCCGGGAGGATCCCACATGCTGTGGAGCGGCTGGGCCCGTGGGCCATGGCCACTGAGCCTGCGCGTCCGGAGCCTGTGCTCCGCAACAGGAGAGTCCACAACAGTGAGAGGCCCGCGTACTGCAAAAAAAAAAAAAAAAAAAAAAAAAAAAAAAAAAAAAAGAAAAGAAAGAAACGAAAAAATTATAAAGGGGGACAATAACTGCAAACACAAGGGAAGTTAAAAGAAACATAGAGATTACCTTTCTCAAAAGTATGCAAATAAATTTGAAATCCTAGTAAATATATAATTTTCTAAAAATAAAAGTTACTTAAAATGTCTCTAGAAGACAACAAAATATCTACACAAACAAATTGTCATTTTAAAAAATAGTAAAGTTTTTAAAGAAGTAACATCCTCCAAACAACCAGAGAGCAAGAAAGCACCAGAACCAGATGAATTCACAGGTAATCCTACTACATCAGTGAGGAACGGATTATTCCAATGCTCTTAAATTTTTTTCTGGGAGATAGAAAAAGAAGAAAATCTCTAAGATAACATCGATACCTGTAAGAAAATGAATAAACAGAAACCTCAATTAAATAGAGTTGGGAGACCAGAAGGGGAAGCTCTCATGCCCTGTGACTACAGCAGAGTCCAACAGGAAGAAGAAAAACTCCTTTTCTTTCCTGGCAAGGTCTCAGCCAATGAAAAGCCAAGCACTCTTAATTTACTACAGCCCTCCCAGCTTCTTTTTCCTTTGTATTCGAGCGCTCTCCTTCCTTTGCTGTGTGGGGACTGGCACATAGCTCACCATGGTTGTAGACTCGAAGTTGCAATTCTTTGCTGACCCTGAATAAACCCATTTTTTTGCTGGAGAAATAACTGGCAGTCTATTTGTCTTTGGTAACATTTTGGTGGCCTGTACAGGGACCAGAGTAGACCCCTGACAGCTTGGGAGCTGGTGAGTGAGCAGGTATGGTACCCACAATTGAGCTTACTGGGTTCACTGCTTTTCTCACTGACCCTGGAATTTAAAGGTATGTCTTTCTTCTGGATCCAGGCTTATGCCCCTCTTTGCTTTTGAAGCTCTCCAGGCTTTGTTCAGGATCTATTTTCAGGTTTTGTCCTTTCTTATTAAGGCCTTGTCTGTATGCAAGTACTCGTTTGGCACTTGGTCTGATTTTGAGATCAGACTCTTTCAACTGAAACTAGCTGAGAAGCCTGTGGCCCATTCCTTTGGAAAAAGCAGCTATTCTGTGGGAACTGGCTAAGAAGTCTTCAGCCTGGTCCCTCCAGGACCAAGCTGTTCCCTTAGAACTGGCTGGTATTAGGCCTGCAGGCTGTTTGAGTTGCAAGTTGTTTGAATTGAGCTGTTTGAGCTGTAGGCTGTTTAAGCTGTTTGAAAATTGTTCTTTTACTCTAGAGAAAAACCTCTGAGAAATGGGGTCTCAGTTACCTAAATATTTTGAGGGTGTTCCCTCCAACCCAGGGATTCCAGCTGATTTTATATTTAAAAACTGTGGTCTTCCTCATGCACTTTTCTAACTAAATGGATCAACCAAACTGAAGGCAGTTTAGAATATCAATAGCCATTATAGGGAACTTTTGAAATTCCCAAACTTAATTTTCTTGAAACCGAATTGGACCACTATAGCTCTAAAATTTCCAGAACTGAATGAAATGCCTATTTTGATTGATATTTTGAAGCTACCAAATATTATCAGGAACCTAAAATTGCTTCTCTACAAATTAAGACTTTAACTGAGTCAAATTAAAGAAAGATAAAATGGCTTCTAAGGCCTCCTTGTCCTCTTCCTTGGTTTACTTTTCTCAGGATCTGCCTCTGGCACCATCTTCTTCCTTTCTTTCTATGCTGCCTATGCCTCCTCTGTACTCTCAGATTCCCTATACTAATTCTCTCACCAAACTTCCCTTTTCCTCTGAAACTCTCCACACTCCCTTTTCCTCTGAACTTACAGAGCCTGTCCCTTTAAAATTAAGCCTTCTGAGGATCTAGAGGCTAAACTCTTACTTTCTTATATTCTCTGGACTAAAGCTGAACTGCGAGCCATAGTCCAAGATTTTCCCAAAATAACTTAAGATCCTTACAGATTTGTTGAGCTATTTAAATATGGTGATTCAAACTTATCAACCTGGTTTCTCCTATTTACATCAGCTAGTTCATATGATTGTCGGTGAAGGCCAGGCCCAGCATTCGATGAAAACCGCTAATTGGGAAAATCCTGAAAGGTCTCTAGAAATTATAACCAGGAGACCAACCCACTACTTATTATATATCAGGTTTGGGCAATTGCTTGGTGACTTCATCAAGCAATTCCTAGGGCTTTTCCAAAGCTTGTTGATTGGAACAAAATTCAGGATTGCACACAATCTGAACCTGTTCATGACTATTACTATTGACTTCAGATTCTGGTCTTCCTTCAAATGTTGATTCTATCCAGGTAGCTTTTAACTTTATGTTTATTACTGGGCTGAACTGAGACCTTTCCTTTCTAGTAAAAAGGACCAGGATGGAATGGGAAACTATAGCTACTCCAGATTTAGTTAATCTGGCAAATAGCTTTCTCACACTCTAGATGAGCCACCTAAAAGGAAGACCACAAAAATTATTAATCTTCAACTCTAGCAAATGAAGACTCTTAAATGAAACCAAAAGCCTTATATTTTCTGCTATTATTGTAAAGAGCATGGACATTGTAGAGGAGATTGTTACAAATGTTAAGTGCTTCAGGCACCTTCAGGCTTCTAATCAGCCTCTCCAATGTCCTTCCAATTATCAATGACAGGGCTCGAAGGAACTACAGGGGCTCTTTCTAATCCTCCCTCTTCATTGGCTTAAAGAAACATATCTCCATATTGGGGATGAATCTCTTCCAGTCCTGACTGACACCGGAACCACACTCTTGGTACTCAACACCACTACTATAAAGCAGCCCCTGCCTCAAAGTACTAAAACAGTTTAAATCATGGGGATCTCTAATGAACCTCAAGAGGTTCCTGTTTCTGAACCTATTCCCTTTTGCTTAGGCCCTTGGAGAGCTGCATACCCTTTTCTCCTTCGTTCCTCTGTTCCTAACTGTTTATTAGGCTGAGACTTCTTAGGGAAGTGTCACACTGGAATTTCTTTCTCCCCAAAGGGGGAAGTAATTCTAGAATTAGACAGTAGTCATCAAAGTAACCAAACAGGTGAATTATATGACTCTTTGACATCTTTTATTTGTTTTGTCTCTTAGTACTAAAGCTGAGTCTAGAACACAGATCATTTGTTCCTTTTGAATCAGCTATCACCAACTGATATGGGCAAAATCTCCAACTGATACTGGCAAAATTTATAGTGCACCCTCCATCATGATTCAAACAGATTCCTCAAACCCTCTTCCTAGAATTAATCAATATCTTATAAGTAAAAAAGCACTTCAAGGCATAAAGCCTATAACAGAGGATTACAAAGCTCAAGGCCTCATTATCCCTTGTACTAGTCCCTGTAATACTATTATTATTTTACCAGTGAGAAAACCTAAGGGCTGAGGGTTTAGATTGTCCAGGCCCTCTAGGCAATAAACAACATTGTTATCCCTCAACACCACGTTTTTTTGTGTGTTTTTTGGGGTTTTTTGCCCACACTGTGCAGTGTGCAGAACTTCCCTAACCAGGGATTGAACCTGTGCCGCCTGCATTGGAAGTGCAGAGTCTTAACCACTGGATCACTAGGGAAGTCCGACACCCTGTTGTTTTAAACCCTCATACTCTACTAACATCCATTCCCACAGAAAGTAAATTCTTTACTGTAACTGATTTATGCAGCACATTCCTTAGCATTCCAGCTAATGAAGCTAGCCGATACCTTTTTGCCTTCACTTGGGAAGAAAAACAATTCACCTGGACAGTAATTCTTCACTGCTCTATTGAGAGTCCTTTCTACTTCTCACAAACCCTGAAGGCTGATCTGATGATATAAAGTTCCCTAGATGTTCTACTTTGTTGCAATATGTGGATGATTTGCTTCTTTGCTCTCCTTCTCAACCTTCCTCACAGGAAGATAGCATCCACTTGCTAAAGCTTTTAGCCCTAAAGGGACATAAGGTCGCCTAAGAAAAACTGCAGTTTTCCCAAATCCAAGTTTGATATTTAGGGCATCTGATATCAGAACAAGGGCTACACTTAGATCCAGATAGGCTTCATGGTGTCCTAAGTTTCCCCAAACCCCAAAATAAGTACCAACTGCAAGGTTTTCTTGGGCTAGTTGGTTATTGCTGAAATTGGATTCCAAATTTCTCTGTTATGGCCAAAGCTCTGTATGTTTTACTAAACAATAACAACCGCAACCCAATTTTATGGGAAGAACTGGACAACATAGTTTGTAAGGCCTTGAAGGAGAGCTTGATGAACCCACCTGCCCTTGGGCTTCCCAATTATTAGGTTCCCTTTTTCCTTTTTCAAAAGGAAAAAGGAAGAAATGCCCTTGTATATGAAAAGGAAGGGAATGCCCTTGGGACACTTACTGCAAAACATGGAGACCACCACTGATCCACAGGGTTTTATAGCCAGCAACTGGACCCTGTGGCATGGGATACACCCCTTACCTTAGAGCCATTTTGGCCACTGCCCTTTTGGTTAAAGCCACTGAGAAAATTTTTGTGGGATTCCCTTTAACTATTTTTCTACCTTATGCAGTAGAAATTCTCCAGAATTCTCATCAACCTCAATATTTTTCAGTCAGCTGCCTCACCTTCTATGAAGTCCTTTTGTTAACTGCTCCTCACATAACTCTTTTATGTTGTAACAACCTTAACTCTGCTACTCTTCTCCCCTCTGTCACCAGTGGAGTCCCTTAAGACTGCTTAATGCTCACAGACCACCTCCTGACTCCTCATGATGACCTACAGGAGATGCCTTTGGGTAATGCTGAACATGCTTCACTGATGGTTCTTACTTAAAAGGTGATGCTGGCAAATACTGTGCTGCATATGCTATTGCAACTCCTTTTGATGTTGTTGAGGCAGCATCTTCACCTATAGCCACCTCAGTCCAACGGGCTGAATTATACACTTTTACTTGGGTTTGTACTTTAGTCAAGGACAGAACTACCAATATTGATACTGATAGTAGAAATGATTTTAGAGTAGCTCATGATTTTTGGAATGTACTGGAAGCTTCCAGTGGAAATTAAATTAAAATGGCCCCTATGTTCAGAAATTACTGAATGCAATACTTTTACTTGCTGCTTCACCCATTACTAAGATTACAGGGAATTCTAAACTTGAATCACTGGAAGCTGATGGAAATCATCGTGCTGATATTTCTACAAGGAATTCTGTTCTTTTTTTTTTTGAATTTTATTTTATTTACTTTTTATACAGCAGGTTCTTATTAGTCATCCATTTTATACACATCAGAGTATACATGTCAATCAAAATCTCCCAATTCATCACACCACCACCACCACCCCCCGCTGCTTTCCCCGCTTGGTGTCCATACGTTTGTTCTCTACATCTGTGTCTCTATTTCCGCCCTGCAAACCAGTTCATCTGTACCATTTTTCTAGGTTCCACATACATGCGCTAATATACGATAATTGTTTTTCTCTTTCGGACTTACTTCACTCTGTATGACAGTCTCTAGATTCATGCACGTCTCTAAAATGACCCAATTTCGTTCCTTTTTATGGCTGAGCAATATTCTATTGCATATATGTACCACATCTTCTTTATCCATTCATCTGTTGATGGGCATTTAGGTTGCTTCCATGACCTGGCTATTGTAAATAGCACGGCATTGAACATTGGGGTGCATGTGTCTTTTAGAATTATGGTTTTCTCTGGGCATATGCCCAGTATTGGGATTGCTGGGTCATATGGTAATTCTATTTTTAGTTTTTTAAGGAACCTCCATACTGTTCTCCATAGTGGCTGTATCAATTTACATTCCCACCAACAGTGCAAGAAGGTTCCCTTTTCTCCACACCCTCTCCAGCATTTGTTGTTTGTAGATTTTCTGATGATGCCCATTCTAGCTGGTGTGAGGTGATACCTCATTGTAGTTTTCATTTGCATTTCTCTAATAATTAGTGATGTTGAGCAGCTTTTCATGTGCCTCTTGGCCATCTGTATGTCTTCTTTGGAGAAATGTCTATTTAGGTCTTCTGCCCATTTTCTGATTGGGTTTTGTTTTTTTAATATTGAGCTGCATGAGATATTTATATATTTTCAAGATTAATCCTTTGTCCGTTGATTCGGTGGCAAATATTTTCTCCATTCTGAGGGTTGTCTTTTCGTCTTGTTTGTAGTTTCCTTTGCTGTGCAAAAACTTTTAAGTTTCATTAGGTCCCATTTGTTTATTCTTGTTTCTATTTCCATTACTCTAGGAGGTGGATCAAAAAAGATCTTGCTGTGATTTATGTCAAAGAGTGTTCTTCCTATGTTTTCCTCTAAGAGTTTTATAGTGTCCGGTCTTACATTTAGGTCTTTAATCCATTTTGAGTTTATTTTTGTGTAAGGTGTTAGGGAGTGTTCTAATTTCATTCTTGTACATGTAGCTCTCCAGTTTTCCCAGCACCACTTATGAAGAGACTGTCTTTTCTCCATTGTATATCCTTGCCTCCTTTGTTATATATTAGTTCACCACAGGTGGGTGGGTTTATCTCTGAGCTTTCTATCCTGTTCTATTGATCTATATTTCTGTTTTTGTGCCAGTACCATATTGTCTTGATTACTGTAGCTTTGTAGTATAGTCTGAAGTCAGGGAGTCTGATTCCTGCAGCTCCATTTTTTTTTTCCCTCAAGACTGCTTTAGATATTTGGGGTCTTTTGTGTCTCCATACAAATATTAAGATTTTTTGTTCTAGTTGCGTAAAAAATGCCATTGGTAATTTGATAGGGATTGCACTGAATCTGTAGATTGCTTTGGGTAGTATAGTCATTTTCACAATATTGATTCTTCCAATCCAAGAACATGGCATATCTCTCCATCTGTTGGTACCATCTTTAATTTCTTTCAACAGTGTCTTATAGTTTTCTGCATACAGGTCTTTTGTCTCCCTAGGTAGGTTTGTTCCTAGGTATTTTATTCTTTTTGTTGCAGTGGTAAATGGGAGTGTTTCCTTAATTTCTCTTTCAGATTTTTCATCATTAGTGTATAGGAATGCAAGAGATTTCTGTGCATTAATTTTGTATCCTGCAACTTTACCAGATTCATTGATTAGCTCTAGTAGTTTTCTGGTGGCATCTTTAGGATTCTCTATGTATAGTATCATGTCATCTGCAAACAATGACAGTTCTACTTATTCTTTTCCAATTTGTATTCCTTTTATTTCTCTTTCTTCTCTGACTGCCATGGCTAGGACTTCCAAAATTTGTTGAATAATAGTGGTGAGAGTGGACATCCTTGTCTTGTTCCTGATCTTAGAGGAAATGCTTTCAGTTTTACACCATTGAAAATGATATTTGCTGTGGGTTTGTCGTATATGGCAAACGACAGGTAGGTTCCCTCTATGCCCACTTTCTGGAGAGTTTTTTATCATAAATAGGTGTTGAATTTTGTCAAAAGCTTTTTCTGCATCTATTGAGATGATCATATGGTTTTTATTCTTCAATTTGTTAATATGGTGTATCGCATTGATTGATTTGCATATATTGAAGAATCCTTGCATCCTGGGATAAATCCCACTTGATCATGGTGTATGATCCTTTTAATGTGTTGCTGGATTCTGTTTGCTAGTATTTTGTTGAGGAGCTTTGTATCTATATTCATCAGTGATATTGGTCTGTAATTTTCTTTTTTGGTAGTATCTTTGTCTGGTTTTAGTTTCAGGGTGATGGTGGCCTCATAGACTGAGTTTGGGAGTTTTCCTTCCTCTGCAATTTTTTGGAAGAGTTTGAGAAGAATGGGTGTTAGCTCTTCTCTAAATGTTTGACAGAATTCACCTGTGAAGCAAACAGGTCCTGGACTTTTTGTTTTTTGGAAGATTTTTAATCACAGTTTCAATTTCATTACTTGTGACTGTTCTGTTCATATTTTCTGTTTCTTCCTGGTCCAGTGTTGGAAGGTTATACCTTTCTAAGAGTTTGTCCATTTCTTCCAGGTTGTCCATTTTATTGGCATAGAGTTGCTTGTAGTACTCTCTTAGGATGCTTTGTATTTCTGCGGTGTCTGTTGTAACTTCTCCTTTTTCATTTCTAATTTTGTTGATTTGAGTCCTCTCCCTCTTTTTCTTGATGAGTCTGGCTAAGGGTTTATCAATTTTGTTTATCTTCTCAAAGAACCAGCTTTTCATTTTATTGATCTTTGCTACTGTTTTCTTTTTTTCTATTTCATTTATTTCTGCTCTGATCTTTATTATTTCTTTCCTTCTGCTAACTTTGGGTTGTGTTTGTCCTTCTTTCTCTAGTTTCTTTAAGTGTAAGGTTAGATTGTTTATTTGAGATTTTTCTTGTTTCTTGAGGTAGGCTTGTATAGCTATAAACTTCCCTCTTAGAACTGTTTTTGCTGCATCCTATTGGTTTTGGATCATCGCGTTTTCATTGTCATTTGTCTCTAGGTATTTTTTGATTGCCTCTTTGATTTGTTCAGTGATCTCTTCGTTATTTAGTAAGATATTGTTTAGCTTCCATGTGTTTGTTCTTTTCACGTTTTTTTCCCTGTGATTTCTAATCTCATAGTGCTGTGGTCAGAAAAGATGCTTGATATGATTTCAATTTTCTTAAATTTACTGAGGCTTGATTTGTGACCCAAGATGTGATCTATCCTGGAGAATGTTCCGTGCACACTTGAGAAGAAAGTGTAATCTGTGGTTTTTGGATGGAATGTCCTATAAATATCAATTAAATCTATCTGGTCTATTTATTGTATCATTTAAAGCTTCTGTGTCCTTACTAATTTTCTGTTTGGATGATCTGTCCATTGGTGTAAGTCAGGTGTTAAAGTCCCCCACTATTATTGTGTTACTGTCAATTTCCTCTTCTAGAGCTGTTAGCAGTTGCCTTATGTATTGACGTGCTCCTATGTTGGGTGCATATATATTTATATGTCATATCTTCTTCTTGGATTGATCCTTTGATGATTATGTAGTGTCCTTCTTTGTTTCTTATACCATTCTTTATTTTAAAGTCTATTTTATCTGATATGAGTATTGCTACTCCAGCTTTCTTTTGATTTCCATTTGCATGCAATATCTTATTCCATCTCCTCACTTTCAGTTTGAATGTGTCCCTAGGTCTGAAGTGGGTCTCTTTTAGACAGCACATAGATGGGTCTTGTTTTTGTATCCATTCAGCAAGCCTGTGTCTTTTGGTTGGAGCATTTAATTCATTCATGTTTAAGGTAATTATCGATATGTATGTTCCTATGACGATTTTCTTAATTGTTTTGGGTTTGTTTTTGTAGGTCCTTTTCTTCTCTTGTGTTTCCCACTTAGAGAAGTTCCTTTAGCATTTGTTGTAGACCTGGTTTGGTGGTGCTGAATTCTCTTAGCTTTTGCTTGTCTGTAAAGCTTTTGATTTATCCATAGAATCTGAATGAGGTCCTTGCTGGGTAGAGTAATCTTGGTTGTAGCTTCTTCCCTTTCATCACTTTAAGTGTATCATGCCACTCCCTTCTGGCTTGTAGAGTTTCTGCTGAGAAATCAGCTGTTAACCTTATGGGAGTCCCTTGTATGTCATTTGTCATTTTTCCCTTGCTGCTTTCAATAATTTTTCTTT
Organism: Mesoplodon mirus; assembly: GCF_964341445.2. NCBI lineage: Eukaryota > Metazoa > Chordata > Mammalia > Artiodactyla > Ziphiidae > Mesoplodon > Mesoplodon mirus. The sequence continues at coordinate 87,868,321 of NC_138982.1, forward strand.
GTCTTTAATTTTTGCCAATTTGATATCTATGTGTCTGGCATGTTTCTCCTTGGGTTTATCCTGTATGGGACTCCCTGCGCTTCCTGGACTTGGGTGGCTATTTCGTTTCCCATGTTAGGGAAGTTTTCGACTATAATCTCTTCAAATATTTTCTCGGGTCCTTTCTCTCTCCTTCTGGGACCCGTATAATGTGAATGTTTTTGTGTTTAATGTTGTCCTAGAGGTCTCTTAGGCTGTCTTCATTTCTTTTCATTCTTTTGTCTTTATTCTGTTCTGCAGCAGTGAATTCCACCATTCTGTTTTCTCGGTCACTTATCCGTTCTTGTGCCTCAGTTATTCTGCTATTGATTCCTTCTAGTGTATTTTTCATTTCAGTTATTGTGTTGTTCATCTCTGTTTGTTTGTTCTTTAATTCTTCTAGATCTTTGTTAAACATTTCTTGCATTTTCTCAATCTTTGCCTCCATTCTTTTTCCGAGGTCCTGAATCATTTTCACTATCATTATTCTGAACTCTTTTTCGGGAAGGTTGCCTATCTCCACTTCATTCTGTTGTTTTTCTGGGGTTTTATCTTGTTCCTTCATCTGGTACATAGCCCTCTACCTTTTCATCTTGTCTATCTTTCAGTGAATGTCGTTTTTGTTCCACAGGCTAGAGGACTGTAGTACTTCTTGCTTCTGCTGTCTGCCCTCTGGTAGATGAGGCTATCTAAGAGGCTTGTGCAAGTTTCCTGATGGGAGGGACTGGTGGTGGGTAGAGCTGGCTGTTGCTTTGGTGGGCAGACCTCAGTAAAACTTTAATCTGCTTGTCTGCTGTTGGGTGGGGCTGGGTTCCCTTCCTGTTAGTTGTTTGTCCTGAGGCAACCCACGACTGGAGCCTACCTGGGCTCTTTGGTGGGGCTAATGGCAGACTCTGGGCGGGCTCATGCCACGAAGTACTTCCCAGGACTTCTGCTGCCAGTGTCCTTGTCCTCACGGTGAGACACAGCCACCCCCTGCCTCTGCAGGAGACCCTCCAACACTAGCAGGTAGGTCTGGTTCAGTCTCCTATGTGGCCACTGCTCCTTCCCCTGAGTCCCAATGAGCACACTAATTTGTGTGTGCCCTCCAAGAGTGGAGTCTCTGTTTCCCCCAGTCCTGTCAAAGTCCTACAAGCAAATCCTGCTAGCCTTCAATGTCTGACTCTCTAGGAATTCCTCCTCCAGTTGCCGGACCCCCAGATTGGGAAGCCTGATGTGGGGCTCAGAACCTTCACTCCAGTGGGTGGACTTCTGTGGTATAAGTGTTCTCCAGTTTGTGAGTCTCCCACCCAGCAGTTATGGGATTTGATTTTTTGTGATTGCTCCCCTCCTACCATCTCATTGTGGCTTCTCCTTTGTTTTTGGATGTGGGGCATCTTTTTTGGTGAGTTCCAGTGTCTTCCTGTCAATGACTGTTTCATCAATTAGTTGTGATTGTGGTGTTCTTGTAAGGGAGTGAGAGCATGTCCTTCTACTCTGCCATCTTGAACCAATATCAGGAATTCTGTTCTTAGAGAGACCCACAGCAGCCAAACCTCTTCCATGGTCCAAAGGGATATTTCCCCAAATGATAACTTAGAAAAACTGCCTAGAGAAGCCTAAGAGTTGGCCTCTGAAAGGGAAAAACAAGATTGTTAATTTAGCAATTGATGGTTTGATAAAAAGAGAAAGCTCTGGTTTGGACAAAATAACAACCCAGTCCTACTGGAGATTTTAAATTCTCATTCCTTACCACTGTACATGCACTAAGCCATTGGTCTACTGACAAAATGATATACATATTGGTGGGTAAACATTAAGGCTGCAAAAGGTGCCTACCTCACGTGTCCCACTTGTCCAAAGTATAACCCAGGGAAGCTTGTTCATACTGGTTCCAAACATTTTAAACTGCCTAATGAACTATTCAAGTTTATTTGTATGGCAAATGGGTTTCATACAACTTCCTTCATCTCATGGATGTAAGTATGTTTTAACATGGTCAGTATGTTTCCACACTGTTCTGAAGCCTTCCCTTGTACATAGGCTATTGCTTTTTCTGTGGCTAAAGTCCTTTCGGAAAACATTATCCCTACCTGGCAAACTCCTCTTGAACTTTATAATGATTGAAGCACCTATTTTATTGATCAGGTACTTTGACAAGTCTATGTTGTTTGTTAATTTTCAGTAAATACCACAAATAAGTGAAAAATGCAATGAAAATAGAAACAGCTTTCCTTTCTTAATTATATATTTTTTTCAACCCAAAACAGCATTAATGGGCAAACACTAGAAACATTCCCTCTCAATTCTGAAATAAGAGAAAGATGTCCACAATTATCACTATTACTTAAGATTGTTCTGGCTCTGGCCAATACACTTAACAAAATAAGGAAAATAGAGTTTGCCAGTTTGCTAGGGCTGCCATAACAATATACCATGGACTGGGTGGCTTAAACAACAAATTTATTTTCTCACAGTTCTGGAGGTTACACATCTAAGATCAAGGTACAGTAGGGTTCTGGTCCTAGTGAGGTCTCTCTTCCTGACTTGCAGATGGCTGATTTCTCATTGTCGTCACATGGTGAAGAGAGAAAGAGAGAGCGAGATCTCTGGTGTCTCTTCTGATAAGACACTAATCCTATCGGATCTGGGCTCTCCCAACCCTTATGACTTCATTTAACCTGAATTATTTCCTTAGAGGCCCCCTGTCCAAATACAGCCACACTGGGGGTTAGGGGCTTCAACATACAAATTTTTGGAGGACACATTCAGTCCACAACAGAGGCATACACAATGAAAAGAAGGAGATAAAATTATCATTGTTGAGTCACAATATGGTTATATACCCCTAAAACTTAAGTGACTATTACAAATAATGTGAGAATTTACTGACGTGGTACGATACAAACTGGGTACAAAAATCAAACCTATATAATAGCAACCACTCAGAAGAGATACAAGGAGAGATCCCATTGAAAACAGCAGCAATAAAAATAAAAACATCAAGGGATGAACTTAAGAAGAAATGTGTGAGCTTTTTATGAAGAAAATATCCAATTGCTACTAAGGCTGGAAATGAATCCTTTATCAAATGAAAGGCATCTGTGAAGAGACTCAACATCATAAAGATATCTATTCTCCCTAAGTCAACCTATACATTTAATGCAATTCCAATAAAAATTCCTACACGATGTTTTTTTTGGGACAAAAGTTGATCCTAAAGTTCATATAGAAAGAAAAGTAAGAATAGAAGAATGGTGAAAAACAGAGCAATGAGGAGGGCTGGGTGGTGAGAAGGCAGAAAGACAGGCCCTCTCATATCTCTGGGGTTACAGATTCTAAGAAGGGCAGATTGCAATACTTATTAAACTTACAAATGCACATATCCTTTAACCCAGCAATTCTGCTTCTAGGAATTGATTCTTCAGACATATGCTCCTATGTGAAAAATGACATATGAACAAGGTTATTCATGGCAGAATTGTTTCTGGATTGATAGGGAATGATTGCCAAGATACTCAGCTAAGTAAAAAAAAAAAAAAAAAAAAAAGAAGCAGGGTGCTTTTGTATAAAGTATGCTATGATTTTTGTAAAAACAAAGAAAAATAAAGAATGTATAAATACACATACATACAGATGCATATACACATATTTAAATATATATGTTTAACTGCTTGTATATGCCTATAATGTCTCTGGAAATATTTATCAGAAAATAGTAGCATTAGGTGCTTCCAAAGAGAACTGTGTGGCTGGGAGAAGGGGTAAGAGAAACATTTTTACCCTTTCGTATCATTGGAATTTTGAATCACATGAATGTGTTTATTTAAAAACTTAAGTTAAATAATTGAAAAAGTAATTTATTTCTGAGTTTTAGAAATACCATGGAATTGAATGAGCTTTACTGAGAAATGCAGCAATAATAGCTTTTATTTTTCTAAATCATGTGTTCCAAATTTCCTCTCAGTCATGAGAGAGAGATGGAAAAAAAAATAAATAAATAAATAAAGGGCGTGAAGAACCACAAGAGAACAGAGAGATTGTGGAGGCTGAAACTAGGAGTTAGGAGCTTAGGAACCTCTCCAGAAGGAGAGAGAATCAGAGAAAGCTGGCAAAACAGGAAGAAGTACAGACAGTCGGTAAGTTTTTGGGTGAGGATAGTCAGGTGAAACATTCTTGCAACACTTTGCTGTCCATGGAGACATGGGCTTCACAGCACACTATCTTGTTCCACTGGCCTTTGAAATTATTGTGTGTAAATAAAAAGTTTATTTTTCCATCGAAAACTATGGGTTTTCTCCTGTGTGAAAGAAATTAAGAAAGGTCAGAGAAATTCACTTAGGAACCTAATGTCCCTTTGATATTCAAAAGCAGTCTGATTGCTTCATCTTTGCTCTTTGAGAGTTTGGGTTAGCTTACTTAATAGTATCAGGAGGTTATATTTGAAAGCAGTGTTTTATTTCACCTTTTTGAGCTTCCCTAAACCATGAACAAATCTAATTTATGATATTAAACATGATTTTGCCATTATTTCTAATTTTTCAACTAAAAGCATCAAACTCTTAGAGGAGGAGCCATTCAGAAATCAGAGTGCAGCAGCAGCTCAGTGAGGTAAAGGTTATGTATCTGGATACAGTATTTTGGCTTGAACAATTCCAACTCATCGAACTCTAGTGTAAGGCAGAAGGAAGTGAAGTTGGGGCCCAATCAAGTTCTGAAGATTCCCATCTCTGGTTTATAAAGTAATACGAGTTTAATCTTTCCGGAGACACAGTTACCTCTATTGCCACCTGCTGGTAAATTTATGTCTCACTTAATTCAGTTAGTGGCTTCCCCACCCCTAATGAAGCACTTTTTGGAATACAGAGATAGATTTGCAACAAAAGAACTTTTGCTGCTTCAGGGTGGAGAGGATGGGTCACAAGTCAAGTGCCTGGGTACACAGGGCAGCAAATATCAAAGACTCCATTGATCTGAGGAGTTAGTTTCCTCTGGCACTATCTCCTGCCCTGCCAATTCTTTAAGTTTGTCAACTCTCTTGAGTTTGTCTAAATACAGTAGCCCCCTGCACCCCCAAAGAGACCAGTTTTTAAAGACGCTCAGTGATTTTAAGCCGTAATTTTAAAAGTTTCTTAATACAACAAATATGCAGGCACTTGCCTCACTTTGGTCCTGGGGTTGAAGTCAACGTTGACAAACAGAGACTCCTTCATTTATTCTACATGCAGACCTTCTCTTGCTCCTCCCACTCAAATACTTCACCCTTCTGCTCCTTCAAAACCTACATTTCAGGGACTTCCCTGGTGGTCCAGTGGTTAAGACTTCGCCTTCCAATGCAGGGGATGCAGGTTCAGTCCCTGGTCAGGGAGCTAAGATCCCACATGCCTCATAGCCAAAAAACCAAAACATAAAGCAGAAGCAATATTGTAATAAATTCAATAAAGACCTTAAAAGTGGTCCACATAAAAAAAAATCTTTAAAAAAATCCCTAAAACACTACATTTCATACTCAATACCTATATGCTTAGGCACAGGGAACTCACAAATACACAGCATGGTTAACACAAGCGTCAATGAACAGCTTGCACATTTTCTGATGTTTGTGGTAGCGTAAAATCCTCACTTTATCTGGAATATTAATAAGTAGAAGAAAACATATGACCATTTTCCTCCTATGGTACCACCTCATGACACTAACTGATCATAATGTTTCTTCCCCCCAAAGTACTGTAGAATTCTGAAGTAGCTTTTGTTTACCCACTCACCTAGTGAAGGACATTGGGGTTGTTCCAAGTTTTTGGTGATTATGACTACAGTGGCTATAAACATGCATGTACACATTTTCATGTGAAAATAAGTTTTCATTTCACTAGGGTGAATATCCAGGAGCAGAATTGCTGGGTCATATGGTTTGTGTATGTTTAACTTTAAAAAAAACTGACAAACCTTTTTGCTTTCTCACCTGCAATGCCTAGAGTTCGAGTTGCTCTGCATCCTTGTCAGCACATGGCATTGTCAGTGCTTTTTTTTTTTAGCCATTATAATAATAAGTGGTAACTCATCTGGTTTTAATCAGCATTTCCTTAATGATTAGTGCTGTTTGACAACTTTTTATGTGCTCACTGGTCATCCAAATAGTCTCTTTGGTGAAGTGCCTGTTCAATTATCTTACCCAAATTTTTTTCCATTGGGTTATTTGTTTTCTGTTGTGTTTTAAGAGTTCTAATATATTCTCGATATGTCTTTTGATGAAGTAGTTCTTGAATCATCAAAAAAAAAAAAACATTTAGGGTCTTTTAGTGTAAGCCTATTTTATTCTATTCACTTCTTGATGATTTACATATGCCATGCACAGTCAAGTCTATAAACTAAACTTTTCCATTAACCAAAACTGTGGGTATCTTGAATGATGAGGTACTCTCTCAGGAGGCCCAGAGGGAAATCTGGTGAGCTACCCAAATGGGACTCAAGAAACGGCCATTTACCTTGGTGAGTTCAGCAAGGTCCAGGGTTTAGTCTTAAGTTTTGGGTTATTTTTTCATTTTTAAAAATTAATTAATTTATTTTTGGCTACGTTGGGTCTTCGTTGCTGCACATGGGCTTTCTCTAGTTGTGGCGAGCGGGGGCTACTCTTCGTTGCGGTGTGTAGGCTTCTCACTGTGGTGGTTTCTCTGGTTGCGGAGCATGGGCTCTATAGTGCAGGCTCAGTAGTTGTGGTGTACGGGCTTAGTTGCTCCGAGGCACGTGGGGTCTTCCCAGATCAGGGCTTGAACCCATGTCCCCTGCATTGGCTGGTGGATTCTTAACCACTGAGCCAGCAGGGAAGTCCCTAGTCTTAAGCTTTGAAGATTCAGAAACGTGATTTGGCCAGTGTCCTAAGAGCAGATACCACTTGAGGACACATTCATGCTAGCAGAGCTCTAAAGAGACTAACATGCAAGGCCAGGGTGGCAGCTAACTCACCAAGGTAGCCTTCTTCTCCTATGGACTTACATGATAGTTGTAGGCTTCTTTGGTGAGCTTGGAGTTGGAGTAAGGAAAACTTAGCCGTATCAATGGCTGTGATGACCTTTCCACTGGGCCATGGCAAAAAAAATAAGCATAGTTTAATTTTCTTAATTGGTTCAATTTAAAGAGATATCTTTTATTCTGAGGCTATGTTTTCCACAACTTTGACACAGTCCATATGAATTTATTTCCTTCACATAGAGTGATGGCTTGTTGGCCTAGCAGACACTCAGAAAGTGAAGAGCTATTCTCTGCTCTAACATCACCCTTATCTCTTGAATTTCTGAGACCTTGGGAGGTACTTCCCAATCTGACCCCTAGCTTTCCATTTCATTTCAATACACTTTCCCATGTGATCACTCTCCAGATAAACCAGTCTGCTTGCAACTCTCAGTGTGCTATACCTTTTTCTTTGCCTCTGGAGATTTGCTGTTCAATTCCTAGACCACCTCTTCCCTCTCCACCTCTCTTCCTCGATGTCTTCTGAGCCAGCAGTGAACATTTACTTCTCTGGATTCCTACAGCACCTATCTTTGTTATCGTTCCTAAGGCATTTATCCTACATTATCTCTCACGGTGGGTGACTTGTACGCTTTAGTGGATGATCAGATAGTACCCCCTTCAGATGGTAAGCTTCTGAAGGGAGAGGAATAAAGGCCCATCTTTTAGAAATAATAGCATGTCTCACAGCAAACACACAGTGCTTCTCACAGTAGGTGCTCAATGAAGGTTTGTCAAATGAATGAAGAAAGAAATAAATATATGAGACATGGTATATTTAAATTCTTGCAACATAACTCCTCTTTTCACCCACAGTTACCTAAGTATTTTGATACTTGAGTGCCCCCTTACACACACCTCCTATATAAATATACATATCGAGGGCTCCCTCGGGCCATCTCCTCAGATGTGTGCGTCTGTGAGTGTGGCCTGCACATCAGCATGCCCAGGGAGATGGAAAAACAAGCAGGCACTTCCCAACTGGGGAAGTCATTTGCAGCTCCTCCCATTATTACTGGCTGAATCTCCTTATTTAAAACAAACAGAGCTGGAAGCAGCAATTCAAGTGGTGGCTATTAGCAAGTTCAGTTATCAAAACACAGACCTAGTCTTTAAACATATAAAACAGCAAACGCTGAAAGTCCACTCCTGACCTGTAGCATCTTTGCAGCCAGAGCCTCCCCTACCATCTCCCTTTAGGACCCTTAGGGGTCATGTGTTCTTACCACATGGAGGCTATTTTCAGATTTTAATGCTGAGAGCACTTTCCTTAATCTCAAAAAGACTTTTCTCTCCTTTCTTTTCTTCTTGTCCCACAGGGCAACCACTCCCCCCAAAGGTAGTCCAGCTACCATTTTCCACCCAGTCTGTGTCTAGTTAAGGAAGTTTCTGAGGGTTACAGAGAAGGCAGTCCTGAAGTTCAGATCACAGGGATGAGAGGGCTACGGTAGAGCCAGCAAAGATGACCAAAGGAGGAAATTGGAAAATGACCCAGCCCACATTAGGGAGAAGTGGTTCATTTCCTGTTTCTGATGTCCACTGAGTGGTCCTGTAACCTGAGCTGCTCAAGTGTGGGCCTATCCAGGCATAAGCCAAGGGAAGGAAGTATAGTTAAACTCCTTTAATCTGTGATGCTTGTGAATCATCACTGTGGTCATCATCATGGACACCAAGCCTCACTGTGCTGCAGATAGAAAAGGGATGGAAAACAGAAGAGAGTTTATGGCGACCACAGGCCACAGCCTGGCAGTGTTTTAGTTTGGGTTTTTTAAATAAGATCTACCAGCTTATTTGTTGTCCTTTACCTCTTTCTCTTAAAAAGTGGAGTGCATTAAAATACTGGTTACATAAATATTCTGATGTTTTGATTATTTAATACCCACCTTATAGGTTTAGATAAAAGGAGATACTTTAGTTAAAACTATTTTGCATGGCACCAGACATATAGAAATAGTCAATAAATGGCAACCATAATTATCAGTCCCTGAATTCTTATAACCAAAGATTTTATTATATTAACTTGAAATGACTACTGAATTCATTCTTGGTCTCTTAAGAAATAACATTACAAACTGTTGCAGTACGATTTCAACTATAAAATGAAAATGAAATGTAGAGAAAAGGTCTGAAGGAACTATACTAAAAGACTTAACAGTGATTGACTCTGGGTGATAGAGTCATGGATAATTTTTCCTGCTTCTTTGCACTTTGCACTACTGTCCAGACTTTCTATGATGATCATTTATTACTGTGATTATGTGGGAAAATACTGACTAAACATTTTTTTTTTAATGAGATTACATTTTTTAGTTAGTAAAGGTTGTTTTGAACCTAATTCATCTTTCAGAGGCTTTTCTATTTTTCACCTGTGTGACCTTGGGTAAGTTACTTAACCTTTTAAATCTTAGTCTCCTCTCCTGTAAAATGAGGAAAATAAGTATGTACTTCCTTCACAGGTCTGTGTGAAGATTAAATGAGAAAACAGGGAAATCACCTAGCACAGAGCCTGATGGATGCAGGTACTCAATAGTAAGTAATCTAAAACTCTGAAGTACCATCTCCGCTTTCTTAGAGTATAAGCATCTTTACGAGCCAATCTGGACGAGTACTGAAAATAGAGTGACTCCATTTACTTACTGCCACTGTCAGAGTCTGCCCACTGCACAATTTCTTGCTTTTTTTTTCAACTGTGCCTGAGGATTGCCTGACCCAAATTTCAGAAGATTAATGCAGTCCTAAGGGCAATTATTTGAGTGTAAATAATGGAATGATGTAGTTAAACAAAGGCACATGTGCTTTAGATTTGGAAAGACCAAAGTTTAAATTTTCCTAATTACTAACCGTGTGATCTCAGGCAAGGGACTTATGTTTTTGGAGACTCGATTTCCTCATATTTGGTAATTCTAGCTAACATCCATCTAGCCCTTATTACACACCAAGCACTGGGCTCAGCACTTTACATACATTATCTCATCTAATTAACACAGCATCTTGGTGACATGCAATTATTATTCCCATTTTACAGATGAACAAGTGGTAAAGTAAGTTGCCTGAGGACATGCAGATGGTTGTTGGTAGAGTCTGGATTTTAATCCAGGCAGTCTGACACCAGAGCCCATGCTCTTACCCACTCTGCTGTAAAGGCTCCCATTCATAAAATGGGGATCCAAATCTGAGCTGATGGGTTTATCACAATGATTAAATGGAATAATATTTGCAAGGTGTCTATGTAGAGTAGGCTCTCAATAAATATCTAAGATTAGAGTAGACATGCTAACCTTAGGAGATATTTAGGAGTGCTATATACATAGAACCCCCAAGCACTGTATGTTGGGAAATGGTGTATCCACTGTATCATACCACTGACTTCTCCATGCATATTATTTGTTGTTATTTGTGCACATCTCTCCCACACTCCCTTTCTTGACACTTAGTAGAGCATCTCAAGGAAAAGGCAAAAATTTTAAAATATACTTCAGATTTGCTACATGATACCTTTTTGACATTGCACTGATATTTGCTTATTATTCCAATCCTAACACTAACAATAATGGTTATTACTTATAGAGGACTTGTCAGTTACCAGGCACTGGGCTAAGGGATTTACATGATTTCTCTCAGTGTATCCCAACAATAAACTTAGGAGTTAAGCATTATTAGTCCCATTTTCAGATGAGGAAACAGAGACACAGAAGAGTTAAGAAATTTGCCCAAGTTCACATGGGCAGTAAGTGGTGAAAGCAGGATGCAAACCCAGCTCTGTCTGATTTTGAAACCTCCGCATTTGATCATCTCATTACTCTAGCCCCCCCCACCTCCCTTATCTCCACTGTGTGTGTGTGTGTGTGTGTGTGTGTGTGTATTTGTGTATCTATATAGCTGGAGAGTGGCATGAAAGGTCACCCTGGAATCAGACTACTCCAAGAACCTAGTGGGAATTGTGCTTTTCCTACTTTCCTTTAAGGCTGAGGAGGCGGAATTCACTATGATGAGGTCGAAATTGCCCAGTGGCCTAGCATCTTAGGGTTTGGATCAGCACCTATCAAATCTACTACACACCACTGTGGTAGTCACTAGTACTATTTGCCAAATATTTCATTTTCCTCAATTCTGGCACAGAGGAAGATTAAACTTCTTGGATTCTTATGGTTGAATGGGGTATTGTGACTAGTTATATAGCCTTTGAAATTTGTGCGGAAGTGACACGTAACGCTTCCTGGCTGGGGCCTAGAGCCTATTTTTGAGACTTTCCAGAGCATTCATTTTCCTTTGGCACAATCACCAGCAACATTCAAGATGGTAGCTGCTCCACCAGCTTGGGTTTCTAAGTGACTACAAAAAGCAAAGATCCCTGATGACTTGTGATGCACATGTGACTTGAGTGAAAACTAAATCTTTGTTGTTTTAAGCCACTAAGATTTTGGAGTTGTTTGTTACTATAGCATAACCTAGTCTATCCTGACTGATACAACCACACAGCAAAGTGTGGATGATACAAAGCAGTGCCTGGATGTCATTGTGGTAGTTGCCAACAGACTCTGCCCATGACTATCACCAGTGTGAGGAAAGAGAGGAAGACAGAGGGAGAGGGATAGAAAGAAAGTGGGCGGAGGGTGGAGAGAAAGAAAGGTGGGGGAGACAGTGAGAGAGCAAGAGAGAGCACAGAACTTTTAGGAAGCTGTGCCTTTTACTTTGAAGAAACTTCATCAAGGAACCATGAGGGCTGAGACTGACTTGCTCAGTATTTCCAGTGCTCACTAAGGTGACTGACACTAAATATTTGTCAAATTCATAATATCTTGGATTACCATTTTATGAACAATAGAATCTGTAGGGATGCCTGTTCTTGGAACATTTCACTTGGTTTTGGAACTTACTTTAGCTAAAATTGATACAACTCTCCTTGTTAGCTTTTTAAATGAGGCTAGTTTACTTCCTAGCTTTTTCTCATTCACTAGTCCATAGTTTCTAGCCCTGGGGGTCTCACGATACCAGGGTAGGTACATTTAAAAAAATTTACCATATCCCTGTGCTTTAAAAAGGAGTGTCGAAGCTCACTCACATTCAAATAAGAGTTTTCACTCTTTAACCTCTTTAAAGTAAGTAAATATATTGGCCCAAACTTGAGCTTACTCTGAAGATCCCTGTTCCTTTCATGGAGGGGTGCCCCTCTATGTGTGGGGACAGGTGGGGATGACTCATCCTGTGAAGCAGCGCCTCAGCCCTCAGGCGGGGAGAACAGTCAGGCTCAGGCAGGGAGGAAAGAGCTGGAGGGCAGAGAGAAGGAGGAGGAAGGGGAGCACAGCTCCCAGTGCAGAAAAACAGCCTTGTGCTTGCAGGAAGGATTTCAAGGGTGGATGCCTCTCCAGGCAATTCCAAATGTTCCTTCTCCTTCTTGCCTGTTATTATCCCATAACTTATTCCAGGAGCCGCTTGCCAGGCAGCCAGTGTTCCTGCCTTCACTAGACTGAGTTCCTGGAGTGCACGCACCATGTCTTGTTCATCTTTTATTCATCCTACGCCCACACTCTGTGCCGTGAAGGTTGGAGGCTACTAGTAGATGTTTGCTAAGTGAGTGAGACTTCAGGAGCTGGGACCATCCTGAAAGCTATAACCAATAAACTGATCCAGAGAGAGGACAATTAAACTTCAGCCCCCTGTCCTGCTTGAGGGCCCAGGTCACACATAACTCACTTGCAGCTGCTTTTTCATCTCTTATTTGATTCCTCTGTTGTTCAAAAAGTTGCTGTTAAGGGACTCAGCTATCTCTCATCCCAATTCTTTCTGTGCTGTGTGGGAAGAATGCCTAGAGCCAGCTTCACTGAAGAGGTCAAGGCGAACGCCTAAGTGAGAGGAGGGATGGTAGAAGGAATACACGAACTCGGTGTCCATCTCTGTGACTCAGGGGCTGTCACTTGGGGAGAATTTGCTCCTACCAACAGATCACAGGATTAGAAGACACTGTAGGGCCTAGAGACCACAATAGGATGTATTCTAAGACTTTGGAAATATAGTTCCCTGTAAGAGTGAAACTACTAAGATCCATACACAATGGATGCAATTAGCCACCTGTGGAAGTAAATCACGATATCATCCCTAAATATGTGAGTCAAAATCTTGGGAATACCTAAGATACCAATCAAGATGAACTAGGAGAAAATTCAGGGAAGCAGGTAGTAGGACAGTACTCAGAACCCAACCAATTGAGTGCATGCTGTTTGAAGAACCCCTCTGAACAGAACACATCTCTCTGGGAAGTAGAGTGGGGAGAGGAAAATGATCAGCTTTAAGAGAAGAAAAAGGAAGTTTGCAGAGGCACTATCCTGGACAGAGGTTTTCCTGGCCCCTGACCTTCTGAGAGTGCCTAAAGCTTCAAGGAGAGACGCTTCTGAAACTCAACTCACATCCTTCATTCTGAAGGAATGTTCTGATCAGGCCAAAGGGAATAACTAGTACTCTTATCAGTTGTATTTATCAGGGTTAATTAACAAATTGGCAACACGTGCGTGCACGTGTGTGTGCGCGCGCGTGCGCGTATGTGTGTGTGTGTAATATCTGGATGCACACAGGCTTGGAGTTTCAGCTTTTGGGGGTGGGGAATGCTATTCTAATGATGTCAGGAGAGTCAGGATTCAGAACCTGAAAGGATGGTGATGAGTCTCTGAGGTCAAGGCCATCTGTGGACCTTCTCTGCATCCCTATGTGTCACAGGCTGAGCTGCCCACTTTCAGGTGCAGCAAAAGACACTTTTCAAAGACAATGGCCATCCCTTTGCTTCCTGGCATGACTGTACTTTTATCCAATGTTCTCAAATTTTTTTTTTTTTTTTTTTTTTTTTGCAGTATGCAGGCCACTCACTGTTGTGGCCTCTCCCATTGCGGAGCACAGGCTCCGGACGCGCAGGCTCAGCGGCCATGGCTCACGGGCCCAGCCGCTCTGTGGCATGTGGGATCTTCCCGGACTGGGGCACGAACCCATGTCCCCTGTATCGGCAGGCGGACTCTCAACCACTGCGCCACCAGGGAAGCCATCAAATTTTTTTGACTATGGCAAAAAGCCCCATGGCTCAGTTACCCCATCATGTACCACATGAAGCTCCACCCCTCCCCACAAAAGACATACCTTAACCCTTTCAAAGCTCACAAGTTCCTTCCTGCCTGCTGCGAGCCTTAGACCACTCTTTGAGGGTCACTGTCTCAGACGCAAGCCACCTTCTATTGGAGTTTTATGGCAGAAGGGTATGTCCCTTTCTTGGTAGTCTGTTCGACTCTGCCAACATATACACTGTGCCCACCATGTGCCACTTGTGCAAAACATCTCTAATCCCTTCTAATGATAGATGCCACCAAAGCAGAAAGTAACTTTGTATATGGGGGCAGGGAGGTCAACTATAGGGCTCGCAGGTCTGCAGAGGCTAAGTCTTCACCTGGAAAGAGAGTTGAGTGGGAAGGTGAGACTTGTGATGATGAAGAGGCCTGGAGGTTTCTGGATAATTTACACTCACACCACTGAGAGTGGGAGGAGAGCTCTTAGGAAGCAACAGGGCCACCAGAAGTTCTTTCTCCACAAAGAGCTTCAAAATAGTTTTACAACTGCAACAGCTTCCTTTGTTTTGCTCACAAGCCTGGCTAAGAGTCTTGACTTCCTTGACAGTGTAGAAGAGAGGTCTGAAGGGGCCAGACTCAACCTATGAGCAGACCCTCCATGGAGAGTTGGAGAGGAGTGCTGCATGGAGGCTCTTTGGCCCCCAAAGTTCTCTGTTCTGGGGATATACCTGAAATTGTCCAATTATCAAGAAGTCAAACCTGGACTGGAAACTATTGATGAAGTGGGGGAAATGGGTTTGCTCCCAGGTGAGAGATGCTACTCAGGGGGAAACATCAAAGTGTAGGGCAAAGATCAAGAACATCTTGATGGAATGATAAGGGCCACCTAATTCACAGGTAAAAACAAACCACTAGTGGGGAGAGGAGCACAGAAAAGGAAAATAGCTGAACCCATGAGAAACATCTCCATGGTTTTTCCTACAATCAGTTGTGGCCACAGGTATCATATTTTAAAAAAAGAAACCATGTCTGTCACCTACTGGTCATAACTCAACAATAATTTTTAACCTCACATCCCTCACCTATTCCTTGTAGAAAAATAACTGAACACAATAAGCTAAATTCCTTGCTTGCAGTATTCTTTTCATTTTTATAGTAGGCTTTCCGGCAAAAATATTTGCCCCAAAGTTATTTAGCAAATATCTTAGTTGAAGACCCCACAAAAGACTGTTCTAGCTCCTTTTTAAAGACAATGTCTATAAGCTGAAATGCTACTTATACATACTAATGTATGCAAACTTAGACTTGCCTTCAGAAAGATGCAATTTATGATAGCATAGGGCAGCAGAAGGTCAAATGAAGAAAAACATATGAGTACAAAACAAAACAAAAACAAGTGATTATTTAATTTTGTGAGTCATCCTAATAATATAATCTCCCGGATACTTTCAGCAGCTGACAAAGACAGAGTGTGGCATTTAGATTAGCATGGAGAGGGGTAGCATCATGTCCTTATTTCCCCAACCAGGAAAGTTACTCGTTGTGTGGCATCCCAATTGCCCATCCTCTTTCTGGGACTTACCTGTGGAAGGGTGATAGCAAGCTGCTCATTCTCACCACCATCCATTCAAAGTCAAGGATCATGTCTTGTGAGGAAGCTGGCCCAGGTGATTGCAGCAGCATACTGTAGACTAACAGGCAGCCATAAGAAACACGACTTCAGTTTTCCCACTTATAAAGTGGGACTATGCATAATCCCAACCTACTTCACTAGAAAGGTGTCGGAATATTTTTTAAAATGCCTAGCTAGAGGTTCTATGGAAAGGTACAAAGTATTGTAACCGCCATAATGTGTTAAGAAATGTAAATTACTTCAGGACCCTAAAAGGTTTCATGCAGAAGTCCATGCAAGAGTTTCATTTTGAACCTCATCAAAGTGCTCCTTGGTTATTAAAGTGTAAAAAGGATCTTCATTTTATAAAATTAAACTACAAGTGCCCCTACAACCTGGTCTAAAAGGTAGTGTTAAAATGAGGTTCTTATATCAGCTATCACCTAACTCCTCAGGTGCCTTGTCTTTGCCTCTTTGTCTTCCCCTTTCCTTCTGGAAACCTGTAATCCCATAGTGTGTGTGTGTGTGTGTGTGTGTGTGTGTGCGCGTCTGTGTGCGCGCACACCACGTGCGCACGTGCACTGGGGGAGCTGGTGGGCTCTGGTCTCAGGGAGAACACAGAAGCTGTGCCTGGATTGCCAAATAAGGCCGTGATTTCCTTTGTTCCTACTGCTGGAGCCTCCTTGGCAGATTAAGTCCGAGGCTTCTCCCAGGTTTTGTTGGTCCATGAATGGAGCCTCTTCAGTGCTCACTGGAGTGCAATACCATTGATACTTCTTCTGCCTGCTTCCCTTCCTCTCCCAGCCCAGCTGAATTGATGGATTAATCCTGCTGTTTACTTGGAAGGCTCACAGGCAGAAATGCAAGCTGAGGTAGAAGACAAAGACTAGGGCTGGAAGGGACCATGGAGACCTTCTTTCTAGAGTCTAAACTCCTCGCTTTGCTTAGTTGGACTTGATTGAAGCCCAGGGCAGAGCAGTTAGGGGCCTGGCCCAAGCTCCACAGCAGCTGGTTAGGTAGAGTCTTAACTTCCAAGGCTTTCCAGCCTTCTCACCACAGGCACTTGTCAGAGGGAAGCCTGAAAGAGCTCTGCTGTTCTCGCTATAGAACAATACACTGGATCCACACACAGAACAATAGCACCCTATCTACACACATCCTTCACATTCTTACAGCCAATTGAGGGATCTGGTGACTAAAATCATGAATCTTCGTTGGGAGAAATGAAGGGGGTCTAGAGTACTGTCTAATAAGAGTCAGAAAGCTGCCTTGTTTGCTAGTGATTTGTCTGTAATTTTTGTTTTCCTGCCATATCCCTCAGTCTCACATACACGCCCCACATCCTTGAGTCTGGAGATTATCTATCCCCGGAGTCCTTCTCAGAGACTGGCTTCTGACAATTTTCCTCTTTAGAAAAAACACTTTACAGCATTATTACTTCCTGACACATTATATGTTTATTTGTTTGACTGTCTCCTGTCACTAAAATGTAAGCAATCCTTAGGGCAAGGACTTTGTTTTGTTCACAGATGTATCTCTCTCCAGCACCTGTAATGCTGTCTACATCATAGTAAGCACTCAAAAAAATTTTTTGTGGAATGAATGAATAAAGGAATAAATGAAAACTACCTTCCTATGCACAGCACTGGAGAGGAAAACAAAGTGTACGCTTGGCTAGTAGGGGAGGGAACAGACTTGCACCTTCTTTCTTTTTTTTTTTTATAGATTTACTTATTTATTTACTTTTGGCTGCACTGGGTCTTCGTTGCTGCGCGCAGGCTTTCTCTAGTTGCGGCGAGTGGGGGCTACTCTTTGTTGTGGTGCGCGGGCTTCTCATTGTGGTGGCTTCTCTTGTGGAGTACGGGCTCTAGGCACACGGGTTTCAGTAGCTGTGGCTCACGGGCTCAGTAGTTGTGGCTCATGGGCTCTAGAGCACAGGCTCAGTAGTTGTGGTGCATGGGCTTAGTTGCTCCGTGGCATGTGGGATCTTCCCGGACCAGGGCTCGGACCTGGGTTCCCTGCATTGGCAAGCGGATTCTTAACCACTGCGCCACCAGGGAAGCCTGCACCTTTCTTCTTGGCTCTCAGTCCCTCCCCAAATCCCCTTCCCCACCCCATGCCCCCAGAACTCCAAACACTGTCCCCTGGCTTCCTTTCCTTCTCAAAATAACCTGGTTCTGTTCCTTCAACACTGAATATAAATAACTGATAGCCATTTAAAAGTAACACCTTCCAGGGGACATTTTAGAAACACTCTAAACCTTAAGCCAAAAGGATGAGTCCCTAATGGTGGAATTACAGGTATTGGCCAACAGATGGGAGATGGGGTAAGAGGTAATGGCCTTCATTACCAATGGCCTTCATATAATCCAGCATGTTCACAGCCTTGGGATGCTACTGGCCACTAAAATAGCATTCCTGAGAACCTCTGCCATTGATCGTGGAATGGTGGCCAGAGAGCAGCCAAATCTTATCAGTAAATAGACAGTATCTGAAAGGATTTGAGAAAAATGGGTCATTTGTATGGTGATGTTCCCAGTGTAAATGAGCAAAACCTTTAAAAATACAATTTGGCAATACACAGTGAGAGTCAACAAATATTTAAACCATTTAATCCAGACATCTTACTCCTGTGAATTTATTCTTAAAAAAAAAAAAAAAGATCAGGAATAAGAGAAAAACTTTATGTTCAAAGAGTACATTGCCATGTTATTTCTAGTAGTAAAAATTTGGAAAGAACCTTAAATGATGAATAGTAATGAGAAAAAAACCCACAATGTAAACTACACAACGAGATATCTGAGTTACAGTGCACCTGATCTATTTCCTAGATGTTGGGTAAATTACTTCATGTCTCCAAGCTTCAGTTTCCTCGTCTGTACAATTCCTTCTCTGTAATAACAGTGCCTAATTCATGGAGCTGTGAGGATTCAATGAGATCACTGCAGATAAAGTACTTAGCACAGGCACAGAGTTATCACTTTATAATTATCATTATTATTTCAATAGGTGGCATTATATCTTTGTGGAATGAATTAGTGAATCAAAATACCTAAATCTCCCAACATTCCAGATAAATGAATATTGTAGGAATCATATTGAAGCCTGAAGCTCCATTATGAGTATACATCTTCTTACCGGTATGAGTTTGGGATTTGTTGATTCTAAACAGGCAGGACTTCAGGGTATCTTTGCTCAGAGGTTGCCTCACATTTTCACCCCCAATTAACCAAAAATAACTTGGCTTTGAAGAACAGGGCAGATAATCCCTTTCAAATGTTTTGCCTGGGTACATTCTGTGCAGGGAGGAGAATTGTTGGCAGAATGGGGAAAGAAAGAGGTGAAAGGGGTCCAATTAAGGAGATAGTTTCCTTTCTGGCTTTTCAGTGGTTTCTGAGCTTGTTTTTAATCATGGATCCCCTCACAGAGCTTTTACCCCCTCCCCTTCTCCCCTTGTCTTGACCCCCAACTCAGTCCTCAAATCTGATGTTATTACTGGCTTGTACAGATCTGGAATCCTTCAAAGAGCAGGGGATGCCTAATTGGGGAAACTCTGAGAGCCATCATTAATAACTGCTCTGGTCTTGGACCTTGAAAAATAATAATAATAAATGCATTGGCTCAATCTGCACTGCCTTATTCTTTTTCCCACCCCCTCTTGATCCTTTATTTACCTACCACAGATTGGACTGCAACTCTGGGATTTTTCTCTTTTTAACTGTTCATGGGATAGTAATTTGATCTTCTTGGCTCCTTGTCTATTTGTTTTATTGTTGGAGAAGTGTGTGTGTGTGTGTCTTTGTGTGTGTTGGTGATTATGTTTACAGTGAAGGTTCTAGGGCTGCCCCATGGTGCTTATGAATCTATGTCCATGAACAAGTTGGGGTACACAATTCTTGGGTATAGCTTGTGAATATTAAGCTTTAAGTATCTGGTCACATTTGTATATCTGAGTATTTAGATATATTTGTATCAGTTTTTATGTCAGCTGAAAAGAAGAGCCTGCCAAAAAAAGCATGTTCCCTACTTAAGGATTTCTAGAATGATATAACTCTCCAAATAAATGAAAGAGGAGGTGGTGCTATGCAAGGATTGCAATTACACACCATACACTTTCTACATTATTTAAGAAAGCAGGCAGGGCTGCATTATGGTTTTCATGGGCCTTTTGTGTGCCCTTTCCTCCACATAAAAGTACTAAAAATTATCCTTTGTAACTTCTTTGAATATAATAAATTATATTAGTTTTACTCTTCTGATTTTATGACAAATTGAAACATTTTTGTGGGTCCTTAAAAGGATTGTGGGTTCCCTGGGCTTGCTGTGCCTAGTGGGCATCAGCTGGGAACTGGGAGCCAGCCGAGAGGAAGGACTGTGGTGAAGGGGGCCAAGGTCCTTCCCACAAAAGCTCCACCACTGTAGCCTTACATTTTCAGTGTCTGAGAGCTTAGGGATTTCTCATATAAAATCTATGACATTTCTTGCTACCAGCAGTAAGGAAGTGCATTGTAGTGGTTCATGCTGTCAGTCAGACTTAGAGGTGAATTCCAGCTCTGCCACTTGCTAGCTCTGTGACCTTGGGCAATCATTTAACGTCTCTGAGCCTCAGTTTCCTCATCTATGGTATGTGGAAAATAATACATTCCTCATGGTGCTGTGAGAATTTAAGGAGGTGATGGGTGTAAAATGCCTTAGCCCAGTGTCTGGCACTTTGGGTAGGCATGCACTGTATAACGAATGTCATCATTTACTTCTCATTTCTGTTTGGGGGCTTTTGGGCATTATGAATTTAGTCACCTGGTTCCAAGTGCAATGAAATTGCAGGGTAGATATGCATCCAGGTGAGTAAGAGTCAGGTGCTCCTAGTGGAAAAACTTGCTTGATGCTGAAAGACACACTGACTGGTTCTCTATATATCCAACAGGCAGGTCCCCAAGTGGTGTCTCAACTTTTCCCGCTGTACCTTACGCCCATCCCTTAGCTCCAGTGCGCTATGTTCTGGTTATATACAGCTCAAGGCACCTACTTTAGAGCCTCTGGCCTTCCTCGGAGCCTACCTAGCCCACTAGCAAGTTTCCATTCTTCTGACTCTTCTTTCCTTTGTTCCTTCACACTCTCAAATTAAGGTTTTCCCTATGGTTCACTGCCTTCCCCAAATCTGTGTCTTGTTTCTTCCAACATTTCATTGCTCTAGTTCATCCCTCATCCCTCCACATATCCTAAAATTAAGTTATTTTTTTTTAACTTAACCTATGCTGCACATGCCATGTCTCATTTAATCTTCCAAACAATACGACAAGGTGGTAGTTCAGTCCAGTTCAGGAAACTGAACCTCAGAGCAATTAAGTGACTTCCCCAAAATCAGCCTGAAAGGATTTGAATCTCTGTCCTTCTGGTGCCGAAGGTTTAGTATGCTTTTTCCATTAACTAGCTCCATAATCATTTATCTGTAATTTCCACACCTGAAAAGGAGCTCTAAAAATCACATTTTTTTCTCAAAACTCTTTTGGTCAAAAACCTGACATGAACTGATGAGGCGGGTTATAATGTTCACTTATCTCAGTTAGTGAGTTCAATAAAGTCTGGACCTCCCCGGGCACTGCCTTATCTGCTATAACATGCTATTACTTAAAGTTAAAAAAAAAGCAGTTAAGTCCCAGACCTGAGTACTCCCCTACCAGCCTGAGTGGTGCAGGGCCCCAAGTGTCCTAGCAATGACCCTGCAGAGTAAGCGAAGACAAGTATGTTGGAACTCTGAACCTTAATGCTGCAGCTAAGCCAGAACAATATTCCATGTGGGCTGATACTGAATTTCCCATCCAGGTCCCAGCAGAACTGATGCAAACTGGCTAAGCAGCTCTTCCCAATAAGCAGATCTTGGGCCATAGCAAAGTAAAATAAATATCCCAACTTGGCTATCAAAGGGAGAAGATTGAATCCTGCTGTTGACAAAGGGGCCCACTGGGACAAGAGCAAAACAGCCAGCTAAGAGTCTTTTGTTTAGGATAACAAGATGTTTGAATTACACAGGAGCATCTCATGGAGTACCCCTCAGTAACAATTCCTACCCTGCCCTTTACAACCCTGGGATAGACAGTGGTGCACTGGGTATTCAAAATGGAACCATATGGGCTCAGGAGAGAGAGGAGACAGAAGAGATACCAGCTCAGAGGATGAGAGCCTAGGACCTGAGACCTCTCACCCTGGAATTTCCCTCTGTGTCCAGTGGTGCACTTCATCTCTTTCTCCCTGAGAACAGGGAGCCGAAACTCAGCCCCAAATACAGCCTCTCCAGGTCTCTGAGATTTGAAAACCTGACAAGAATGTGACATGGGAAGGGGCTGATAGGTTTAAACGTGGAGATTGCTGGTGGAAAGCGACTGCCCATCTATGAGGCTCAAGAAGGGCTGGTCTTCCTGAGGGAGATGTCAGAAGTGAATCTTGGAGAGGCTAGTCTACACGGACATGCACTCACAGTCCTTTCAGGCAGTGGCTGGAAGCCAGAAGAGTCTGCAGAAGCTTATCCAGTATAGAGAAACAAGTGGGGAGTGAATATTTAGCCATAAAATCTCTCAGAGCGACCCCCAACTTCATATCATTTCTCCATCCCTTATTCACGAAATGGCTGAGGAGAGACCTTTGGCTTCTCCCAGTTTGGGTGATGTCATTTTTGTATTTGGACTCTGGCTTAGAAATAATGTGATCCATCCCTCACCAGAACAGGGGAAATAAAACTTTTCAGACTGGAACAAAGCCTAATTTAACATACTCTTGGACTTTGCAAAAGTACACTTGTGTATCTTGTCTTTTATTTCTGGGCATTGTCTCAGTCGAGGGTGCAGAGACTGGGAGAGGAGGTTCATATGAAAGGGGATAGCATTGAGTGTGGGTGCTTGGTTATTCCTTAGGTGCTTTTGTCACTTAGATGAAAAGGTACAAAGAACAGCCTGTCATTTCCAACATCTTGAAGCCCACAGAGACACTTGGATGCTGTTAGAGGCAGAGGCAATTGCTGGTGATGGACAAAAGTGTGCTCAGAGTTGGAGAATTATAGATTTGGAAAGAACCCTGGACATCATCAAATATTACTCCTTTAATTAAGGGATGAGAACACTGATGCCCAGATAGGGTAGATAGGGTAAGGGACATACTTAAATGACTGAGGAAATGCAGAGTAAGAAACCACATGGTTCTTCTATGTGGCCATAGAGGCATCTTGGCATAGTCTAGGCTCCAGTACCCCAAGCTACATCTACTTCTTCTTGGTAAAAGGGAAGAGGATCCACTCATGCCAAGCTTCCTTTTCTCAAATGTAAAATGAGGAAGCTAGATAATGGCAAGTGTTGGCAGGGATGTGGGTTCAGAGGACCCTCATATGCTGCTGATGAAACATGGATAGTGTAGCCATTCTGGAAAGCAATCTGGCTCTACTTGGCCAAATAAATATTTACAAACCCAATGGCCCGCCAATTTTAGCCCTAGACATACTATTCCAGTGAAATGCTTACAATATGCCATCGGGAACATACACAAGGATGCTTATTCTAGTACCGTCTGTGGTGTCAGGAAGCTGGATAGATAAAGTACAATGGAGGACCATCTTGGAGTGCTGGGCAGCAATGAGAAGCAACAGAAGAGATGAACAAATGGCAACATGCCTGGTCTTAAACTGGTATTCCAAGGGGGAAAATGTAAGAAGTAGGATGTGATATATAAATTATCATGCTAAGTGAAGTGAGCCAGAGAGAGAAAGACAAATATCATATGATATCGCTTATATGTGGAATCTAAAAAAAATGATACAAATGAACTTATATACAAAACAGATTTAAAAAAAAAAAGAAAAAAAAACAAACATAAATAGACCCACAGACATAGAAAACAAACTTATGGTTACCAAAGGGGAAAGGGAAGAGGGATAAATTAGGAGTTTGGGATTAACATACACACACTACTATATATAAAATAGATAACCAACAAGGACCTACTGTATTGCACAGGGGACTATACTCAATATTTTGTAATAACCTATAAGGAAAAAGAATCTGAAAAAGCACATATATTTGTATGTATATATATATATATATATATATATATATACATATATATATATATATGTATATATATAACTGAATTACTTTGCTGTACACCTGAAACTAACACAACATTGTAAATCAACTATTTCAATAAATAAATTTCACTGAATCTAAATATCATTTACTGTATTAGGCACCACTATTTTGTGCTTTGACTAAGAAAGTAAAAACTCTTTTACTTTCGATCAACTGACCTACCATTGATTGCAAGGTACATCCTTATGTCAGAGATTAAAATGTGAAAAAAATGTTTTGGAATCCATTTATGTAAATAAAAATACATGCACACAGGGTAATATCTATTGCAAGAGTGCCTTTATTAAAGACATATTAAGCATGTTGCCTATGGGGTGTGGTGGTTAAAGGGGAGCAGCTGTGGGGATAGAGGGAGGAACAAACAAACGTAAGAGCTTTGTACAAACTGAAATGACAAAGTGGTTACCTCTGAGCAATTGTGAATAAAAAGTGAGAAGTTTATGATAACACCAGCTTCATTCGCTTGTGGTGAGAATTACTGAAATAACCCAGACACAGTCCACAGCATGACGTAGGGTTTACAAGTTGTTTCTACTTTCCCTTCCTCTTCAGATTTGAAGATGCTACCCAGGACAGGGTGGAAGGGAAAGGGTAAATGTCCTGAGTGGCATTTACTTCCTTAAAATATGAGTAAACTTGAGTTTGCCTCATATTCAGACTCCAACACACTGTCAATAAATGTGGAAAACAGCATGTAATCTGCTTTTCTGACGTCAGAAGTCCACTTGATTATTTATTTATAGAAGGATTTAAAAGCACAGTGATAGAGATGATGATGACAGTGATGATGAATAAAAGCCAGTGTTTCAAGAATGTTTAATTTCCTGAAGTTCTTTGAATGATTTTCCAATTTCTCTGGGGGAGCAATACAAAATCAACTTAATATGCAAATAATATCCAGACGAAGACTTTGCTGGGGGCCACCAGGAAATGGGTTAACTTCCTGGGAAGAGGCTCATACGTTCCTAAATTAATAACATGTTCAACCTGAAAACATGAAGCATTTTCTTGAAGGAGCATTAAAGAAAGGGAACAACAATGTTTAAGGTGCTCTGGGAGAGAAGCGCAAGGAACAGTGAGAGGCAATGAAAAGTACACTAGTACCCCATGATCTGTGCTTTCGCTTTCCACAGTTTCAGTTATCCATGATCAACTGTGGTCCAAAAATATTAAATGGAAAATTCCAGAAGTAAACCATTCATAAGTTTTAAGTTGCATGCCATTCTGGGAAGCATGATGAACTCTTGTGCCGTCCCACCAGGATCCCCAACCATCAACATCAATATGGTGTGAAGACCCAGGATTACCCAAAGCAGATGACCCTTCTTCTGAGCTATCCTCAGAAGGTCAGTGGTAGCCTAACACTATGGCACAATGCCTATGTCATTCGCCTCACTTCATCTCATCACATGGGTATTTTAAAATCTCATGTCATTCAAAGAAGAAGGGGGAGTACAAGACAGTAAGATATTTTGAGAGAGAAAGAGAGACCACATTCACATAACTTTTATTACAGTATATTGTTATAATTGTTCTATTTTATTATTATTGTCAGTAATCTCTTACTGTGCCTAATTTATAAATTAAACTTTATCATAGGTATGTATGTATAGGAAAAAACATGGTAACTATATGGTTCAGTACCATCTGTGGTTTCATGCATCCACTGGGGGGTCTTGGAATGTATCCCCTGAGAATAAGGGGGAAGTACTGTATACAATTTGTGGCTATCAGAAATGTCTTCTCTTGAGATTCCAAAGAGGCGTATAAAGTATTCTTGGTAAGTCAATTAGATCACTAATGAATATGCTGAGGAACTGTCCTCTCCCAAAGTTAGCAAAGGCTCCTAAGCTTGAGGGAAAAAAATTGTCTTGATCTTTAAAAATTAGGCAGCGACAAAGTAAGCATTTTAATAAAAGAGGACAAGATAAGCCACACTGCAAGCTCGCTGACACTGGAGACTGCAAAAGCAACCATGCTGGCCACTGTGAGAAGGGCTGCTGACATCAGTGCCATTTTTTTTTATAGCAAAGAACGCTACTCTGGATTTTCTGCACTAATGGAGGTTAATATAAAGGGTTGCCACCCACAATGTCTAGAAAACCACACTATTAAGAGGTATACGAGGGAGGGGCTGAGTATGGGATGTAGGCCTCTGCCCCTTCCAAGAGGACAGGCACTGGGGAAAGAAGCTGTAGCATCTCTGGGTTCCTGGACATCTTTCTTTCTCTTCCTTTGCCTTTCTCTTGAGTTTCAGCTGCATGGCTGTTTCCCTCTGTGCAAGCATTCTCTAGGGTTTCAATGAACTCAAGAGTTTTATGGTTTACTAACTGGGGTGCAGTAGATAAGGATCTCTCTCTTCATCTCCTACAGTCACAAAGTTTGTTAGAAAAGACAAAGAAGGAGCCATTTCCCTTAAGTTTCTAGACCACAGGCTTTTGGAGGAAATTAACAACCAGGATTTAAATCCAAATAATGACCATTTCCTTGATTTTGCATTGTTTTACCCTAACTATGAAGACAGTAATGGCTGGTTCTGAGTGTGAAGTCCAGCCAGTGGGCAATTCTGTTTTTCAGGGAGAACCTTCAGGGTAGGCTGAAAGGAGGGGCAAGTCCAGGTCACTCGTGGCTTACTCATTCACCCTCAGATTTCTAGACTTGGAGAATCCTGAAGCTGGCAAGAGCCTCACAGATTATCTGGTGAAGCTCCAATCTGGGGTCCTTGAACAGCTGGGGGATACTCAAAGACAAAAATAGTGGCTCTAAAAGCTTTACTTCAACAACTTTAAAAGTTTAAAAGGAATCATACATTTAACTTTCAACAAACTCCCCAACTGATGATGATGTCAGGCAATTCAGTTGTTAGCACTGAGAGCTCATGGGGATTTGAGGCTCTGGTTGGCTGATGGCATCATTGCCAACATAGAGGAACAGGGGGCCTTGGTAGTGACAACACCAGGAACCTAAGATCAAGGTCAAATCTCACTTTGTAGGCTTGGTAACTGAGATTCTCAGTGAGTCATGACAAGTTATGAAGAATGATTGGGTGGACTTTTCAGAAACTCTTAGGGCCTCTCAGTTCACAGAAAGTGAATGAAGATGTTAATGTTTGTTTCTTTTGTTCAAGATTAGGTTTAAGTAGCATTTCACTGTTTTACATTTTTATTCTGTTCATGATTGGATGCTGGAGAAGGAACTTGAAACAGAAGATAGCCTGCTTTTTTCAGTTTTTCTTGGAGACCCAGTACTTGGCCCAAACCTTAGAGCGGGAGGCAGACACATATGGACTCATTCCCTCTTTAATTGATAGGAATAGAGCAGACAGCAGCCCTCGAACCTGAAATCCTGTTTGTCTAAAAAGTCTGCTACTGATGTATTAAACAGTGCTTAAGATTTAGGAGTTTCCCTTGCCAGTACTAAACAAGCCATTGAAATAAGCTCCACACAAAATCCTTTGAGAAGTGTGCTGTGCATAAGTTAACCACACAATCTCACAAAACTGAAGTGTCCATAGCAAACAGTAACTTCCAATACCAGGAAGACATCTCTGTGTATATAGGTCCTCTGTGTGGGGAGGTTGAAAGAGCAGACGAATCTACTGCTAGACTTTGTTCTAC
Organism: Mesoplodon mirus; assembly: GCF_964341445.2. Classification (NCBI taxonomy): domain Eukaryota; kingdom Metazoa; phylum Chordata; class Mammalia; order Artiodactyla; family Ziphiidae; genus Mesoplodon; species Mesoplodon mirus. The sequence goes on from NC_138982.1 coordinate 87,895,733, forward strand.
TTCACCCCATCTGGAAAATCATTTCTGCTCACGTGAAGGCCCCTGACCGTCAGGGAAGATAAGGTGTTTCATAAAAGCACTTAAGGCTAACATACATTAAGATGAGCTAACAGTGCCATTGATTTCCCAGAATTTCTTAGCGGCTGAGCCTCGGTGGCTGGGACGATGTGAAGGGGTTCACTGAGAGAGTGAATCTTTGTGTTCATGCATGAAACGTTTACACAGCTCCTAGAGAAATATTCCAGAGGAGGCTGTGCCCCTCCTGTTTAGCCACCTCGTTTCTATGAGATCTAAGCAAGCTTGGTCTCGCTTAGGTTTCATGGGAACTTGAAAATCCAAGGAAAACTTGAAAAGACTTTTTAAGGTAATTATTCTGTCCTTATGCTCTGAGAAGGAACAAAGGGATGGGAAGAGGACCCAATGTCAAGAGCAAACTGGAAGATAAGCGCTAGTTGTGACTGTTTCTCTAAGGCTGTAGCTTATGCTTTTATATTTATTTTATTGAGATATTATTCACATACCATGCCGTTCACCATTTTAAAGTGTACAATTCAGCAATTTTAGTACCTTCACAAGGTTGTACAACCACCACTACTATCTAATTCTAGAACATTTCCACCCCCTCACCCCGGAGGAAGAAACCCTGTAGCCTTTAGCAGTCACGTAGGCCTGCCTCAACATGACTCATTCATGCACTCACTCATTCAACAAACACTATGGAGCATTTAGCAAGCCCCAGGCATGGGATAATTTAACCCTTTGCGGCAGAGCCACCCAAAGCACAAAGTGTCAAACATTATCTTGGAGAACCAAGTCTCTTTCAGGATTACAGTAAAGTCTGCAGGTGTGAGGCTGTGCAGCTAGAGGTGGGGCATCCACCCATGGCTCGGGGAGGGTTGGGAAGGAGGGCTTGTGACTGACAGAAAGTATACAGAGGGGTTATATGTTCTGCAGGAAGGTTTGCTCTGCTGCTTAGGTTCTTTTTAAATACCTGCAAGCTCATGGCTTTTAGGAGTCATTACCTCCTCAGAGGACTCATTGGCCGGCAAACCAAGCTCTGCACATTTCCAGACTCCTCTGCCTCTCATCCGCATTTCCTGCTTAGTCTGTATCCAGCTGCAAAAATTCTTTCCATCTTTGACAATTTCTATTTTCTTTTCTTTCACTTAGTTTTCTCTCATGTCTTTTTCCAATTATTTCTCCCTATAAATCTCCTTTGCTATCATCATCTCTTCTTTTTCTCTCACTTTTCTTCTTTTTTTTTTTTTTACTGGTCTTTCCCCTCATACCCAAGGTACCTAGCAGACGTGGCTGGGAGAGTTGCCATAGAAGGCAATGTTTAGAGGTAAGAAAGAAATTACGTCTCGTTATACACATTCACCTTTAGAAAAAGTGTGAACTTGGTGGCCTCTCCTTTCCTGCAGTGTCATTATTTATAATCATATCAATATAAAATAATACACATTAAGCTCTTACTGTGAACCAGACACTGTACTAAACTCTTTACAGGATTTACTTTATTTAATCCTCACAATAATCCAATAAATTAGGTGCTCCTATGAGCTCCGGTTTACAGATTAGAAACCTCAGTCTTGGAGTGGTTAAATCACTCGTTTAATATCAGAAGCTAGTAAACGGTGGAAAGTCACCCAAAGTCAGCTTTATTTGACTGTGGAGCTGAAGCTGTGACTTGATAATGCCTTATTTACTCTCTGGGTTTCTCCCTCCCCTCTGACCCACCTCCCAATTAAGCTAGCTCCCTCTCCCTGCAGCGAACTTGCTTTAGAGTCGGCCTCTTGCCAGCTTTAGCAAGCTAGGGGATCCTTGGCATGGGCTCAGCTCTGAGCGCCACAGAGCATTGTAACTGCTGGTACTAGGGCAATAAACCTTAATGGTCTCCAGAAAAGATGCTGTAAGTTCGTCAGAAATCCCACTTTGGGTGTAAAGGCTCACGCCTCTCTTCCTCCTCCTCCTCTTTTTCCTCCACCCCACCCCCATGAATTCCCTTGGGTTTCATGAAAGGGGCCATGCATGAAAACAAGGCACAGAAATCCCAGCAGCCTCCAGCTGCAGCCAGGGTTGTTTTTTGTCTAAGGAACATTCTTAAAAAAAAAAAAACAAAAAAAACTTTTGGAATCAACTTTGTTCAGGATCATACACACATAGCTTGTGCTTGTGGCAGGGAAGATGGCCAAGGAGAACAACAGAAGGGAAACAAGGAATAACCCTGAGTGTGTAAGGATGCCCAGAAGAAAACTTTGTGAAAAAGACACCCAAGGGATTCTGAGATTTTTTCCTCTCTCGATTATTTTAATATTGTTACCTGGACCCTGACACTCCAGCTGTAGTTTTTCTGAAAAATTCATTTGGCTGTTTGGAACTGACCTGGGAAATAAATATCAGCAGAGACCTGAGAGGGAATAAAAACTCATTTCTTCCTTCAGGGAGCAAGAGAACAGATACCAGGAGTACCTGGGGGCTGAGGCATGAAGAGTAACAAAGGGGCCCCTTTTAGGGTCTCCATTTTGCCCCAGTCTAATAACTGACTGGCTCACATTTAGAGAAAGTGTGAAAGTGGGACAGTGATCTGGGAAAGTGACCACTGCGACAGATATCTTGGGAAGCACGTGACTTAAGTCCCAGCCACCACACCAACGAAGTTGCCTTAACTTCTCTTCCCCAAGGAGAGGTAGCCCAAAGGGAGGGGGATCTGAAGGGCTGAGCTCAAGACAGGATGTGGTACCAGTCAAGGATGGATGAAACTAAGGGGGCCTTGGGCCTAGTGAACACAACAGAAGGGTTTTATGTATCTTGTGTGATAAAATGCAAAATGTATCTGTCTAGATCCTGCTCCTCTCTTAGTTTCTAAACCCCTGTGCATTTCACAGGAAATTAGATCTGTGTTTGTCAGGCTCCTTCGCCTTCACCTCATTGAAGGGAGGGTAGGTTGGAGTTGGCTTACATACCATAAACTCTAGGATTTGTTTCTTTAATGAACTTCTAGTGCTTTTCTGATCAAGACTGAAGTCCTGTGGCAGGGCCAGCAGCCACTGGAAGGCGGATCCTTCACTGGCCAGCTCCACAAGGACACGACTGCTGCTGAAGTGTGTGTGTGTACATGTGCGCATGTGCGTGTGCACGTAAACGAGAGGGGTTGGGAGTGGGTAATTCGCACTCTGCCTTTTTGCTGAACTCCAAATATCAAATTTAAGTCAAGTGTTTAAAAAAAAAACTTTGGGAGTTGCTTTGTTTTCTCCTTTTCTTCAGGTGTCATTTTGGAAGGAATGTGCACAATTTTTCTATTTTCTTCTGTCTTTCTTCAAAGGCTCTTGGAGGGCAGGAATTGTGTCTTATGCATTTCTGTCTCTCAGAGTATAGCAGAGTCCCTGGAACCCAGTAGGTGCTCTATTATTGTTCGTGGAATGGAAGTAGAAATCTTTAACAGGGCATTTTAACCACCCCTTTGGCTCCTAACTGTGCCTGCTTTTCCTTCTTTAGCCTCTTATAGATCTGAATATATGGTTTCTCTCTGAAACCCCTGGACTTCTCTCTCTTTCCTTTTTTTTTTTTTTTTGATACCTTAAAAAAAAACTACCTTTATACAGATGACTTCCAAATTCCTGTTTCCACCCCTCCAGACTGCCTTCCCCCCATCTCCACCTTCTGGCTCTTGGGAATCCTATTGTGGGAGAAGGAAAGTGCTAGGGAGAAGGTACCCCACTGGCATCTCAAAGCAGCATGGCTGAGACTACCCTTCTAGGACCCTTTTCCTGGCAGAGCTGCCCTCTTTGCACAAGGCTAGGCCAGGAGACTCAGACTTCCCTGCTGCTCTCTTCTGGCAACAGAGTGGGCAGTGCAGTCTGCTGACGTCCCAGGCTGCAATGGGGTTGGAGGCACCCCTGGGTCTTGGAATCTGGGGAGGGGCTGGGAGTGTGGAGGAGGGAAGGCAGTCTGAGGTTGTGAGGTCTGAGAGGTCGCTTGGGGCAGGGCTTTGCAAACAGTGCTGTTGTCCAAAGTGTTATGTTTCCTGCTGAGATGTCACCCTCTGGTTGGACACCCCAGGCCACAGTCCCTCTGAGCTGCCTTGCCTTCCAATCCCAAACACAGTCGTGTAAGCCACCTTCCTCTGTTTCCTCTACAGAGAATCGAGTCCAACCTCCTTCTTTACCACAAACTGCTTGACCCTAAGAACCTTCTGATTGCTTGCCAAGCCTCCAGCCCTTCACTTACCCCATGGTTCTCCAACTTTAGGGGGGTTCAGAATCACCAGAGGGCTTGTTAACACACAGGGCGCTGAGTCCCACCCCCAGAGCTTCGGATCAGTAGTTCTGGGATGGGGCTGGAGATTTCACATTTCTAACAAGTTCCCAAGGATGCTGCTGCTACTGGGGGGGACCAATTCAGACCAACAGGCCCACTGATGCACTCTTCAGAAACCTCTCATCCATGCTTTCTCTCAGTTGAAGTGCTGTCATTTACTGAGCTTGCTTTCTGCTTAGCTTTTTAGACGCTTTATCTCATTTAATCCTCACAACAACCTTATGACGTAGCTCCTGTTAATATTCCCACTTTAAAGAGGAAGAAACAGGCACACAAGTTATACGTCTTGTCCAAGGTAAGTGGTGCAGCTGTTTCAAAGCTGGGCAGTATGTTTAATCACCCTGGCATACTGCCTTAATGGTCTAAGGATTTCTTTTTCCCCCGAATGGACGTCTTCGTTTTCTACCTTAGAAACATAGAGCTTTGCAAACAAGGTGCCCTTTCATTCTGCACCCCCCAACCCCCCACAATTTCTCTTTGCTGCTGGCTAAGTACAGCAGGAGAAAACACACATTTAATCTCCATTAAGACCTTCAGACTTCTGGGAGAGGAAGTCTAGTCTGACTTGGGAATGAAGTCTGAAGTACTAAGAATTTTCAAGAAAGGCAGTTTTACTGCCTCCAGTAGTATAGGGTAAAATACAAATGAGCGACTAACTGGAACATTTCTCCAAGAATTCCTCTTAGCCTTTTATAATAAATAAATATGGCTCATTTGCATACAAGCTACTGTATTAAAGATCAGGGGCCGATTATTTGAGTTCTGGTTAAAAATATGTGAAGGATTTTGCAGCTGATTTTTCAGAGGCTCGATATGGATTAAGAACCCATGTTTGGGAACATGCAAACTTTAAGATCATCCCATCAAATGGATTGCTTTCCTTTTGTGTCGGATTCAGGTGTGGGTCTCTCAGGAGAGCTCTCTGGCAGAATTCACAAACTCAGAGCCGGTACGTGAAGGCAAAATGTGATGCCCAGCAATGGAAAGCAGGGTAGGATCTGCCTTCAAATAAACCCAGCAGGGCTTCCCACACTTGCTGGGAGTTTGTATAAGTTACAGAATTTTCTAGAGATTCACTGTGTCTGGAGGGGACCAGGGAATCTGCAACATATGTAGTCTCAAATTTTATTTTGTTTTTTTTTTCCTTTTCCTTACCAATCTTTTTCCTCCCCATACAATTCTAATGCCCCACACTTTGAGAACCAGTCCTGGGTTTTGGGGAGAGCATGGGGCCTGGGGATGGGAGTGGTTCTCAGATATTTCAGTGGCTCTAGCCTTACCTGTACATTGGACTCACCTGCAGCTTTATTTAAAAAACACCAATTCCCTGGGCTCTACTCAAGACCTGATTAAAGCAGGATTTATTAAGAGTGGACCCCCTGCACATCGACATTAACAAACGAACAAAACACACAGAACAAAAAACTCCCTAGGTGAGTCTAACGTGGGGGCCATTGGTGAATACCACAAAAACAGTCTGATTTGGAGCAACACGCTCAGGGTTATAGCTAGCTGGGAAGTAGAGGACAGCGTAGGCCTAACGTACGGGTGGGTAGGTGTGTGTCTTTTCCGAATTAGAGTGAACTCCTGTGGGAGAAGACCCTGACTTAGGAAACAGGTGCTGCCCAGCTAGGCAGCCGCAGTCCTTCCTACACCTGATTCGTTCTTTCTCTCCGCATGCTGTGGTGTGGGTCCACAGACCAGGGCTCTCCGTGCCCGTCAGCCTAAGGTGCTTGGGCAGGACCTTGCCCTCACTTGTGCTGGGCCCTGCAGGCGCTTCGCCCTCTCTCCCGGGCTGCTTCCCAGCTGCTCAAATCTGGCAGCCACAGGAACCACTGCAACCCGGTGGTTTCTGAATAATATCCCTTCAGCTTCAGCCCAGGGGCTCTGGCTTTTCCATTTGTTTTCTTTTTTCTTTCTTATTTAAGAAGCTCAAGAGAACTTAAAAGCAGACCCTTGAAAGCTAAGCATTTCTAATCGCATAAAGGTGTCTCTGCAGGGCCTGGACTGAAGAGGGTTTGTTTGGGGTCTTTCATCTTTCTGTGTATCCCCTTCCTTCTTCAAACAATCTTTCTGGGCTCTTATCCACCCAGCTTCTTTGCTGGATGCCCACCCCCATCATCTCCACGTTTGGGGCCCAGAGGGTAAAGGAGCAAAGGGTGGTGGCTGAGGGCCCGAGGGGGAAGGGCGGAAGCAGGCGGCCCCCAAGCTGGGCCCAAGGAGACTTTGTGAGAAAGCCCCTCTCCATCTGCAGCCCAGCCCGGTGGGAGTCAATTAATTCTGAATAACCTAAACCGACAGAGGTATTTGCATTCACAACCTGACTGATGACCGTATAAAATTGATTTATGAATTAAAGTGCTTCCCCTCCCTTTATCCCGATTCAGGCTGTAATTGATTATACGTGCTGCAGCGAAATTAAATAAAAGGAAATGAAAAAGAAAAGAAAAAGGAAAGTGAAAAAAAGAAAGGCCCTTGCTTGGCGGTCCGGCATTCTCAGGGTTCCCCAGGATTAGCCATTCTCTTCATCACTTATCATTTTTTTACTTATAAAGTTACTTCCCCCTTTGTCTCCACCTCACTGCCCCCACCCCCATCCCTGCTATCGGCAGCCTTCTCGTCTCTGGCCTCTGCCCACTCGCTGATCTTTTCGGGTGAACTAGCCAGTTACCCTTATGTTCCCTGGACAGGGAGAGAAGCTGGGAGGGGGAGGGCTTCCCCCGGGGAGCAGAAACATTTGAGGATTAAGCAAAGGTGTCTTCCATCTCTGCCTCCCTCTTCTGTGTCAGTCTCGCATTCTGTCCCTTTTCTGACTACCCCCCATTCCGCATGCACATGATCAAAATTTCCTTGCAGGAAATTATCTCATAAATATGTTCTCAGTAAGGAAGACATTAATGCTAAACTTTTTAATGGCTCATTCCTCTCAGTAGAAATTTACTAAAGAAAAAAATGTTTAGATAAAGGATAAATCTCTGATCGTAAAATTTCAAGCTCCTTCTACCTAAGGGACAACTGTTGTCTTAGTGGGAGGAGGGTCTGGAGTAGGGGAGTAGCGGAGCTGAATTCCAATCACCTGCATAGCATGAGGACAGGCTTTGGAAACCGCTGGACCAAGACTTTCGAAAATTACTAGTCATGTGTCCTTGTGCAAGTCACTTAGCCTTTCTTGCTTTCACTGACTCCCATTTAAGATAGAGATACCTCCCTAAATGGAGGTAATGCATGTAAATCCCCTGGAAGTGTGGCTCAGCAAACATGGCAGATTGTGCAAACATTAGAGCCTCCTTCCTTGCTTAGTCTGCTTATGGAACAAGGTAGTGCTAACTCAAGAGTTTTCTGATAGGAGGATAATCAGTGGCTTTCTCCCAATTCAAGCCCAGTGTTGCTATTCGAATGACAAACAGACAACTGTTTTTCATTGCCAAACCAGATCTTGAAAGCGGACTGCCTTCTTTATTTCCATAGCCACAGAGATCCTGGCACACAAAACACAGCATAACTAAACCGTCTCACTCAGTTCACCCTCACTGCTTCTTCACCTTTTGTCTTCCCCCTTCCTCCTCAGGACTGCCAAGATTTGATGCCCACTTCCTGCTACTTCTTTTCCTGCCTCCGTTGCTGTCGCAAAAAGTCCCCTTCCTACTGCCCTCCTTTTACTGCCTTTACAGGTACAGTATCCACCCCTCTCCTCTAGTGCTAATGTGTACTTTTATGGGTACTCTCATACTAAGCGCTGTCGGCCACATTTCACAGAAAGTTAAACAAGGTAGGGAGAGGTTGCGCTTGGGCCTGGCCGGAAAAAGCCCACTCTGCTGACAACCCAGCACGATGCACGCGTTCCTCAAGCAGGAGCTGGTTGGGAACAGATCTCTGAACAAGAGCGAGGAGTGTGAACTCCAAAGAATCACCCCAAGAAAACCGACAATCGGACTCCCTTCAGGGAATGTTTGAGAGGTGAATTACCTGATGAGACAGTTTCCAGGAGATGTTCGGGCTCCTCTAAGTGAGGAGCTAACCTGGGAAGGAAACTTTTAAGGGGTTTGGAGCCTCCCTTCCCCCCATCTCAGGAGAGCCAAAGTGCCTCCACCTCGAGGTGGGGTCAGGTTATCTCGAAGCTTCATGTGTCTACTCTTCTCCTGGCTGATCCTAGCAGTCCCTTTTTGAAATGCATTAAGGGAGGAAAGATGCTTAAGCTGTTTTCATCCCTTTACTGCTCGGGATGACTGGGGTGACTAGAGAGCCTGGGAGCGGGTTGTGAGCGATCCGTGAGGGCTGAGGGTGGGGCTGTGGTGAGCACAGAGGCCCCAGGGGGTGGCTGGGAAGGAAGTGGCCAAGAGAGGAGCCTGAGGAGACTGACCACCTCTGCAACTTTGCTGTGGAAGCCCCCATGTTCACGGGAAAACACCCCAAACACATTTCTTTCTTTTTCTTTCTTTCCTTCCTTCCTTTCCTTCCTCCCTCCCTCCCTCTCTCTCTCTCTCTCTCTCTCTCTCTGGCTGTGTTGTGTCTTCGTTTCTGTGCGAGGGCTTTCTCTAGTTGCGGCGAGCGGGGGCCACTCTTCATCGCGGTGCATGGGCCTCTCACTATCGCGGCCTCTCTTGTTGCGGAGCACAGGCTCCAAACGCACAGGCTCAGTAGTTGTGGCGCACGGGCCTAGTCGCTCCGCGGCATGTGGGGTCTTCCCAGACCAGGGCTCGAACCCATGTCCCCTGCATTGGCAGGCAGATTCTCAACCACTGTGCCACCAGGGAAGCCCCCCAAATGCATTTTAAGTGTATGTAGATGTCAAGAGGATAACACATTAACATAGGGAAGGAACCAATGGGAGAAATCTAAAGTGGATGGCTCTAATTGAAACTGAGTCCCCCTAAAACCGAATTCCCCTGCCGTGTTTATAATGAATCTCTCTCTCTAAAACTTTATTCCCTTTCTTGTCTCACCCCTGTTACTCTCAGGATTGAGGAGTATCAAAGAAAAGGTGGGATTAAAACCAAGCAGGACCCTATGGGGTCCTCCCAGGTACGAAAGCCCTTTCGCATCCCCATTTCTTGTTTTTAAAAAAGGCTTTAGTCTCCTAGGCCTTCCCTGAGTTTCAAAGAGCAGGCTCAAGCGGTTAACTAATTAGGAAAGTAAGGGAATGCAGAAACAAAGGACAAGCAGTCAAACAAGAAAAGTAATGATAGCTTAAATAATAGTTCAGTGATGAAACAACCCTATAGCTCCTCCTCAACGAATATAGATAACAATCTGACACATATCTTTGAGTTGTTCTGCAGAAACTAAGACCCCCAGCCAGGTGGAGGATGGTGACTACATGCTGACCACAAGCACACAGACCCCAGGCTGGTCGGAACCAGAAGGTTGATGGTTAAGATTCCTGAACCACCACCCTGTTACCTCACCACCAACCAATCAGAAGAAAGTCATGCCCCCTGAAACCCTTACCCTAAATGTTGCCTTTAAAAACCCTTCCCTGAAAGACACTGGGGAGTTCGGTCTTTTGAGTATGAGTTGCCTGTTCTCCTTGCTTGGTGCCCTGCAGTAAACACTGTACTTTCCTTCATGACAACTGGTGTCAGTATATTGGTTTTGCTGTGTAGAGTGGGTGAGCAGACCCAGGTTTGGTAACATAAGTACATCTTTTTTAAGTGAAACAAAGAACTTCATGATGACTATTTTCCTGAGGCTGAAGCGGGTTTCAAAAACACACAGGTGGGGCTTCCCTGGTGGTGCAGTGGTTAAGAATCCGCCTGCCAATGCAGGTGACACGGGTTTGAGCTCTGGTCCGGGAAGATCCCACGTGCTGCAGAGCAACTAAGCCTGTGCGCCACAACTACTGAACCTGTGCTCTAGAGCCTATGAGCCACAACTACTGAAGCTGGCATGCTTCACAACAACCCGCCACAATGAGAAGCCCATGCACCACAGCGAAGAGTAGCCCCCACTCGCCCCAACTAGAGAAAGCCCGCGTGCAGCAACAAAGACCCAACTCAGCCAAAAATAAATCAATAAATAAATTTATATTTTAAAAAACCACACACACACACAGGTGGGGAGGTGTTAAGGGTGGGCTATAAATGTACCATCTAGCTAGCTGGGAATTGGCTTCAGAAGATGAAAGTGGTCTGTCTGCAGCATGTGGCTGGAAATGGCATTTCCAAGTGACTTCTCAGACAGAAGTCCAAGTTCCACAGGCCAAAGGCTGTGGTGGAATAGGTTCCTTTGGGTCAGCTGAGACTGCCTCTCCTCCACAATGGTGATATCTTAGAGATCATCTTGCCCTGGGCTGGGATCAGCCATCAGGCCATTTGGACATAACTATGACCTTAACCTCTGCATGTTAAGCTTGGAGGATGACCAAGAATGGTTGTGAGCAATCAGTTCCTAGAGCCTTGGAGCCAGCCAGTCAATGAGTCAGATGGGGAAGTGTGGGGGTATAGAATTCTGGGAGGCTTGCTTCTGTTACTCAACTTCAAAATGAGAAAAACTTGCACATGGATGTTTACAGCAGCTTTATTCATGACTGCCAAAACCTGGAAGCAACCAAGATGTCCTTCAGTAGGTGAGCGTGGTATATCCGGCAGTGGAATATTATTCAGTGATAAAAAGAAAAGCCAAGCCAAGAAAAGACATGAAGGAACCTAAAGTGAATATTGTTCATTGAAAGAAGTCAATCTGAAGATACTACACACTGTACAATTCTAACTATATGACATTCTGGAAAAGGCAAAACTATGGAGACAGTAAAAATATCAGTGATTGCCAGGGGTTAGAGGACAGGGAGGGAGGGAGGGAGGAAGGGGTGAGTAGGTGGAGCACAAGGGGCTTCTCAGACAGTGAAACTATTCTGCTTGATACTGTAATTGTGGATGCTTTTCATTAAACATTCGTCAAAACCCATAGGATGTATAAAACCCTAATATACACTATGGATTTTAGTTAATAAATATGTATAAATATTGGCTCATAGGTTGTAAGAAATGTACAGCAGCAATACGAAGGATACAGCAGTTAATAACAGGAGAAACTGTGGAGGAAGGAGGTAAGGGAATAGGGAGGGAGAGAGAGTATATGGGAACTCTGCACTTTCCATTCAGTGTTTCTGTAGACCTAAAACTGCTCGAAAAATAAAGTCAATTAGAGAAAGAGAAAGAGAGAGAGAGGGATTCTTTTGTCATTATTGAGTTTTAGATGCTTGTTGGAAAGATCCTACATGAATGCCAACTTAGTTTATCAATCTTAATGACAGGCAGAAATGATTTCTGAAGACATAAAAACAGCCTGCTAATATACAGAAGAAGATATAGCCTGAAATAGTAACACTGTTGGGCCTGAGTGGCTGTCATTGCCACGGTGCCAGTGGCAAGCTCAGGACAGCCCACATGGTGTGACTCTGCTCTGGCAGAGTCTGATCCTCCTTAAACAATGATTTCCTCAGAGCTTCCAAAGATAAAGAGAACGAAAGGTCAAAACTTATACTTAGGGTAAAGAGAGCAATCTTCAGAGAATGGATAAAGAGTTGTTGAAACCACAAAAATCAGATCCTGGAATCGGTTTTGTCATAATAGCCCAGTCAAACATTCCTGGCAAGTCACTCAACCATATTAATGCTTTTCTTTGAACATCTTCGCCTCCGGTATCCCATGGGTTGGCTTTCCATTTTCAGTGCAGATGTTTCTCCTGGACTCTACTCTACAAATGTTACAGAGAATGTCTCTTCTCTTGTTTAGAGAAAACCTAGTCTTACTTCCGGTCTCTAACTTCAGCATCTTCCAATATTCTGGACAGTCTTCCTCCTTTGGTCCCACCATCACAGAGGGGCCCAGGCTGGATTCCAGCTCCATTTCTGATGCTGTCTGGGCTCCTGACCTCACCTAAGATTATCTTTCCATCTGCCAGAATCTGGGACAGTCCAGACCAACATTTCTCCTCTTCTAGATGTGATACTTTGTCTACTTGGCCCAGTTTCCCAATGAATTCAGTGCTCAGCAATCATACTTAGGGAAATATGTCATTTATATATAGCACTGTCTCTAATTCAGCTCATCAAATTGTCTGACCTATAAAATCAGGCTCTGCAGAATCTGCAAAGAAAAAGAATAGCCGTTTTCCTTGGCTAAGATGTGTGCCAGTTAAATAAATAGAGAACAATCCCAAGCCAAGATAATGAACAAAAGCTTGGTGGTGAGGTGCTGTCTATATACTTAAATGCCAAGAGAATTCAAAGGAAGGAATAGATACCTTTGGGAAAGGCTTGTCAGTGAAGGCTTTTGGAAGAAACTAGTATGTAAGATCTAACAGAAAACTTGTTTGGTCTAATGTACTCACTTCCCTTGGTTCAGCAAAGAGATTAAAAACAATCATGGTTTGAGTCTTCAGTAAAAGAGATGATAAAATAGTTAAACCAACCCAGAAAACACATACACAAGGAAAAAGTAAAATAATAGCAAAAAATTTCACCAAGCATTTTTTTTTCAATTGAGTTATTTAGAATACATTTCCCACATTATCTGATTGTGAAGTTTAAACCAGGTGATTTCAGAACACCTCTTATATTATCCTTTCCTTCTCCTTTTATCTTGCTTTAATTTCTGCTGGTGTTGGAATAGGAAATTAATAGGATAAAAATAAAAACAGAAGGAACAAAAGTAAAATTGCCATATATAATTGAGGGAGTCTTAAATACGTTGTAAATAGTGTAGAGTTCAGGGCAGACTTGGAGAAGTTAGGGGAGGAAAAATGAAGAAGAAGAACCATATTGACTATGTTTTAAAAGATCAGTCACTTTCAACTCTGCAAATGAACAGGCCAGCAGAAAACCTGATACCTGGCCATAAACTCTAAAGGCTGAGAAACATCTATGTTCTCAGAACACTCCTCATGTCATTAATGTTGTCTTTTTGGAAAGGAGGATAATAGTACCTCATAGAGAACTGTGATGATTAGATAATTGATACATATAAAGCATTTTGAACAGTGCCTGGAACACAGCAAATACTACAGTATTGACTTTTACTATTCGTTTGCTATTGAACATAGCAAATACTACAGTATTGACTTTTACATAGCAAATACTACAGTATTGACATTTACTATTAATTTATCCCTAATATCAAAAAGCCACAACTATTTTTACACAAAAGGTATAAAAAGCAAACAGAAACTCAATCACTCTTAATATTTGGTTGGTATATTATTTTTAAGTAACCACATATTTGCCCTTTGCAAAATAAATGATATCTAGTATAGAAATGAGACAGGTTAAATGAATGTTTGGTCTGGGTTTAATAACAAATCCATGTTTTTGTTCAGATGAGGAAATAAAACCCTAATAATTACATTAAAATGAACTTTGATTGCCTGATATTAAGATCCAAAACAGGCATGTTTTGGACACTATATATATATAATTTTCTGATTAAAGAGTGGTTTAAGGGGATAAACCAATGTCACTAGAAATAGGGGCTTATTCCATTAAAAAGACCCTCTTCCAACCTTGGAGCCAATGTTCCAAACCTCGTGGAAGAGTGGGTTGACCAGTCCCTTAAGTGTCCCTGGTGGCTCCCACAAGAGTTCTTGTGCCACATGAAGGCTCTCTGCTTGATTTGGTTGGATGTCCTCACCATGTAACAGCCCCTGCTGCTCTAGCTACATGTTGGTAGATAAAGGGAAAAAGAAGCGTTCCCTGATGTGTTCCTCCAAGGCTGTGCTTTTGGTGGAGGAAAAGAGCTGCTGGCTCGAGAACTCTGCTCTCCCGACAATCTGGAGAGGAACGTCCCTGCCACTGCCTCACTGAATTCTGCTTAACTTCCATGAAACTGAAGAGTGGGGACACACAGTCTCTTCACTGCCTATATGACATCTCTTCTAGTCCTTCCAGCTCTCAGCACCTGAGTCTCATAGACAGCGTTTCAAAGGACAGCCCTCTGGTCCTCAGTTCCTCATGGTGACCTTTGAGAGGAAGACCTTTCTCATCATATTTCAACCCCTAGTCTTCTTTTAAAAAAGACACATTTCTGTTCTCCAAAATGACATTTTCTCAAAGTACAGGTCTTTGCTTATCTGGATTCCTAAAGATATTCCCCAGGAGTCTGGGGGCAAATCTTCCATAAAACGATGCTGGACAACAGAGCAGCAACCTGAAGAGTGAAGAGTCTACACTACAGCACAGAGGAAACTCATCTCTGCAGAAGGTCATGAAAGATTTGAGGTGACGTTCAATTTTGGGGAAATACTAGCATGCTGAGAAAAATGTGCTGAAAATTTATCCCTAATATCAAAAAGCCACAACTAATTTGGAAACTTTTGTGTGTGTGTGAATGCTTATGCAAATATTATTTTTGAAATGAAGAACAAATGCAGACAGGCAAGGCCAATAATACAAGAAAAACAAAGAAATAAAAGTCAAAGCTGTAAGTTTGTAGGTACCTGATAAATAATTCTGGCTTTGAAAAACAACTTGGAATTCTTAAAAGTTATTTCAATATTTACACCTTCATGTGCTATTCATAGCAGAGGTAACTGCTTTTATTTTTACTTTGAATATATTTACCATTAAAAACTACATTCTAGAAAGGTAAAAATCCTTGGGAGATAATTTACTGTGGTTCTGTGGTGAATCATTCTTCAAGGTGTGATAAATGGTGTAGTTTTTACAAATTTCTATTTGGGCTAAACAGTTTTAGCACATAAACATCATCATTAATAGAAGGAAAAAATAAATGTCCCCTCAAAAAAACATGAGACTGCTCAAATAAATAAGATCTGTTGTAAAATTTAAAAATTTGATTTCAACTCTGAGGATGAAGTTGTAAAAAGTTGGCCACTTTTGATTGTGAAGTGGGCCTTTGTAGCTGTTTTCTGAACCCCTGGAATAAAGAGGGTTGATTTGCGATGGAATCTCTGGAGGCTCCAGTCATATATTACAATATGTTGTAAATCCAGAGCGTACAATATAGATTTCACAGGGGGCCCTGGGGTTAACTGAAATTCCATCTGTTTCTTCTCTGTGGCAAACTTAGTATCCTGGAATATTAGCCGAGGATAAAATAGGGGATTTACAATTTTTTATTTTTAGGCTGAAGTAGAAGTTTGTCTAAATCTGCTCCTCCCTACTTTCTACCTCTTACCTTCACATTAAAAGCAGTTTACAAGACAGCCTTTATTTTCCCCACAGCTGCCCCCGAGGCAGCCCCCCCTTCTTTCCAGTGCATGCCGGGCAATGCCATGTATTCTTAGACTCCCAATGGCCCCCATTACTGTCAATTAGTTACGGAATGCTACAGGGATTCATGCCTGACAGCTCAGGCAAAGGCTGGAGAAATGGGCTCAGTAGGGAGCGAGGGGCCTGATTCTTTTTTGTGCACAAGAAATACCTTTCCCAGCAAGGCTTTTAATGGCCTTGCCTTCTTTCTTTCCCTCTGCCCAAGCGCTGTGGCCCCCACGATCCCAAGACACATCATATACACATAGGATCCCATATTCACACCCTGACGTATTTGTGAGACTGTTGCACAGGGCTGTGCGAACTCTCAGAGCAGGAGGCTCTGACGCGTCCTTATAACCTCTGAAAACGACTGAGCTTTAAAATTCCAATTTATATCTTTGTTATAATCTGATTCCTAACTTCCTTTCTTCACAAGGATTCTTGTTACTAAGTGCCTGTTTTGCCTCTGGCTTATTAGTGTCTTTTCCTTCTGCAGCTCTCCTCCTTCCAAAGAAGAAATGCACTCTCTGGCCGCAGCGCCTGGGTGGGAGCCCATGAGCTGTGACGGCCATGGCTTGGGCAGTGGCTGTGACTGGCATCCCCTACCACTCCCATGTCTTTCTGACTTCTTTCTCTACCTCTTGCCTTCCTCTCCTCTACTTTCCCATATTTTCCCCTCTTCCTCCTCATATCTGTGCCTAGATCATTCCACGTATTCTGGAGGTTTGAGGCCAGAGGTTTTGTTTTACTCATTTTTGTTCTCTCTCTCTCCCCTTCCTTACCCACCCCAAATATCTATCATGGAAAGACAAAGATTTTGTTTTGATCACCAAAATACCTGCACTCCATAGAAGAGCATCTGGCACAAGTAGGAGCTCAATAATATTTGTTGAAAATGAATGCATGAGTAAAAAAAAAACATTTACAGTGATGTCATTGGTGGTTCTCAGGGTTAAGGAGAACCCAGCATCACAGCAAAATGGTGTGCCTGTTCCTGGTCTGCTGTCTTTGCTCTTTTATATGAGCACTAGTCTTTCTCTTCTATTCAAAATGAAGATACACTTAAGAAAAGCCTAATCGGAAAATAACAGATCCCAACAAGAAATAAATACAATACTTATAGCAATTACATTTCTCCAGATGGCTTTGAGAAAGATGACAGAGTAAAGACAGCAGCAGATGACATACTAGAGAAAAACGCTCCCTGGGGCAATTTATGCCTGGGTTACACAGAGTTCCAGGCCCTTCCTCTCCTGGAGCCTGGCCTCGTGCAGGGTGTTGAGAGGCACTCAAAGGGCAGCAGCAGGAACTCACTGCCAGCCTGTCTAAAGCAGGCATCTGTAGAAAGGCAGAGAGGGAAGGTCCAGGAGGAGAGCAAAATGACAGAAATGAGTGAGGGCTGGAGGGTGGACTGTAAATCTTGGAGGGATTTCCTGAGCCCAAGAGGAAGGCTGCAGGCATTTCTTTCAGGGCTCTTGCAGTCTTGAGCATTATTCAGAACTCTGGTCTGCAAGATGAGGGTATCTTATATTGTCAATTCATCAACACCCACATATTTACTTTAAGATTCCTACAGAAACAAGCATCCCATTCATGCCACCTGAGATGAATTTCCAAGGCTGTCTGATCATCAAATCTGCTTTACTTCAGTGCTTTTCAAACTTTAATTAATGTGAATGTGAATCAATTGGCAATCTTGTGAAGATGCTGATTCTGAGGGGTGTCCTGAGATTCTGCATTTCTCAGAAGCTCTCAGGTGATGCCTTTATTGCTGGTCTACTGATACACTGAGTCAGTCACAAGACATTACTTCACCAACTTGGCAAGAAATGGAGACAGCTTTGTGAAGATGGACTGACTCTAACCTGAATTAAAGTAGCAAAGTCTCATTAGTAAAGATTTTGATTCCTCACATAAGGAAAAAAGATGTATTTATATCTATGATTCTCACATCTTTCTTTTTTGGTAAATGAGTGTAGGTGGTGCTTAACTCATGATCTAGATATACTAAAGCTGTTAGTCTGGTATAAATTTCCATTTTTTAAAAACATACTTAAATCAGATTCTATTACAAAATTTCTTTCTTTTTTCCTCCCTTCCTTCCTTTTTTTTTTTTTTTTTTTTGCTTTAAACCATGGACTTACTTTAGCATAAAGAAAGAAATTAGCCATTGTATGAAAAATGAGGTTACTTGAAAGAGAATATGACTTGCTGTCTACCTTGCTTCTTTCCCACCTGCTAAGAAAGTCAAAAAGAAAGGATAGGGTAAGGTACATATAGTTCCACTGGCAGCCAATCAATAAGATTTTGTTTGAAAAGAAGCACAACAAAATATCCACACCAGCACGTAGTTAATCCTATTGAAGATGTCTGCTCTCATAAACACACAGGCTTGGAACTTAATTTACAGAGGCAACTTATATTTATAAAGCCACAGAAACTCAGAAGAGAACAGCTAGTATTTCCTACGTCTGAGTTCGGTGTCAGTTGGGGGTCCAGATCCAAATTGAGCAGACAATCTAGTTAGGAAGATAATAAGAAATTAAGCAAGATTTTAAACCTAAGATGTAATTTTATATAATTTCATAACTTTCCAGGAGTTTATGAGAGTTAAAGGGAGTTTAAGGGAAGAAGAGATTTAGATTGAGATGGGCAAGGAAGGTTTTCTGAAAGGCAGGATTTGAATTGGAATTTGAAGGAAGGTTAGGCCAGGAGAGATGGGAATAAGAAGGATGGGTGCCTCGGGAAGGACAAAGCAATTGTGTGGATATAAGAGAACGTAAAGTGTCTGGGAGCTTACGAGCAGAACAGCTTGCTGGAGTGATGTATTTGTTTAAGAGAAATATGGTAGAGGGAGAAACACTGGGAACACAGAGCTGCGACTGAATTAAGAAAGGTCTTGAATGTTAGGCTAAGGTTGGACTTGATTCTGTAAATTATATGGAACCACAGGATGTGTGAGTACAAAAAATACATTTTAACAGGTTAAAAATACTTTTAAAAGTATGTTAATAGATTAATTTCCATAGTCCAAGTGTCAGGGATAAGGGCCAGAATTAGGATGGTGGTGAAGGGAACTGAATAGATAGGATTGAGGGTTCATCTAAAGGAGTCATAGACTTTAATGACTGATGGGATAGTATAGTTAGCAGAAAGGCAGTGACCTTGAGGCTTGAAGTTAGTAGAACAGAAGATGAACAGTTTAGGAGGAAAAGTAAATTCAATTTGAGATATTTCAAGTTTTAAGTAATAGTAAGATGGACAAGTAGAAAAATCCAATAGACAATTGGAAGTGTGACGGTATGACCCTACTGAGACGTGGTAATAAGTGGAGGCTTGTAAGTGAAAGACATCACCAAGGAAAAACATGCAGAGACTGAATCTTAGGAAATGTCCACATGTGTGGCCTGGATGAAGAAATAGCAGTAATACAAGAAACAGAGGCACACAGAGTATTAAAGAAGTGAAAGGAAGAGGGCGTGGCCACAGCATCAAATGCAGCAGAGAACCCAGCACAATGAGGTCAAGGAAAGACTCTTCAAGGTTACTGTTGCTTTTCCCAGTATGAACAACACAGAGTGAAAGGGAGGAAACCAGATGACAAAAGACTAAGGAGTGACCGAGTCATAACAAAGTTAGAATTTATCCTTTAGATAAAAGGAAAAATAGGATGGAAACTGAAGGGGAATGTAAGGACAACTGTTTTTGTTGTCTTTTAATTTATTATAGTGGTGACATATATATAATATATAATATATATATATATATATATCTTTATTGATTAAGGAGAAGGGAAAAAAAGGAGAGAAATTTGATGATATCTAAAAACTGTAGAGGGACAGGAATTTGAGGGAGGCAAAGGCCTGAAGGAGAAAGGCCCATTGTTAAAGGGGTGAGCCCTAAAAATACCCGCCAAAAACAAAAAACAACCCCAAACAAACCTGCCTCCACATATCTGGAAGAAGAGGCTATGGAGATGGAATACTCAGGCTCCTGGGGGCCCCACTACCTCAATAAAGTAGCATGTGGGATTGTTTTCAAGCTCTGGGTCTGGAGGTAAAGTGGAAGAATGGAGAAGGTTTGGACTGGCCATTGTATTAAGAAATTGGCAACAGGTGAACAAGAAGCATTGCTAAACAACAGTTGAGGGGCTTCCCTGGTGGCACAGTGATTAAGAATCCGCCTGCCAATGCAGAGGACACGGGTTCGAGCCCTGGTCTGGGAAGACCCCACATGCTGTAGAGCAACTAAGCCCATGCGCCACAACTACTGAGCCTGCACTCTAGAGCCCGAGAGCCACAACTGCTGAGCCCGTGGGCTGCAACTACTGAAGCCTGCGTGCCTAGAGCCTGTGCTCCACAACAAGAGAAGCCATTGCAATAAGAAGCCAGTGTACCACAATGAAGAGTAGCCCCCGCTCACCCCAACTAGAGAAAGCCTGCGTGCACAGCAACGGAGACCCAACGCAGCCAAAAATAAAATAAATTAATTAATTTAGAAAAAAAATAGCCCCCAAAACAACAGTTGAGATGAGTATGAATACGCCAGGTAAGCACAGACACATACTTAGAGACAGTGGGCTTGACTCGGGGGGGTAGAACCAACACAACAGGCTGGGGAAAGCGAAGTGGGCATCAGAATATGTAAAGAGCTGAAGGCAGCACTGAAGTCACTGGCCAAGTCCACATGGAGTTAAAACACCTCAATTGGGATGATCCAGAAAGTAGAGCGTGCCAACAAGAGGAAGATGATTCAGAATGGTGAGCAAACACAACTGGCAGACCAAATCCACTCTGAGCATTCCAATTTAAAAGGCACTTGTTGGGAATCCAGCAAAGGCCAGTTACCGAGCAGCATATGCTCCCTACTGGCCTTGGGCATGTTGGGGGTGCTGAAGAAGTATGAGGCAGTGCTCCTGCCCTCAAGGAGCTCTGTAGTTAGAGGGAGGGGATAAGCACATCTGAACCCTGTGAGCGAGTGCATCCACATTGTGTGGTAGAGTTAGGACTCCAAACATCGTGAAGAGTTGGTTGGAGGAGAGCTGGTTAAGAAGCGGCCAGATGGCAGAATGGGCCACTCTCCTACCTTTTTCATATCCTTCCCTATATTCACAGTCAAGCCACACAGCTGCACCTTCAAGACATTGGAAATGGAGCCAAGGAAAGGGTAACTGTGATTTCCTCATCATGTGTGAGAGACCTGAAAGCTATACTCATTTGCCTGCTCAGAGATAGGTTTAAAAGCAATACTCATCTTCCTTCTAAGCCTGGTGTGGGGTACTTTGCCCAGCAGAGCAAGTTGTGTTAAGAGGAAGAAATGAGATTTGTGAAAGGTGAGAAATCTGGAGTTCTTTAAGAAAATTATGTACTCTCCCCTCCCTGCCCAGTTATACTGAGATATAATTCACACATAACATTATATAAGTTTAAAGTATACAACATTATGATTTGACATATGTATACATATGCTGCAAAATGATCTCCACAACAAGATTAGCTAACATCCATCACTCCCTGTAGTTATAATTTTTTCCCTCATGATGAGAACTTCTAAGATCTATTCTCCCAGCAACTTTCAAATATACAATACAGTATTGTTAAGGACAGTCATCATGGAGCCCTTGATGAGAAGGCAGTAGCCAGGAGCCACTTCACAGCTCACAGCCACTGAGTGCATGACCAGCCCTTAGGAGCATTCCTATGAGCTGTGTGGAAGTCTACTTTCCAGCACTCCATCACTCCCATCCCACTCCTGGGGTCTCCTCCCACTTCAGAGCATGCTGTCCAGATCAGTCAAGCCTGGGGAGGCATTGTGGCTCTGCCACTTACCAGCTGTGTGACCTTGGGCAAGTAGCTTGAGACAACTGAGTCTCAATGCCCCTTGTAATTCTTGGAGGAACTGTGTGGCACTGAGCAATTGTTTGATGTTACTGTCATCTTCAATTACTCCTTCCCCTTATCTTCATTGTTTGGTAATGAAAGTGATAATTTCCTCCTTCCCATTTCTTTCATTCAGCTACACTGCTTAGTAGCAGAGGGCCTTTCCCTGGTCGGATGGATCTAAGTCACGTAACCAACCATTTGCCTGGCACTGGCTTAGTTTCTAGTGACCATTATTTGACTAATGCCTCTCTGATCCAACACACACACACACACACACACACACACACACACACACACACACACAAACTCACAAACCCTGAGCCCCTTTCAGAGCTACTGAATTAGAATCTTGAGACCTGGAACCTATATTTTTTCAAGCCTCCATCCCTGACTAAGAATGTTGTACCTATTCAGACTCCCATATCCCACGAGAATCCATAATGATATTCTTTGAAAACTAGATGAATTATTTTTTATCAGGCTAACTTCAGAGGCTGCGGCTGCCTCAGTGATAGACATAGGAACAAACTGACAGGGATCTGTCTAGTTGGGGACTTAACATTTCACAGAAGTCCACCATCAAAAACAATGTTGTT